>NC_064627.1:363954364-364265912 GCF_023864275.1 Schistocerca cancellata | reverse complement strand
CAGAAGAGGATGAACGGGGGACTTCTGAAACTGAAACGAGAACAAAAAGGAGTAAAACGCGAAGATGGAAAGCCATTGGGTGGGCCACAACGCCTGAATGACAAAGAGATCGACAATTTGCAAATATATTATGGCAAAGCAATGAGGCAAAACACTGCAGATTTGAAGGAAATGGAGAAGGCAGTGTGGGCAATATTCCTTCACAAGTTGTCAACTGATGAGAAGCCAATACATGAATTGTGTGATATATCCTGGTGCACACACAAGCAGGCAAAAGCAGAAAACAAAAACTCTTCACATAAACACAGTCTTCCTGAAGCAGTCTTAAACACCATAAATCTAGCATTCCTGTTTCTAGCTCATCCAGTTTTGGTAAAGAAATGTACCCATGGTGGAACACAAAACCCGAATGAGAGATTCAACAGTCTCATTTGGAACACATGACCAAAAAAAAAAAAAAAACATTTAGCTCGTCTACTGGTGTTAAAATTTCCACTTATGATGCATGTCTGGTGTTTGATGATGGTAATATTGGAAGAATAAGGACCCTTACTGGACTGGGATTTGTTTCAGGCTTATTTACCGAGAAGATAGATACAGTGCGTGTTGCACGTTCTCAACTGTCTGTGAAGGATATAGCCAAAAGGGCACTCCAGAAACATCAGATAAAAAGGAAATAGGTACAAGAAGAGCAAGGTGACCAAATGTATGGTTATAGTCAACATTAAGGTACACGTTTATGGTGTAAATACTTATATAATCATTTATGTGCATTTCCCGTAACTTTCATTTTTCAGTTTATAATGAACATTTTCCCCTAAACATTGGAGACAGAAAAGTGAAATTTTCTGCAGCCTTTGTTCATAGTATAACACAACTTCCTGTGGTACAAATTTTTTCTAGTATATTTCTGTCAAAATTATTTACTTTCCAGTGAAATGAAAATTGCTTTGTTTCATACACATAATTTTTAAAATAAATTATAAGAGCTCTGAAACTGATATTAAAAAACTGTTCCACACGTTTGCCTATCTGATTACAAGGAATTACGTAACACAATACGAAAGTTGAAGTAAAGTAATTTTTGTGAAAATTTTCCTTGTGTGATAGCACGTGTTGCAAAAATTTCCATCAATGCTGTTATCAAATTTTTTGAGAAAAAAATAGAAAAAATTCGAGAATGTTTCCAGAATGAGATTTTCTCTCTGCAGCGGAGTGTGCGCTGATATGAAACTTCCTGGCAGATTAAAACTGTGTGCCCTACCGAGACTCGAACTCGGGACCTTTGCCTTTCGCGGGCAAGTGCTCTACCATCTTTTTATTTATTTATTTTTATTTTTCGATATTGTTTTTAAATAATGAAAATGTTAAGCACCGCACAAGGTTTGAACTAATAACCTTTCGCGTAGCAGCCCAACACCTTAACCGTTTTTTTATTTTTATTTTTTTATTTTTTTTCCTAGCCAGCGGGCTATTTTTTTTATTTTTCCCATCTTTAATTTGTCACGCTGACCACTTTTTTTTTTTTTGTGTGTGTAGTGGACCGGTGGGGGCTCGGGGGGCAAAGTGGGCAGGGGTCGAAACCTGAGGCCTGGCCACAGTGTCCCCCTCACCACCACCGAGCTTGTGGTGCTTAGGGAAGTGGGAGAAACAGGAATCAACAGTAGTGGAAGGCGTTGTTATTTATTTATTTGCATGTGTTTTTGTAATATTCACTAATAGCATGAAATTATGGGAACACATACGCGAAAGAGAAAAGAAATATAAATGCTGGTTAAAGAAAAAGAAAGGAAAATGGAAAAGCAAAAAGAAATAAAATCCGCGCAATCTGCGACGCGCTCTCCCATCCGCGGAGGTCAGAAGTAGAATAGATCGTAGGCGGTTGAAACTCAGACACCGCCGGGAGAGGAGGGGTGGGTGCCCTCTGTGCCAGGCACCCCCCAACTCATTGGAGGTCTAACAAAGACTGCTCGAAGATAGTTAGCAAATAATGTTCGCTAACGTGGCGTGTTTTCGAGAGCTGCATGGGCTGTTCGTAAATAGGTCCAGAAGTCGAGGCGGGATTTAGGTCCCTCATGAAAGAGATAAGCGACCGCCCACCCTTTGACCCACGTAATGGCATGACATTTGGCGGCGGGAAAATGTCGGTCCTCCGGGTATAGAAACATTCGAGGCTCGACTGTGTCTGGTGGCACCCGGAGATAGCAGGCAATGATTTGCTGCACGAAGCGCCATACATATCGCGATGAGGCGCATGTCAGACGGTGTTCATCAGTGTCCAGTTGCTGGCAAAGGAGACAAAGAGTGGATTGTGACAAGCCAATGTTGTGCAGGCGCTGCTTCGTGGCAAATTTCCTGTTGACTATGTGATACCACAGTGCCCGGACGTTCGTAGTCCACACTATGGCCACTGGATGGAGGGGTGTTTGGTCTTCATCACATTCCGGGGAACACAGCGCAGCAACAGGCTGTAAAAATCCTTAGTCCTAGGTGGGCGTGTATCTGGGAGACTGGTATGTATGTAACTGTAGTCGACGAAAAAGGTCGAAATATGGGACAAATGAGGCACGATATGGCCGACAGACACTGGTGGTGAGGTGGAAGCAGGTAGGAGGACCTCAAGCAAGCTGCGTGTTAGAGATGTACCCTGGCCCATCCACTGTTTTCTCATGGTACTCATGTACAAGGCTGCAGCTCGCATACGGACATTGACGAGCCCGACGCCACCATACCGTGAGGGCAGGGTAAGTGTCTCATAACGGACTTTAAACATTGAACCAGCCGTGAGATAATAGCCAAAAGCCGCCTGAAGGTTGCGCCCAATTGCAGTTGGCAGAGGGAGAACTTGCGCGATGTGAACCAATTTTGATGCCACATAAAGATTAATAAACGCAACCCGTTGAAGTGTGTCCTGGCGGCGCAAGAGGTTCTGGCGGACGTCGTTGCGGATGACGTGTAACAGGCGACGGAAATTCGTTGCCGCCGTGCTTGTGACCGTGGGGATAAAGGTAATGCCCAGGTACCGGAAAGTCCGCACAAGCGGCAGTGGTGCCACTTCACCCTCCTGGAGGCCTCGTCCAATGTGCATTGCAGAAGATTTGGCGACATTCATGGCACTGCCAGCGGCAGCCCCATAACGGGTAATCAATTCGAGGACATCCCGAATCTCAGAGCCGGAGCGAATGAGGAGGAGGAGGTCATCAGCATATGCCCGACAGCGAAAAGTGTGTTGGCGTAGGGTGAGGCCAGAGAGCTTGGTCGTCAAGCCCCCAATAAGGGGCTCAAGGGCAATAGCATACAGGAGGGTAGAGAGGGGGCACCCCTGCCGTATCGAACGGCAGATAGGTACCGGCCCTGCTATACGTCCATTGACTTGGACACGTGAACTGGCACTGTCGTAAAGACGCCGGATGACGTCGAGAAACGGAGGGGGGATGCCCATTCGGGCTGCCACCGAAAACAGGAAACGGTGACGCACTTTATCGAAGGCGCTGTCGAAGTCTATAGCGACGACCGCTGCCCGGAGCCTGCAGGCCGCCGCTATCGCAATTAAGTCGCGGCATTCCCCTGTGGCAGTCTGTATGTTAATCTGTCCGCCAGGCGTCGTTTGCTCTGGCGAGAGGATATGAGGGAGTGTAGTTCGGAGCCGCATTGCCAGTAAGCGCGCGAAAATCTTGTAATCGGCATTGAGGAGGGTGAGCGGTCTGTAACTCGTGACCATCGAACCACGGGCTGGTTTGTGGACTGGTATAATGATGCCCTCAGCAAAGGCGGGTGGGATTGCTTGGTCAGATGTTATCAGTTCTTGATACATAGTCGTCCACCGTGGGTCCATGAGGTCCCGAAAGGTACGGTAAAACTCAATCAGTAAGCCGTCAATGCCGGGCGATGTGTTGACTGCCCCCTTGGCGATTGCGTTGTTGACTTCGGCTAGCGTGACCGCCACTGTCAAAGCATCCGCCTCCGTGTGGGGGAGGGTGCGCGTGACGTAATTCAAAATGGAGTCGTCTGCTGCAGTTTCAGCGTCGTCATCACTATAAGTACGACGGTAGTGCTCGACGAATGTGCGGACGATGTCATTCTGAGTGGTCACCTGCGTTCCATGAGGCGTGGTCAGAGTGCTGATGATCTTCCGACGACGCCTTCGTTTGTCGGACACTATATCATGCATGGATGGAATTTCTAAATCCGCGCGATCGTGGCGCCGCGTCCGTATCACGACCCCTTGCAGTTTCCGGCGTGCCAGCGCAATTATCTTCGCCTTAGTTCTTTGCCGTTCCAACTGGTTGTCCGGGGTTGGCGGTTGAGCATCCAGATCTCGGAGAATCGCGTAATAGAAGTCAACAGTGGTGCGATGCCAGTCGGCCATGTCCTTCCCGTATCTCACAGTGTCCTCCGGATCGCCGGCTTGGCGCAGTCCAACCACCATGTCAATGTCGAGTGGTAGCGGGGAAGGCGTCGTTCGCAGTCTGTCCACGTTTCAGTGACTTGTTGGCGACACGCCAGGTCATGCAAGTGTGAGGTATTGAGTTTCCATGGCGCACGGCTGCGCCATACTGATTGCGACGGAAGGAGGACCGTACAGATGTAAGCGCAATGGTCGGAAAAGGCCAGCGGCCAGCGTTCGGCGCCCCGTATCGCAGATCTAAGAGTTTGTGAGACATATATCCTATCTAGTCGGCTTGCGGAATGACTTGTAAGAAAGGTATGGCCAGAAAGGTCGCCGTGTTGTACTTCCCAGGTATCGTGAAGCAGGAGGTCTCGCACCACTATACGTAGCTCCTGGCATGTAGTATAGTGGGGAATCTGATCTTGAGGATGCAGAACGCAGTTAAAGTCACCTCCTAGTAGGCAATGGTCATAACGCCCTAAAAACAGGGGAGCGATTTCCTCGGAATAAAACTGGGCTCTTTCATGCCGTCGGTCGGTGCTTGAGGGAGCGTAGACATTAATGATGCGTGTCCCAATGGCAGTGAGTGCCATGGCCCGAGCTGACGGAAGGAAGGCGACATCGGTCACAGAAATCGCGTGGCGGACGTAGATGGCCACCCCGCGGCCCATAGGATCACTCGCGGAGACGTGGGCGGTATAGCCATTGATATCCGGGAGACTAGCCAAGTGAACGTCCTGCAGAAGGGCGAAATCAATATCCGAAGCCCAGAACATCTCCTGCATAAGGCGGATTTTCACCCTGGAACGGATGTTGTTGGTGTTGATGGTTGCTATCCGGTAGGCCTGGTGTCGGATTGCTGGAGGCTGGTCCACTCCGCCGTCCGCGCAAGGGTGTGGGTGTCGCAGCGGAACGTTATCCCGCTGGCCCGCAGGGGAGTCTGGGGAGAGTATGAGTAGTGGTGCGGCCGTGACGGCGCAGGGTCGCGTAACGGCTCCTGCTCCGTGACCTCCTCCTCGTGCCACGCCGTGAAAGCGGAAACTGGTGTATCGTCCATTTTGTCTGCAGAAGATGATGTAATTGTGCGTGGTGTAGTGTCGCCTGTGGGACGTTCATGATTTAGTTCAGCGTCAGCACGGGGTGCAGGCACACCGATAGATGTCTCCGCGCTCATTACGTCTTCGTCAGCAGTAGCGGGTTCTGAGGCCTCGTGCTGGTCGACGGTTACGTCCTCCTCGACTTGTAACGTCTCCTCTTGGCCGGAAACGGTGCGACGTCTTCGCTTGCGACGTTTCGGGAAACGTTGTTTCCTTGTGCGACCCTCCGTGTCCGACGACGGAAGGGAGTCGCGTCGTTCTGGCAGAAAGGCTGCTGTAGGAACGATGAGCGAGTCGATCTCCATCGTGTTTCCGAGATCAGGGTCAGCGTCTGGTTGCGCCGGCATCTTCGGAGCGGCGTCAATGGCCGGCCGAGGCGGCGGGTCGTCCGAGGCGCTCTCCGTCGGTGTCTGGTCGGGCTCGTTGGTGGCGTCGTTTGTGGTGACCGGGCGACGTTGCAAAGTGGTGGGAGAAGCCAAAGCAGCGGCATAGGTCACCGGTAGAACTGTAGGTTGCGACGTGGGTGGTTTGTCGGCAGCTGGAAGTTGCGTAATTCGCCGTTGTAGGCATTCGGATCTAAGGTGGCCTTCTTTGCCGCACCCGGAACAGGTCCGAGGCTGGCCATTGTATATAATTATGGCACGGCATCCGCCGATCTGTAAGTAGGACGGGACGTGGCTTCGGAGATCTATGGTGACCTGTCGGACCCCGTTTAGGACAGGATACGTCCGAAACTGTGTCCACTTCTCCGCAGTGTGGCCGTGGACTGTGCCGTATGGGCGTAGTGCCGCGACGACTTCCTCAGTGGAAGTTCGAATGGCAATTCGAAAATGCGTATCGTTCGCATATCTAAGCCTGCGTGGTCGACGGTTACCTCCCCCACATTGCCATCAGCGTGACAGAAGCGGAGCCCCTGTTTGGTCTCACGTAGTATGCGTTCGCACGCCGCGTCGTTAATGATTTTCACACAGACCATGCTGCTCACGATGGACAAATGTATGCCGATAATATCGGTCGCTGGGATCTTCACTTCCTCTCGCAGAAAACGCTCCACCTTGAGTGCTTTGGGTCGGGCATAATCGTTGCAGAAAGTAAATCGGAGTGTTGATTTACAGTAACGGTTCGCCATGGATCGTACAAAGTAAGCCGGCACTTAAGCAACGGCCGTCAGAAAGTAAACAAGGCGAGCTCGCGCGCCGCACGAAGTCAACACGTACGCGTCCGCTCTGTTGCCCTGCCGAAGGCAGACTGAACCATCTGAGCTACCGAAGCACGACTCACGCCCGGTCTCAAAGTTTTATTTCTGCCAGTATCTCGTCTCCTACCTTCCAAACTTGAAACAGGAGAGCTTCTGTAAAGTTTGGAAGGTAGGAGACGAGATACTGGCAGAAGTAAAACTGTGAGACCGGGCGTGAGTCGTGCTTCGGTAGTCAGATGGTAGAGCACTTGCCCGCGAAAGGCAAAGGTCCCGAGTTCGAGTCTCGGTCGGGCACACAGTTTTAATCTGCCAGGAAGTTTCATTCCAGAATGTTGCCCATAACATAATTACCTCACCTGCAAAATTTGATTCTGCTATCTTTCAAACACCAAAAATTTCGTTCGTTTTCTCCTATGTCCCCGTTTACTCACACTTTTGCATCATTCTGTGCACTGGTGTTAGTCCTCATATTCATATGCAGTGGTGTGGACTTAAAGAGACTGCGAGTTTAGAGACTAGTTACTGCACAATTTCTAAGCTCATTTCATACTATTTTGTATTCAGTTCGTCCATGTTAAAATTTCAGAGAAGTGCAACGTCTGTTTTGTGGATGGTATGTGATTATATTTCTTACGATAAACGCTTGGTTTTGTAAACAGTTTTATGAATACGATTCACACTGTGAGACAGTAAACTGCGTTGCGGTTTATGAGGAATAAAGCAACTGTTTATTAACAACATGTGTTGGATAATGATTTACTAGGCAGATCGTACACGACGTTGATGCTTTATTTGAATACTTACGTAAAACATGGTAGCGACATCTGATTGACCGGAGGTTTGACGAAGTTGTAAATAAGGTAGAATTCATTCTAATGATTAAGGCACATGTTATGATGCATCACTGGAAACAGATGAATTTAGTACAACCTCTTGCAACCGTAAGATAAGTCGATATATGTTTTCATTTGGCTGGTCCCTGGTGTGTTATGTGTGGTAGCACTGAGTCACTTAATTATTATTATTTCATCTCACAAGATACGTTGTAACTCTGTTGAATGTTTTTTCATATGAATAACGACTGCATTCACTGTGAACTGATGAATATATGCTTGAGTAAACAGCCCCAGTGAATGACTGATAATTATAAGCGAGAATCCAAAACGTATTAGTAGTAGTTGCATTCAAGAAGTTATTTATGTGTGTACTACCATACCGTTGCACTCATTTATATGGAAGTACTTGCTGTGTGACTACTTTAGAGATGTTTATTCGAGCTAGCGTCGGAAACTTTTTCGTGGGGATAAGGTATTTCAGTAAAACATCAGGCATTGCTTATCACCACCTATGAGAGTGGTTGAATCATATGCAAAAACATGCAGACCTTTGAGTATGATCTCCAGTTTGGATGTTTCGCGATTTTAAATTCTCCTATTTATATTTCTGTATCGTTTTCGTCTTTGCTTCAAATTTGGTTTACACAGTCTATGGCGAACATTTTTCCTATGTCTTCCTGAACTCTAGTCAGTAGGATTATATTGACAGCAAACCTCTCGACAAGCATTTGTATCCTTTGAATTTTTGTTTGTGTCCTAAAGTTTCCCTTTAATTCTTTAACTGCTTCTTGAGTGTTCAAAACGATGAATAGTGGCCACAAGCTAAAAATGCCATTTACCCCTTACTGTTTAACCTGTTGATAGTTATCCCTCTGTAATAAGACTACCACCAAATCTGTTGTAAATTTATGTTGCATTACCTGATTATGTCAGTGAGATTTTGTTTCAAGAAGCAGTTCACTGTAGGTTTGAAACTAAACAGCTATGTTCGTAGCTATTTGCCTATCTCTAGTTGCTTAAGACTGATAATCTGATAGCGCATGCTTACTGGTAGCACAGTTAAAACACAAGTCTGTAAGTGGCCTAGTGACATTTTCATTTGAGCCGCCTGTCAGATGCTGTGGTCGTGTTCTGCAGACTCCTACCTTCAGAGGGTTCACCTCTTATAACTACAGTATAGATCCACATATCCGCCATCATTTGATGATTTATGTGATACGACGTAGGTCTAGTGGAGCAAAGCAAGTTCCAGTGAGCGAGCGGTTTACCCAGCTCTGTGTGCAGCGATTTTACGCCGTTTACAATCTGCTGCGCGTTGGCAGTTGATAACTGGGATAGGTTCTGAAAATAATTTAAGCATTTTAGTGAAGACACTCAAGTGCACTCATATAGTGAGCGTCGCATATGTTCGATGCATCAGTATATTAATAGTAAAACTGAAGGTTAATTTCTTTTGCAGAACCATATCCTACAAAATAGAATTGTTAACAAGTATATATATTTTCTCGTTTTAAAGCATGATTCATATTGTCATGAGTTTTCTGGTAAGTAGTTATAAGGAATTAGAGGCATATGTAAACAGGTATTGCACAGTACGCTACCTGTTAGCGCTGCTTGTTGTGCTAATGAGAGAAGAAAAGATTTATAAAACAATTTTGTACGCTAAGCTAAGTGCATTATATGAACAGTTAAAGCTTTGCTAGTTTTGTTATAAATGCATTTAACATCTCGTATATACTATTAGAATGGTTTTGATACTTTAATGTTTAAAGGTTGAAAGGCTTATGGATAATCGTTGATTAAAGGAGATACATTAAAATGAAATTACTTTTCTGCTTGGATAATCACTCTGTTTTTAAGTGGTTGATTTCGTGTAAGGATTATTTTTGCTCCATGGTCACTTTCATTAGTAAGTTGTATCTTGAGACTGTTTTACAGTGTAAATTTTTCTCTGTTCTTGTTATATTACGGAGCTGTAGTTAACCATGTGAACAATTGTACCCATGACCAGAGGCGGCTATTGAACTGGCTACCGAACTGCTATAATGAATGTCTTGAAAACAATTCACTGAAGTTTGGCGACCTTTACTGTTACGTGCGAAGTTTGCTAAATTAAAAATTGAAATAAAAGTTTGTGGAAAAATTTTAATTAAACTATTCTGTGGCCTGGTACCTTACGCTCACCTAAATCCTCGCTAGTAGTTTCACATTTGATGAGCTATGTACGGCAGATGTAAGTTAAGTGTGACATGGACGCTTCGTCTTACTATTTATAGATACATTTGAAGGTGAGCTGTTCCTGAAACCTGGTAGTGTAAACACAGAAGTCAAGAAATAACTGTATAAGTGTAGCGGATATTTCGTAGTGACTTTTCTAAACAAAGAAAATTAATAATCCTCATTTGCTGACGTAACTCGCTTAAAGAATCTCTACCTGTGTTTTGTGTATCATGTTTACATGTGTTGTAGGCAATATAGCGTAGTTATATTCCACTTATCAGGCAATTTTAATGCAACCAAAAACCTGGATTCGGTACAGCGGTAATTTCAGGTTAGAGCTGTTGCAAGAGATGATGCTGATGGTGTCCTCCAAAATACGGCTGTTGGATTAGATTATACAGCTCATAAAAATATTGCGGAATAGACTGAGTGCCTGATAAAATCTAGAACGAGCCTATAGTTATTTATAACCATCAAAATGATCTTTACTTCTATAAATATTATGGAATGCATTCTCTGCCGAGTTGCAGTTGTACGTTGGCATGTGTCCAAAAGTAAAATTGTTTATTACTGTTTCCTGATGGTAACTGCAACATCATTAAGCACTTCAGGAACAGTGTTATCACTTAACAAGTAGGAGTGCAACTTCTACAGTGCTCAACACCTGTGCCGGAGAAATAGGCAACAAAGCATAATCTAGAATTCTTGGCCTACATTTATGATTGGCTACATGCTTCATTCAAGTCTACTTGCTTTCTACGATCTTATTCAACTGTGTTACAGTTTCGGTCTGTGTGATGTCTTTATTTCTTGTAATATTACTGCCCTTCTCTTGGCATACTTCACTTTAAAGTTAATGAATGCCTTACTAGAAGTAAACAGCTTCTATAAAGTGCTAATATACGCAGCATTAAACCTTAAACAGTACTGATGAGACTTTTGTTTGTGGTATCCATCAAGGTCTACAAAATATTTATTACAAAAGGAAAAAACACACTTCTTTGAAAACCTTGTCGCTGTTCACACTGTTCAACTATCCGTCCATAGGACTAAGACGCTAAACTCGGCGCCCCTACTTACAAAGGAGGCCCTTGAAAGCGAGGTCGCAATAGGCTAATGGTGTTTATGGCAATCGATGCCCCACATATTGTCTACCATGCAACCACAAATCCTGTCTCCAGAGGAACGTAGTAAAGGATTATCGTTGTTCAAGGAACAGGTACTAAAGATAATTACGTAAATGGAACTTCACCCGCAGCATACTAAAAAAAAAAAAAAGATATGAATACATTTCGAATAAGTCCGCGGCCATGAGACCGTGTAGCACATAGTAAAAACTATTGATTTTCAAGAAAGGACAAGGCGCACTTGTTACAGAAGCTGGTGATTCCGCGTTTTAAGAATGCTCGATACGATTTACAGGATGGGCATGGTAGTAACCTAGTATGTTATGCACATAAGACTGCGAGCGACAAAGATTACTGTGATTTCAAGCGGAACAGTGGTTGGTTGTATACCTTAGAAGAGCGCTACAGAATTGGAAGGCGTAAGATAATGAAATTTCAAACAGAGCGTCTACTTGACGATAGACAGAAAACTGCAGAACCGGCCCGAAAATTTGCAGATCAGATAAACGAACTTATCCCACCGTTCATAAGAAATTTGTTTTAAATTCCGACCAATGGGGATTTGAAGAAGAAATGCATATGAAAGGAACTCTGAAAATTAGAGGTAGCAAGAGTGTTGTATCAAGATCAGCTAACATCAATGCCTTAACGCCTTCGTAAACAATTATGTCGACTGTTAATGTAGATGGTAAATCGGAAGGAATGTTATTTATTGTGCTGCTAGAAGTTGGTGGTGCTCTGCCCCCTACGATTCTTTCTCGTGTGAGTGACGTCGCAAGGGCAATAGGAAATATTTACGTCACTGCAAGCAAAAGTGGGAAAATGGGCTTAGGAGAACTAAAACTATGGTATAGTACTACTTTTTGCCAATAACTGGTCAAAGGAACCTACTTTTGCTTGATTCCTGGGCTGCATGTAAAAATCATACTGCTTTACAGCGAACTATCTCTCCTGAAAAGTGTGTGAATTGCATTTCATACTATCTGGTACTAATGGACAAATTCAACCTTTGGATATTTGTTTTTTCCGTGCTATATATCATATTATCGCAATATCTGCAGCTACACCTTAAAGGATAGCCACTTTTACGAAAAGCTCCACGACAGACTGTTTCGCATTCTGATGCATGCCATCACATCCCATCAACCTGTTACGCCAATGTGATTGTATATGTGTTTGTTAAGAGATACCTATCTGAACGTCTTGCACGGTTCGCAGTTGCCAAGCAGTTCGCCTTCGATCTTGATGGGGTAAATCTTTGTGATCACTGTGGCGCGCCGTTTTTCATTCGGGCTTCACGGTGCTAGTTAATGGTTTCTTTTCAACATTTCTGGATATAGACGATGTCCATTTTGGGATGTGTAAAACATACATTCAACAAAAGAATGATCTCTGCACCTCCCGACCACTCATTTCTTGTCGCCGTCCTGATACATATGATGTCATAATTGTTAATACAACACTTTTAAATGAGCCTTACTAAAGACTGAATTTGCGACCTCGCACTGAATAGGTTCCTTATTAGTGAAATTCTTGATCAGTAGCCTGGTTGCAAGAGGCAGGTTTTATCCCGTCACCCTTCAATTTCTCTATCTTACTTTATCTTTCTCTCTATATGTATAGGGTGGTCAGAGACAGTCTGAAAAACTTGTAAGGATGTTTCAGGTGAGATTTTGCAGAGGAGTAATTGTTAGGAAAAAGATTCGATACGTACGACATACCAGAGTTAGTTAGCGTTGAAGTTAGCTAACCAGGTCGTTGCGCGCGTGATTCAAGCGCTTGCGCGCTCTAAAATGCACAGCCATCTGTAGGTCCGTGAGCTACCACTTGTTGACATACTCATTACCAGTTAAAATGTGCCTTTTCGGAACGATGGATTTAAGGTAGGTGAGCTACAGCTACATTTGTTCGGTTTGAGGAAACCAAACAAAGTACTCGTACATGTTTGGCGACATCGCCTTTGCAGGCTGTTTGAATATGTGCTCCCAACGACATGACTGCCTGACTTCAATGCTGAATAAGTCGGAAACAGCGCCACGAATCGAATTTTTTCTTAAGAATAATTTTCAGCAATCCTCCCTTGAAACATCCTTACAACCTTTTCGTGCTATTTCTGACCACCCTGTATTTATTATCAGCAGTACAGTTACTGATGACCTCAAAAGTTAAGTCCCATAGTTCTCAGAGCCATTTGAACCATTTGAAAGTGTTAACAATTTAATGTCGCTCTATTTCAGAAGAAAATGTATTGTTTTTCATTAAACTGGATACAATGGGGCGTACAGTAATATAAATCGATTAAGAGACACTGTAATGTGACACACAGTGAGGTGAGGATTTTAACTGGATTGTATAGGTAAAGTGCAGGGACAGTAAAATGAAATGAAATGTGATACTTCATTCAGCAAATATATCATTAATTAATGATTACAAATATTTACATAACTACTTCTACGACTTCCTGCGATGATAGAGGTGTGGAAAATATGAGGGTGTGGTGAAAAACAATGCCTCAGAATTTTTTATGAGAAAGTTCTTAAGGCTTTTCAAATGAAACACACGTTTTTATCGTTCTACATCATTATTGTTCGTGTCTACGTATTTATTGCTCAACATAGTCATCTAGGTGATAAACACATTTCTCCCATCAAAACGTCCGTTTGTTGATACCGTCACTGTAGAATGTTTGGCTTCACCTTTGCTTGCACCGCTGCATCCCTATCGAAGTGAAGTTCTCGAAGGTGTTCTTTAGATTTTGGAAACAGATGAAAGCAGGATAGGGATAAATCGGGGCTGTATGGAGGATGGTCAACGATAGTGGATCCAAGGCGTGGGATTGTTGCAGATTCATATGTGATCCGGCATTGTCATGCTGAAGGAGAGGATGCTCCATGTGTGGACGAACTCATGAATTCGAAACTCGATTACACCGCACTGCCTCTCACGCACTGACATAGTTACGTTACACACCGCTACGTTACACGTTACAATTCGGAGCCCTGTACGACAGAGGGCTGCAAATATGTAGACATGGAAAATAAAGATGTATAATGTAAAAATAATATTTGTTCTATTTAAAAACGTCTTAAAGTTTTCACGTAAAAAACCACCAACAACCCTACAGATTTATTGAGTTACATCAGAACTCGCTTGTATTGTAAGAAACTCTATTCAAATTGGAGATAGAAAATAGTCTCAGCCACTTCTGTGGGCTGTTTTCTTGCTGGGACAAAGTCTAGATCACGCAGCCTCACTTTTATTGCTCGTTTTTGTCCACGTTTAGTAGTAAACGTCCATCATGGCGATGTATAATGTAAAAATAACATTTGTTCTATTTAAAAACGTCTTAAAGTTTTCACGTAAAAAACCACCAACAACCTTACAGATTTATTGAGTTACATCAGAACTCGCTTGTATTGTAAGAAACTCTATTCAAATTGGAGATAGAAAATAGTCTCAGCCACTTCTGTGGGCTGTTTTCTTGCTGGGACAAAGTCTAGATCACGCAGCCTCACTTTTATTGCTCGTTTTTGTCCACGTTTAGTAGTAAACGTCTATCATGGTGGACCTGGGGCTAGTCTCAAGGGTCGCGAAATTGTTCAGACTGGATAACACGGCGTCATGCTCCACTGCCACTTCTCTTTGCCCGCATATCTCTATCCAGCTTGTCTCATCCCTATAATAACTTCTTAAATGTCAGAAGATATTTGTTTTCAACCTCTTTTTTTAACTGATGTTTTTGGTAACCAGTAGTAACTCACTGTTTTCGTCCGATTATAGTGCTTTTCTTACGGACATGTAAATGTTTGTTGTAAATTATAATTCGTTTCTGTTATAGACTCGAATGTAAGCTTTACCCGATATTATGATTGCTGCGTGTGGCCCCTTCTGTTCATTCACAGTCCCATGATCAACTTTTATTGGTCGATGTAGCAACTGACTGCTTGGTTCGTGCCTGTAAGTAGGATCAGTTATACGCTTCTGAGGCCACACGGAATGGAATACCTTTCTTTGGGATCCACTTACTGAAACAGCTACTTGACAGGGTGGATGTAACATATAGGCAGCGTTCCTTGAAACGTTCTTCGACTTTTAAAAATACTTTTAACCCGAAGAACCTCTATATCAGCTACAATATGTGATGATGCTTATTGCTATTAGTTCCAAAGACACTAACAACTCAATTAATAATGCATGGAGCTTTCTTTTTGAGTTATTACAGCATTTAAATATCAAGAAAGACGGTGCGCTAAGTTCTTTGTACCGTAGGAGAGAAATTCCACACTATGAGAGAAATTCCATTAGAATTACCTTTAGCAGTTACTAGATGCTGAGATGACTTCATTTGACATTAACGACGCTCCAGTTCTTCCCAAAGACGTTCCATGTTATTCAGATTAAAGTCTTGAGCACCCTTTTCCAGCGAAACAGCATGTTTTTCAACGTACCATGATACAACCCGAGTACTTCTCGTAGAAACTCCTATGTTGATTTATAATTAATTGACAGAACCATCACTAGAAAAAGGCAGCACCAGACATCACACGACATACACTGAATGTCACTATCACCACAACACTCAGTGTCAACACTGTTCTCTCTGCAGTCTCCAGGTCCATATTCTCCCATCAGAGCGCCACTGTGTAATGAGATCAGAACTCGATTAAACACTCTTTCATTACCATACTAAAAATGACGGTGTTTATCCTACTCCTATAAGCGCCACTGAACATTTGCTCATGTGATCAGTGGATTATGAAAGCAACATGCTTACATAAGCAGTCATGAACCCTTCTGGCAGCTTACGAATGAGTGCCGGACCAGGAATCGAACACGGAAACTTGTTTTGCGGGCAATTCTCTAACCAGCTGAGCATCCAGACCCGACTGACGAGCTACCCTCACAGTGTTTTTGAAGATTTAGAAGTCGGAGAGAGGTGCTGGTGAAAGTAAAGTAGATGAGAGCATTACCCACGAAATGCAAGGTACTGGGTTTGCGTCGTGGTTAGGATCACATTTTTAATGTGCTAAAAAGTTCAAAACAGCACACATTCCACTGCAGACTGTAATATTCATTCCAGAAACAGTCCCATAGTCTGTGGCTAAACCATTTCTATGCAGTACCCTTCCTCCAAGGAGTCCAACAAGGGAACCACAAAGCGTCTGTATGGTCTGGTTTGTAGGAGATAAGTAAGTGGAAATAAAGCTGTGAGATCGGGTCATGTGTCCTACACGGGTAGTTTAGTCAGTAACAGCGCTGATAAGATTCTACGTCCAATTCCCAGTCCAGCACACATTTTTTAATCTTCTACAAAGCCGTTTATGGAAAATAATATTGTGAATTTGACATGAACACTGTATTTTTCGTATTGCTAACGTATTTTTGCATACATTTTAGACGTTCAATAAATCAAGTGAGACGTGACAAACGTCAAAGAACAATTTGGATGACGAAATAGATTAATTTGAGTGTCCACAGTGCCTTACACCATGTTTGGTATAGTAATCGACTTTTGTAGATTCGCTAGTGCTGTTTAAGATATATGTTCATGGTAGAAACATTGTGTGTGTGTTTGTTTTGCTAACATATTTTATATGTAGAAATTCTGCTACTTGCACACTTTATGTAACTTTTTGGGTAAATCTCTTCGAATATGACAAAAACATTTATATCGTTTGAATACTTTTGAGTACAGCTACAATGGCTCCTCTGGGGCTATTTTGTGATTGGCTCTTTCATATTAATTGCTGCTAAACTACTAGGCTCTAATTGTAGGAGAGCAGAGGTGAGAGGGAAGATGATGATGATGTTTGGTTTTGTGGGCGCTCAACTGCGCAGTCATCAGCGCCCGTACAAAGTTCCAATCTTGACACTGTCCAGTCTAGCCACTTTCACGAATGATCATGAAATAATGAGGACAACACAAATACCCAGTCCCCAGACAGAGGAAATCCCCAAACCGGCCGGGAATCGATCCTAGGACCCCATGATCCAGAGGTAGCAACGCTAGCCACTAGACCACGAGCTGCGCGCGGAGAGGTATGTGAATGGATGAGAGGGGCATAGCCTGTCGCCTGACGATGACGTCATTGCTAAGGATGATGATGCAACATGGCGTAGCTTATGACGCCATACATGTAAACAAATTAGAACTTTCTGACTAAGTGCTCTGGTTAGTAGGTAGCTATACCAACAGAAAAGCGAGCACTTAACTGCACTTTGTTCTGTAAACGGATCAGTCACCTAATGATGGGTCTTTGTGTCACCCATCTCCATACCTGAAACGTAACGGTAGTCTTCTGAAATGGCTGATCCAGATTTGTATGCTGAGGTTCCTCCTTCCTTTGCGGTATACGTTGCGTATCGGTCACTTACATCAAGAAAATAGTGTGAGCCAGACTGTGTCGGGAACCCGGAAACCCGCCTTCTGCATCCAGTGCATTATCGCTTGCACTACCCGAATACGTCTCCGCTCTCAACGAACGAAACGGTGCAGTGGTTAAGAAACAGAACCAGTACCTGGGAGTTGTTAGATTCGGGCCATCTTGATTTAGGTTTTCAAACTAAATCGCTTAAGGAAGATGCCGAAATTGTTCATCTGAAATAGAGAAAAATCGCTTTTCTTCTCCGTTCTTGCAACATCCGGTTTTGCGCACCGCCTTTTATTACCCCATTGTCAACGGCACATTAAACTCCGATCATTCTTTTTTTTGTGTGTGATGTCAGAGCTACTACCTCTCCAGGATTACAAACGAACTTGTACAGCCAACTCCTGATCGAACTCACGCAATTACTTTCATTGACTCATTCCAGAAAAAACCACCGTCATGATCTTAACAGTAAGTGTCTGTACTTTTTTTAGCACACTCAGAGTGCCCGGACAGGGGGGAATGAACACATTTTTGGCACCACAGTAGTATTTTCAGAAGTAATAAGAAATAACATTGGCGACTTTTTTATTTTCTGAGAATTCTAAACTTTGCATTAGAAACGGGACACCACTCTGAAGTCATGGTGAGGATAAAAGCTCGATGAAACATTTTTCTTGCGTTTCGTGCTGCTTGACATATAAGTATCAGACGATCCGAAAAAGACCTTTTTATTCCGTAAATACCATCAAAGAATAACGGATATAACGTCTGAATACAAATATGCCGGTATCCCTGAAGGGGCTGTTCAGCATAGTTCGACAAAGGAATTTACACACTACTAGGCACCTGCCCAGTCGTCGCACGAGTTGCACTAAGTATGTAATAGATTTCTTTATTCTCAACTCAAAAATGATAATTCAGTTACGGTGTGTAAGAGTTTAAAGGGGAAAAGACATATATTAATATCTAAATGGAAGAAATTCTGTAAAAAGGAAGCCAGTTCCTCAGAGGAAGTACTCAAATCGTATTTATTGCAGAAAGAAAGTAATAGATAACTCTACCAACACAGATTGCTGCAGTATCTCTTAACCATTCCAACAGCTGATGATACAGACTGAGTGAAATAACATTTAAGGCTGTACATAAAAAGCAGCGCTCGAAGCATTGGGAAGAAGAAAAGGAAAGTGAGTTGAGGATATAGAACTCAGAGATAGGGCAAGCCATAGAAGAAAAATAAAAAGCATATGAACTTCTTTTACTACGCAGAACACAAGAAACATAGCATCAACACAAAACTAAGCGAAACCAAGATTAACAAGTAATAAGGAAAGCATAGCAAGATTCATTGATTACAAACATTGAACTTAAAAAACATGGAAGGCAGAATTTTGCCTACAAAACCTTTAAAAACTTAAAAAAAGTTGCCAGTAGCAATGTAATCAATGAAGAACAGTGGATGAAACATTAAAAAAAAAACCATTGGAATATGAAACATCTGCAACACACAGGGAACCCGTGACACCTCAGTACAACAAGTATATATAATTATGATTGTAAATTTCAACGTATTATACAAGAGCGTAAGCTATATATCGATTACGAAGATGTATGTGTGAAAGAACGCTGCGAGGCAGCTATCGCTGAGGCAGAGTATGTGTTACAAAGAGCTTAAACGTTAGGCCGGGCGGTAGGAAGCAGTTGTTTCTCGGGAGTGGTAGGAGTAGCGCGCCAGAAGCTGGCAGTTTCCGTAGTGATGCTCCGGAGTGGGCAGTCGCTTGGTATTAAATATTCAGTGTAATAACGTCAGTGTTGTGTATTAAGGATATATGGAAGAAATAAGATTTGAAGTAACATTAATTAAGAAAATGCTACAAATATTATTGTGAAATTTTGATGAAAAATCTTTCTACATATTGTTACATCGATCTACAATAAGATAATCAATATTCATGTATTTATGCGTTTTTGCTGTATAACGGATTTGAAGAGGCCAGATTTGTACATAACAGCAAGTTTTTTATTGTACTTTTGTTTGTAAAGATCATTTGTTTGCATAAATGTAATTTTTTTGATATGACTTAACAATTGCAAGTCTGCTTCACAATAAAGTAATATTTTCAAGTAAGACATTACAGTCATTCTGCTCGGTAATGTTCCGTCCCCCAATTCCAAGTCTTTGTTATTTAAACAAATTTTAAATGTTTCTCAGTCAAATTTCTTGCATTTTGTCTTTTGCAACTGTAGTTAGTTTAGTAGTGCTGAGAGCAGAACAACGCGTTATCCAAGGTGATATCCAAGACGACATCAATACGACATGAGAAATTTATTTCACGCAGTTTGTGTATTTTCGTACAGGTACCACTTTTGTACGTATTCAGATTTACAGCGCTGTAATAAGATCGAGTGGAACTGAATGTACTTACCTCTGATTTGTGATTATCGCGCACAGGTTTTAATTAGTTTGGATTCACTGGTATTGCTTTCTTGCTAATATATTGTATAAAACAGGGTCAGGTAAATATAAAGATACACGCAATCAGATACGCAGTCAGCACACCACTTGATGAACTGTTCCTTGTTGGATACAAACATCACACCTTACTTTAGACTTAAACGTTACAACCTGACTCAGCGACATTAGACGAGCTTGAATAGGTTTTAAAAAGAATTCAAGTCATACAGCGTGCAGCTCAGATGGAGTAAATATCGATCTTATTAAGTATAGAGGATGTTGTGTGAGTGAAGACTTCTACATTTATTCAATCAAAGATGACGAAGCTATAAAGTATCTCTATTCTCGAAATAGGATTGAGAAATGAATGTGACAAATTACAGAGATGTAAGTCATTTACATACACTTTATAGAAATTGCTCCAAAGTATTAAATAATCGCTTGCGAGAAATAGCAGATGTATTCCTAGCAGAAGAATGAAGTAAATTTTAGTGAAAAGCTCCCCAAACGATAATATTTTCAGCATTAAAAGAATTCAGGAAGAACGACACGAAGCCAATGAAAAACACATGTTATTTGTATTGACTTGGAAAAAGTTTCTGAGTAAATCACAAGAGGTAAACTATGAACAATAATGGAAGAAAGAGCATATCCCAAGTATCTTATGGGGCTACAGGGAATCAAAAACTTATAGGATTATTCCAAAATAATGATAAACACAGACAGCTCGAAAATTAAAAGAGATAATGATAAATCAAGCATTAGGCAAGGATATAGCTTGTCACTAACACTCTTTAACGTCTGTACTGAGTATCTCATAAGAAAATGGAAGAATGGAGTACATAAACGGGTATAAAAGAAACGAAGCTATCATCTGCACGCTGTGCTATATGCAGATGATGTAGACTTTGTGCAGAATAAGGAAGCAAAATACAACATTCTATGTACTCGTATATGAACTAGGAAGACAGTACTACAACCTGCAAAACTATCCCAATGAATCTAATGTTATGGCTTGCTATGGAAAACACCCAGCCGGATCGAAAGTTATTATTGAAGACGAGCCTCTGGAACAAGTATCCAGTTTTAGACATTTAGGGTGCGGTATCAATTTGAATAACTATAATGGTTTAATAAACACAACAATACTCATAACAAAGACTGTTGTCGTCAATAATACAGTGTCCTTCACTATTTACAATATTCTGCCAAGGCTGGGGTAATCTTTCGAATCGGCGACTGTAGAAATCATGTGGTTTTGAGGCAGAAGCACGACGAGCCATGTTCGGAGTACATTTTTCTCCAGAAACGGAGTCCCTTGAAGGTTGTTCGATAGAGAGCGGAAAATATGAAAATCTGAAGGCGCTGGATCATGTGAATAATGTGAGTGCGGAATGACTTCCTAATCCAACTCCTGTATAGCTTTTTTGTCACTCTACCAGAATGCGGGCGGGCGGGATTATCGAGGAGCAGCATCACTTCACGCAGTCTCCGTGGTCGTTGTTCACGGATTGCGTCTGCAAGACGTCTCATTTGTTGACAGCAAATGTCAGCAGTGATGGCTACACCTCGGGGAAGCAATTCGTAGTACACCACGTCGTCGTCGTTCCACCAGATGAATAACATGTGACGTGCGCAAGTCTTTGTACGGGGAGTTTCTGCTTTGTTTGGGCTCAAGCATTCCTTTCTTTTCCTTATGTTAGGATAAAGACACCATTTCTCGTCACCATTAACAATATACAGGATAGGAATGGTCAGTGTTGTCACGAGCGAGTTGATGACGAGCAAGTAGAGATACACATATGGCCACTTTGGCTTGGAGCATGCGCTACCCATACACCCCACAGCAATAGTGAACTACAAATGAAAATGACAGACGATAAATGAATATATTGCAACTGGAATACCTGCATGTAAAACCGAACAAGAACCAGAATAATGTAAACAGGCCCTTAAAGAACAAGACGGGGAAAGGCACAAAGTTAAAATTTTACAAAACAATTGCTGTCTCTATCTTGTTCTTTGGCAGTGCATCTTGGATAGACGAACAGGAAAACAAAAGCAGCTTACAGTCGGCTAAAATGAGATTTCTAGGATCTGTCAAAGGTTGGTCAAGGAGGGGTCTTATGTGAAATGAGAATATAGGAAAAGAATTAGAAATATTGAACTGAAACAACTAAGAGGATTAATATAGGGAGAAATTGAGGCAACATCTTAAACGTGTGGATGATAACAGAATTCCAGGCATTGTAAACAAATAGAAGCACTCAGAAGAAAGAGACATTGGAAGGCCGAGAAAGAAACAGCCTTAAAAATTTGAAGTCTGAAGAGGCTTATTACCTAATCCTTTAAGTGAAAAAAATTACTATTAGATCCTTGTGTAATTCCAAAGATTTACAGAGTTCTCCCCTGTACCGCCACACTGATTTACTGCCTCGTCCTGAGTGTAGACGTTGTTCCATCTTCCAATTCTTTATTTTCTTACTTATGAACTTGCAGTCATTGGTGCCTTCAGCAGAAGGAACCCTGTGTTACTTTACGAACTACTGTAGCGAGCTTCTAAGATTAAATAAACCTGTACAACAGTCACAGCTTTGAGTATATATTCAATCAGTTCTGAGTATCAGCAGACACAGCACAGTCTTGGAAACTTGCACGAGACAAGTAACAAACATTCAGAACAGTTCAGAACTCGTTCTTCATGTCGCCAGCATATAGAATGAAATTAATGTTAGTGTTGCCGGTTGAGTCATATTCAGCCACACGTACGGTACTATTTAACATCTGTTCTAACAATTATACCTTACTAAGTCCCATATAACTATTTTGATAGCCTCAAGGCTCCGCTACCATGAAATCAAAGAGAAATTAAGAGGAGACATCGCCAATTGTGAGGCACTCTGCGAACACTCCACCACACGCCCAGTTTGTTACACACATTTTCATTTATTTTCCCTCCTTATAAAGCGTACTGCAGGTTGACAAGCTCATTCATCAGAAGCACTTTGCTTTTAATAACAAAGCTTTAGCAACAGTCATATTATAATCATTACAAGTAGACGATATTTTGCGTTCTTTCAATTATTGTGGATTGACCGGTAGTTGTCCCTATTGAAAACATATTCTACACAATGCTGTCAGTGTTTTGTGTTCTTTTTGCATGTTCTGATGACAACAACTTCTCCATTCACATTAGCAGAGGCTGGAATAGGATTTGCACTACATAAAGTCTTCTCAAGTTTTCGAGCTCACTTCATCTTAATAAAGCATTCCTAACAACAACTGTTTTTAAGCCCTTAATGGTCAAAAGAAAAAAAAACTGTTATCAACAATGTTTACAGTATAGCTACTGATGTTACTAGAAAATTATAAACAAGTGACTTGCGTCTGACGAATGTGTTTTCCGTTTCAAGTTTGCTTAAGACCTAAAAAAGAAAACAATTGTGGCACCTGCAGAAGAGGATAGCTACTCAGTTGTCTCACTCTGCTATTAATGTATGATGTTCATGAAGCAGTGGATGAATCTGAGTATTATTCGTAATGACTCATTAGATCCGACACCTCTCTACACAAACAAAACTCACTGACGTATTTGTTTGATCAGCTCGATGGGTGCCTACACCGCTTCTTCGAAGTACAAGAAACAGCTCAGGAGCGAAATTAAGGCCTGCCTGCACCTGGGGTAACTTACATGTGACAAGGCTCCGTAATTTGTTTAGCAACTCTGTGATTCGGCTTAGTTCCTGGAGTGAGTGACAATTATCCTTCCATATTCACTTGTCATTTTCTTCTCATTTTGATTTAATATTATTAATAATTTTCACTTAAAAGCCAACATTGAGTTAATAGATTTATGGTTTTCAGTCTTGGAAGCTCGTTCCAAGCAGGAACTACAATCAGTTTTGTCTTTTAATTCGTGAATTAACAGTCTTAGCCGTTAATGTGGCAATAAAGAAGGACTATCTGCCACAGATGTTCGGTAGTCTTACAGTAACGTAGTTGCGCTGTAAAGGAAAAACTTTGTTAGCTCTGGTTCCAGTCTGACTGCAGAAATTTTTTCTTCTTGCGTAATATTGCTACAAGCAGCGTGATTGACATTCAGTAATAAAATCGTAAGAAACTTCTCCCTCCTCGGTATTATCACTACCTATCAGTACCCAGAGCAGATCTGAAGGTGAAACACGTGCACACTTGTTGAAGTTTGAAGTTCTCTTCTTCTCCTGGGCTATCTTTTAGTTGTTCTAATACACACGTCTGCTAACTAAATTGTGGCACTGAATAATTTGTTAACTAGGTTTCGTTATGTGACTATTCCCACTGCCACATTTCCATACTTTCGTCGTAGTCCTTTACCGCTACTAGAATATGACTGCGCACTGCACGTTGACACAAAACATTTCAAAGACAAAAGTATTAAATATCTTGGTAATTTTGTGATGATTTGTGCAGGCTGGTAATCCGGATACCTTGTTTTATAAAAATCAACTTTCGTCATAAAGTTATGACAATAAGTTGTAATTCATTTATATTAGATGCTTATAGTGTTATTTATTAGTTTATTGAACACAGCAGATAAACATAAGAGAGAAGTGATACATAATCAGTATATTCTCTCGCATTATCTGAAACAGACTGACAGTACTCTGAGAGTTTTTCGATTTCACGCATGTAGGAACATATTAACATGCAGTTAAGGATGGCGACAAACCAAGTTTGAAGCTAGTTTTTCTGATAATTTCTTGAAAATGATCATTCAAGGTAAACTTTTGAGGATGTAAGACCAAAGGAATAATCTAGCTTCACGATAGTTTCTTTTTCGAAATTGTACAGGCTTTATAGTGCAGTATCAAAATCTGATGCAATCTTTTTGGTATTTTTCCTTACATTGCGACTGCAAAGTGTCAGTTTTTGACAACAAATGCCAGCGGCAATGGACATACTTCTGTAGTCAGTCCATAGTGCTCAGCACCGTCTTTGTGCCACGAAATATATAACATAACTTCTGTCGAGTAAATTAGAGCTTTGTTTGAGATACTTTTTTGTTAATGCTCAACCAATAACGTCTTTCAATTTAGTTAACATAAAAACACCAAATCTCATCACCATTTAAGATATCCTACAGGTATGCTCGAGGAAGCAGCTAATAACGTTCAGGCAAAACTGCATACACTACCATCCACTGATTTTCTTCGGTTACAACACGCAGTACATCTACACCCATGTTCAGAAGTACCACCATCTGGCCATGTTGTTTCAGATTTACCGTAAAAGGCAAATACTGGTAAGTTTTTGTTGAATGAATATGGTCAACTTCCTTCCTCATCCTACCTGCTCCATCTCTAATAACCTCGTTGTTAACAGGAAATTAAACCTATCTTCATACCTTCTTTTTATCCTCAACTTTTAAACCTTGCCCTTAGGATACGACAATAATTCACATCAACACGATCTATTTAAAACGGTGCAAATGTTTCAAACTGCATGAGACATCCGTCACACCCATCCCCCCCCCCTCCAAGACCCCGCATCGCACAAAATGAAGATCAGTACCCAAAGCGAGCGAAAAGTCACAAAGTTAGACTTTCCTGATTTTCTAATGTTCTGATACGCAACCCTATAATGTCACTACAAGAAAAACACTAAAACCTCAATTAAGGAATGGCAATTGAAATATGCAGCCCTAAACAGCCTGCAAGACTTACACGCCGACCAGAAGCGCCAGGAATGTATGCACCTACCATTTTTACAGGTAAAATTTGTTGGCAGTTGTGGATTACATATTTTGATATTCCTCACGGCCATGCTGAATGAGCAGTGGTCGGACCATTGTTATTACTGCACAGTGTTCACTCGATTTAGCGAAGACACTTCGCGAGGAAACTCAGAAGACATTAATAAATAATCTTATGCTGGTCTATGAGAGTGCAGCACCTTGCGCTGTAGATCATTGGCACAACGTGCGAAGAGTCGCGAGCACATCGGCGGACAATGGCTGGCGTCCGGTGGCCAGTGGTTGTCTAGTGCTGCATCCAGAGAAGATTCTGTGCAGATGCGTAAAGGAATTGAAAGGTCACTTTTTGAAACCCCGCCTTTTCTCGCATCACGACGCAGGAGTTTGTAATTTGTTCAAAGGTGCCTAAAACCTTCCTCTGTAATGATGGAAAAGCACGGGCTCGCTGACGCTTAATGCGGGGAGAAAAAGGCCAGAGCCCAGAAGTTCATGTGAGGTGTATCGCGTCTTAAGGATGTCACACCGGCACCAAATTTCACCACAATTCCGTCCAACGCTATCGTGGACGTGTCACACGATGGAGGGCTGCACAGACCAGTTTACCCACATGTCACTCCTTCGCTTGACGCCTCTGTGATGGAGGTCAGGACCACGTCGCCGAGCGTTGAAATCACGCGGTTTCCTTAGGCGTGGCCGACGGAAACATTTCAGACACACCGCTCTTAGAAACCTACACGTCAGGATGTGGCATAAATGGTGTCAATGAAACCACCCCTTCCCTTGGGGCGTTCATTTACACACATTTCATGATCGAAAACGACAACTTGCACTGCTATCTGCAACAGAACGACATCTTTGGTAACCTTCGACGTTGTTGACACTCCTAGAAAGATTATATTTTTCTTTAAGGACGTCACGGGGCTGCAATGTGGTTTGAAGTGTAGCGTGACTCCAATTTTAGTTCTAGTATACTAGGTGGAACCACTACGGACCGATCAAAACGATTCGACGACATATGAACGTGATACGAAGCAGCAAAGCGTGTTTATACTTTTTCGGCCGACCTGTTTCGCGCCATCCTGGAGAGTGATTACGGGAAAGATGGAGGGAGGAGTGAAAGAGGGAGAGGGTCAGGGTGCGATATTCACATGGCGTGGCTTGAATACAACGGAAAAGATTCCAAGACCCTCCAGTTCGACGACACCCTTAGTGTTACCCACGTACATTTCTTGAGCACTTTAAAAATGTACTTGCACTAGGACAACTATGCAACGATTCCTGTTGCCTGCGGGACAGGCAACCTCATCGACACTCTTCGGCTGAGTGGCGCTACGCCGTTGCTTGCGAGCATGCGAAATCTGGGGAGTGACGAAGGGGTCGCCTGTCCCTGGACACCTAGGACTCGGGCAAGGGTTGTTTCTCTACATGTACATTTTAAAGTGGTCAACAAAGTTGGCGAGTGGCCAAAAGTGTGTTGCCGAACGAGGGGGCCTTAGAGGGACCCTTTGCGATTATATTCTTACATATATCTATGTCGACCCTCCCCCCCGTGCCCCTCCCCCCCCCCCTCCATGACTGCGCCACAGGAGGACGCGAAACAAGGAGGCTGATAAAGCGTAAACATCCTTAGCTGCTTCGGATGAAGTTCAATTTTCGTCGAAACATTTTGAACGGCTGCTAGTGATTCTACAAAAATTTCACAGCCACACGTACGAGTATTTATTTTTGTATCTGACGACGGCGTAACAGCCAAAAACCAATTTGCAAAATAATAAATATTGAAGGAAATTACACCAGGTAGAAATTATCATCAATAAGATCACAGCTACCACCTTATCCCAGAGCAAAACCTGCGATCGTGCTACACTCCAAATCACGTTCAGTGGGTTTGCAGCCCCATTATGTCCTTAAAGAAGGGTTTTAATCGTTTGTTGAATGTCAGCAATATCGAAAGTTGGTTCAAATGGCTCTGAGCACTTAGGGACTTAACATCTATGGTCATCAGTCCCCTAGAGCTTAGAACTACTTAAACCTAACTAACCTAAGGACATCACACAACACCCAGTCATCACGAGGCACAGAAATATCGAAGGTTGTCAAGAACGTAGTTCTGTTACACATCTCAATGAAATCTGTCGTTTTCGACTGCGAACTGTGTGTAAATAAACGCCCCAAAGGAAGGAGTGGTTTCATCTATGCCCCTTACGTCACATTCTGAGGCCTTTTCATGCCGATTCTGAGCGACAGCGTGTCCTCAGCCAGGGGGAGGTGACAACCTTCCCATCGTGTGACACGCATGCGATAGCGTTGGGTAGAACTGTGGCGATATTTGATACCATATGACTTCATTAACCTTCCTCAAACATCACATAAACTTACGAGATCTGGCCTTTTCTCAGTACGTGTCGACACCTTTCTGTTTGAGCCGTCGCTGAACCCGAAGATGAGGTCACAGGGCGCCGCACTTTTACAACATTACAGAAGAAGTTTGTAGGCACCTTTTCGTCAAATATCGAAGTTCTGTGTCGTAATGGGGAAGAGTGAGGAGGTTTAAAAAAACTTACCCTTTAATATTTTGCTTAGTGTATTATAATTACCACACGTAGCCGCGAGTTCAATTGTGGGAACCTTTTTGGAAGGGTTTCTCTATTACTGGCATACTACAATGAGAGGTTCTATCAGACTGACATATTTAACAGACGAAATGTGGTTCAAAATAATTTCAGTGTAGGACAATAGCCGACAAACCTGTATTTCTTCACGTCTTGTTTGCGGATTCGGGTGGTCTGATGTATTGGTTCTCGACAGCATTCCGAGGGTCTCATGTTCGAGTCAGGCTTGAATCCAAATTTTGTCCGTAGTGGTGGTGGTTCTTCAGTATTTTTAAAATTACGTAGACGGTTCTTTTGTGATGGCGAAAACGTAATGAACAATGTACATAAACGCAAGAAAAAATGATAAGGGCAGGGCACGAGTTACCAATGTTTGTGTCTGTTGACCAGTTCTATGTCAACTGGAAAAATATAACAAACAGGCTTCTCTTTTTAGTGCTTTGATTCTTGGAGTTGTCATTTTAAAAAATCGTATATGTTGCTATTAGATTCCGATATGTTGTCAAATGATCATAATTAATTATATGAATTAAATGCTGATTTTATATTAGTTAGCTGAGTAAGTAGAGGTTCACATTCTATTATCAACATTTTTAGTTGTGGGTATTAATATATGAGAATTGCGAACAAGAATCAGGCTTAAATTGGGCTCCCCCATTTCAAAAATTAGATAACTCGTCTCTCTAGGAGTTCACTCTCTAGATGTGCTACTGGTAACACTAACAACCACTGCAACCTGCAACTTCTTACATTCCTTCGGGTTCCTTTAGAATCACCATTCCCACATCGATCCATGACGCTCTGTAGGTTATTGTAATATTAATGTATCGATACAGGAAACTTTTGCAGGTCACCTGCTTGAAAGAGGACACAATTGCGACGTGCAACTCGAAGTCTTACATAACATCCACAAATGGAGAGATGAACTTTTTTGAAATAAAGGAAATTATTTAACATATGCCCAACGGCCAAATCTTAGTACTGAATGATCCGATATAATTCTCTTACCAACTGCAGACAATGCTAGTAATCACATCCAGACCACTTTGTAAATTACCCTTCGTACTCATATGTCTTATTTTTCCATTACTTCATTTATTTTGTTCATTGTTTCACTTACCTGTTCAATTTCACTAGCAATATTTTGTACCAGTTTATAATATAAAGACTTGTTAAGGACCAGATTACCTTGTTAATTCAGTCCCTCATAACAATTCACCGAAGTTTACTGAATATTGTTCAACTATTTTTTCTTCTGAGGACAATTGTAGTAATTTGTCATGTGCTTCCTTACTTAATGTGTCACATATTATTTTGTGTAAGGTAAATAGTTTTATATCGCACTTTTAGTCCACAACCAACATTAGCAGTTAGCATATTTCAAAGCTAACTGTGATATGCTGTAGAAGCAGTATTTTAAAATCTCTGATCCCACAAAAATTTCGCAGCCACACCTGACGATATCTTCATAGCCGAAAGTCAGTACGTAAAATAACAAATGTTGTGGAATATTACACCAGAGTAGACTGTCTTTCTCTATCATAAAAAAGTTGTCTCAGTTAGATTACAGCTAACTCATGTTTGTCTTAGACTGAAATCAATATTTTAGTTGCTAAGCCTATAGCAAGTTTAAAAAGTAGTGGATAGCACAGTTGGAATGAACTATTCTCTTTCGAGTAAAAACATCCAGCAACCGTCCGCACCAAACAGTATATTAAATAGGGACAACCATTAGCTGTAGAATGGAATCACGGCAATGAAAATTTGTGCCTCTCCTAATGCGTTACACAGTACGAAAGGATTCCTCTTGTCTATCCAATGAATAAGTGCTGTTAGCGCCGGTCCAGAAAGCGTACCAAAGTGACACATGTTAATTTTTGTGAGAAATGTGTGAGAGGTGTTGCGATAGTTCAGACGGGGTAAATCGATCTTTATTGTTAGCTACTCTTCTTAAATTGTTAGTTAGTCTTCTTAAATATTCAAAAACCATAAAAATGGTCTGCGTTCTACCAAACGGCAAGCTTTATGTGGCCGACAGTCAATGTGTTAAAATGTAATGGGAAATATAGAGTTGCAAATCAGTTAATAAAATCGATTACTGACATGTTATTAAAAAAAAGGCGCGTCATGAGAAAGTTTGTTATTACTGACTGTGATGATCGTAGATGACAATTATCCGTTGTCATTATGGCAGAGGAAACTGGAGGTTTTGTTAAATAGTATGTTGGTAGCACTGTGTATTCTAACTTGTTACGCTGCTCAATAGGCAGTTAAACTTGCAGTTCAGTGTAAGAAAAAGGCGAGTGTCTCGCGAAATCTGTCCCCGACTGTACTTGACATCGTTCTAAATCATCTGAATGCACTTCCCCTTAGTTTAACCATCTTGCCGATTTCTGCAGCTACCTAAGAGGACCTGGAAAAATTCTGTGTTTCTGCTTTTAATGCAAATTCGAACGACACAGCGTATTTTAGTCAATAAAACTACCCTAACGTACTTTATACAAAGATAACAATAGGTGCTATCATCAATAAGTCAGTAATAATTTAAAATAAGAGATGTATGCGCAGCTTCCAGTTTTTCAACTCTTTTTCTTATTTGCGTATGATTTTACGGATTAGCTAAGCATAAAAGTTGATGGAATCAGCGCACAGATCTATTTTACTTGTGTTATCCTTTTCAATGGTGACTGGAAATTTCTCGTAGTTTGTCGCTGAATTATCTTGTCATTGAGCAGAAGATCATAATATGGCGACATCACTGGAAATCGTATTGGAAACAAAACACAGTGACAGAATAAAGACCATTTTGTATTTGCATCTCAGTATTTACATAAAATACAATCACAGAAACTCAATAAAGAATCCGTCAGCGCTGCAGTGGGTTCTTCACATTTCTAATGCATTTTATTCGTTACCAATGCAAGATATGTTTCACAGAGCTTACATATAAATAGATATCAACAGTGATTTACATATAAGGTACTGCAGCACGACGTGCAATAAGTGTTAGTGTGTGTGTGTGTGTGTGTGTGTGTGTGTGTGTGTGTGTGTGTGTGTGTGTGTGTGTTTGTGTATGTGTGTGTGTGTTTGTGTGTGATGTTATCCTGTAACTTCAGCGATGGATAAACTATAATCCAAGATATGTAGGAGGCTCCTAATAGTGAAGCAGTATGGTGGGAAACATTCCAGCCGCATATCACAACACGTGTCACTCCGACCATTAAGGAACAGTATTGTAAGGGCTCCAACTGATTCATTAAACCCAAATGTAAAGACGTTCTGCATCAGTTAAAATACATTATATTCCTTACTAGTTTGGATGGTCCTATCACCAACACCAGCTAGAATTTATCGTGTTTAGAATTTAGTACTGGATTTATCGCTAGAGTACGCAATTCATTTTTGGTCACAATACCGAAACTCCAAAAAAGACGTATTTTGGCTCTCAGAAACACACTATATATAAATCTCACAAAAGACAAATTCTAATGTAAGACACTTAATAATATTCCTCGCCATTGCGGCATGATCGTTTAAACACTTAGTGATTGGATTAAAGTATAACTGATACAGAACGCTTATGATTTCGCTAGAAAGCGTTACAAATACACTCTGTACAATTATGAACATGTGTTTGAAGAAATTTCTTTACTATATCAGCCATACATCTCAAGGACATTAAATGAAAAGCTCTTGTTCCAAAGATGGGGAGGGCTTAATAAAATTTAACGCTGTAGAGAGTGCCATAAACTTATGATACATACACTCAGTCAAGTTCGGGTTTTACATTTGTATCGTATGTTATACTCCCGTTGGGACATGTTGTATAAAAAGACGATAATGTTTAGTGACGTCTGATTAGCATTCGTCTAATACAGTGGTGCAAATACTGCTTCCATAATCTTAATTGCACCTTGCGTATTACATTTCATATCGAGAAGTGAATGTTAGTCAAATGCTAGAATCATATCTTATGGAGGAAATGTCTCCTACTGTCTTATTTTTTCCGAGCGCCTGCTCCATACACATATTTCCGACAGATCAGATTCGTGAGAGATCTCTAGATGAGAAAGTTAAGAGTCAAGCTCTCATCACATTTCCGGAAAATATGCTGGAATGATTCCCGTCATACCGTTCTGGAAAGGGAACGAACGGAGAACAACCTTAATAAACCGAACTATGGTCCTGAAGCGCATCTTTGGCGTAGAAGGTTTCTTTCAAAAATTTTAAGCTATTGGCACAGATATAATTTCTACAATAACAGCCTAGGAACTATTTTATAAAATCTTAAATTTTACGGTACAAATAGTCATTCTTGTGGAATTCTATCTCACTGATATATATCTGAATAGTTTCCATTTCACTTCCTTTACATGCACACAGCGTCTGCTAGGACAAGTGAGTGTTCTGATCGATTAATACATAACAATATTACTCTCACAAAATAAATAATTTGTTTTACTGCCTCCGTATTTGCTCTGGGTAATCAACAATGTTCTTGGAAGAAAGTAGTATAAATCTATTACCTTGTTTACTTTCCTATCGTAAAATTATTTTCCAGATTTGGAACTTGTTCAATCTCTTAAAATTTTGTGCACAGGAATCATCACACTTTGCTTATACGGCGACGCAACACGTTTTATTCTTCATCGTCTTACTGGAAAGTACTGGCGAGCACAGCGATTACTATGTCTTGCTTCAGGCTCGTTTTAGTTTTGTTTCCAGAAAGGCGACGTTTAAATGTTCGTGTTTCTAACTTCGTTTGTAAAACAATACCTTGAAATAAATAATTCGTAATACACATGCCACTGGGGTCCAGTACACTTTCTAGAGTTTTTCTACTTCAAATATTGCACTCCACATGAAACAATAGGTAGTATCGCCACATATTTTTGTACAAGTGGTAACTAAAAACTAAGTAATCCACAAACGGTTTTGTAGTCACTTGCACTATGCACTGTCTTGCATAAATTTTATTTATTTATTTTTTTTGTTTTAATACGCCGAAAATATCGGATCATACTCGTAAATATGGATTTAAGTGAACAGTCACAAGGTTCACAGATTACTTGATATAACGTGTTAACTGCACTTTCGGCCTCACAGAACTTATTCGTTATTATTGATACCTCTTTACTGTCACTTTTATTTTTCGGAGAACAGGAGGAATAACTTGGCTACAGGAGTCCCTGTACAACTTCTCCAATAGAGCACTTCATTTATTTGATGATGCTGCTTGATTCTTTTACTAGTTGCTTGACTCTTCTGAGAATGTTGGTAATTACAAATGAAACTGAAAATAATTTCAAGTGATCCTTTAGTGCATTCCAGGCTGAGGGGCTTTCAGAGGGAATGTTGCAAACATGAATTTTCCGCGTCATACATTTCAAAGTAGTTATCAATAAGACAGTCAGTCGCGAAGAAACGTTTTCTGTTTTAGTGAAGAACTAACGTCTCACAATCGGAGTACTTTTGTACAAGGGAGGCACAGGAATCAAATGCCTAGATTTGTACTGCTCCTTTCATATGTATTGCAACGCATCGCTATTGTGATCCTGAGAAGTATCTTCGGACACTGCGCACCTGTGTACAGTTGAATCACAATAGCAGTAAGATCATAGTGCCGCAGGTAGCAGTCGGAGAAGAACAGCTTTTTCGGGAAGTCCGTTCTTCGGGATGATCGATTGGGAGCTCGAAGACACGGCCAAGTTTAATGTCCTCAGTGGTCGTCCAGACGTGAGCCAACAGCCTGCGGCTTCACGGAGAGCGCAGAGTTGGATGACGAGTGGTAGAGGTATCGCCGACACTAGGACAACTGCTGTGCGGGGCTGTGCGGGGGCGGGGGGTGGAGGTCAGCGTCCTGGAGGCTGTCGGGCGAAGAGGAGACGGGCGACAGTGCCTGGCGCTGGGGGCGAGACGCAGCGGCTGCGGCAGCGGCGGCGGCAGCGGCTGCGGCGGCGGCGGCCGAGGGCAGTGGCGGCGGGTACGGCGAGAACCTGAGAACAGAGCACCGGCTGTCAGTTGGTGAAACACTGCATGCCATCTCGCGCTATCAGCTGGATACTTCATGACGATATGCAGTAGGACAACATCATAATACTACACTGTTCAAAGTAATTAGAAGAACACGTGTAGCAACGTCAGGTATGTTAAAACTTGAGATCTTCGCTTTCAATGCAGACAACAGTTAAAATCATTCGGCACACTTTTCTCTTCAAGGGACATCCACAACTGTTGTTCAATATCGCATAAACCAATTATACATATTGGCCACTAATGCATCTTGTATACGGATGGTGTTAAATCCTTGAGCTTCAGCTAAGGCCTGAAGATGGTGTAGGTGTTCCATTTTCTTACATAAGTGAACGGCCGAAGTCCCCGAGTCACAAGAATGGATGTACAAAAACTGTTTTTCGTTGTCAATGATAAACTCCGATGATTCATTTATAAAAAGGAAGTACTAGCCGGTTTCAGAACATATGTCGCGTCTTCAGGTGCATATTAAAATATGAGTCCACGAAGGTCGTATAACTAAGTCTAAACCAGGATAAAATATATTAAAACAGTGAATCACTGGTACATGTCCACTCAGAATGTCAATCCTAAGGGTCCGGGTTCGATTCCCGGCTGGGTCGGAAATTTTCTCCGCGCAGGGACTGGGTGCTGTGTTGTCCTAAACATCATCGTTTCATCCCCATCGACGCGCAAGTCGCCGAAGTGGCGTCAGATTGAAAGACTTGCACCCGGCGAACGGTCTGCCCGACGGGAGGCCCTAGTCACACGACATATTTTTTATTTACTGGTACATGACATGCAAGAGAATATACTCTTCAATCCTGGGTCTACCAAAAAGCTTTTCGCAGTGGAGGACAACGATCCACACATGGATCCTCAAAAAGACAAATGGGCGATCTTTAGAACACGGGGCTTCATAGCACCCATTAGATTTGTGACTAGTGTGAAGGCCCAGAATGAACGTGATTCTGTTATGCAAGCCTCGTCTGTTTGTCTTAGATCTGACTATCCTATTTTGCACTCGCTGTACAAAATATTTGCTTGCCTACCTGCACCTATTGCTACAGTAGAAAGAAGTTTTTCAACATTGCGGCGTACAGAAACATGGCTGAGGTCGACAACGAGGAGGATCGACTTGATGGCTTAGTTCTATTGAAAACTTTCTGTGACATTGACGATGTCATTAACCAATTTTCCAGGAAGAATAGATGCATAGAATTCATCACTTAAGGAAGAGAACCACAATTATAACTTTTTATATCATAAGATGGTATTGTCTTGTATATGTGTATAATCAGTTTAAATAAAACTTTCTTATACTGTGCATTTGACTTGATTATTTTTTATTGCGGTAAAAGTAAAGGCAGCTGAAGATATCCTTAGCGCCCCCTACTTGAGGATTTTCTGGATCGGCCACTGGTTCTTACTTATGATATTCTACGACAGCCTACCGTAGTTTTACAATTCTAGTCATGATCAAGAGAAAGCATGAGGTGGGAGGGAAAGGGAGGAGGGGGAAGGCGAAAATGCGATACTGGCCACTAAAATTGCTACACCACGAAGATGACGTGCTACTGACGTGAAATTTAACCGGCAGGAAGAAGATGCTGTGATATGCAAACGATTAGCTTTACAGAGCATTCACACAAGGTTGGCGCCGGTGGCGACACTTACAACGTGCTGACATGAGGAAAGTTTCCAACCGATTTCTCATACACAAACAGCAGTTGACCGGCGTTGCCTGGTGAAACGTTGTTGCGATGCCTCGTGTAAGAAGGAGAAATGCGTACCATCACGTTTCCGACTTTAATAAAGGTCGGATTGTAGCCTATCGCGATTGCCGTTTATCGTATCGCGACATTGCTGCTCGCGTTGGTCGAGATCCAATTACTGGTAGCAGAATATGGAATCGGTGGGTTCAGGAGGGGAATACGGAACGCCGTTCTGGATCCCAACGGCCTCGTATCACTAGTAGTCGAGATGACAGGCATCTTATCCGCATGGCTGTAACGGATCGTGCAGCCACGTCTCGATCCCTGAGTCAACAGATGGGGACGACTGCAAGACAACAAACCGTCTGCACGAACAGTATCAGCTCGGAGACCATGGCTGCGGTTACCCTTGATGCTGCATCACAGACAGGAGCGCCTGCGATTGTGTACTCAACGACGAACCTGGGTGCATGAATGGCAAAACGTCATTTTTCGGATGAATCCAGGTTCTGTTAACAGCATCATGATGGTCCCTTCCGTGTTTGGCGACATCGCGGTGAACGCACATTGGAAGCGTGTATTTGTCATCGCCATTCTGGCGTATCACAACGGCGTAATGATATGGTTATTCGTCTCGGTCACCTCTTGTTCGCCCTGACGGCACTTTGAACAGTGGACGTTAAATTTCAGATGTGTTACGACCCGTGGCTCTATCCTTCATTCGATCCTGCGATATGGGGTGCCATTGGTTACACGTCTCGGTCACCTCTTGTTCGCATTGACGGCACTTTGAACAGTGGACGTTACATTTTAGATGTGTTACGACCCGTGGTTCTACCCTTCATTCGAACCCTGCGAAACCCTACATTTCAGCGGGTAATGCACGACTGCATGTTTCAGGTCCCGTACGGGCCTTTCTGGATACAGAAAATGGTGGACAGCTGCCCTGGCCAGCACATTCTCCAGATCTGTCACCAATTGAAAACGTCTGGTCAATAGTGGCCGAGCAACTGGTTCGTCAGAATATGCCAGTCACTACTCTTGATGAACTGTGGTATCGTGTTGAAGCTGCGTGGGCAGCTGTACCTGTACACGCCATCCAAACTCTGTTTGACTCAATGCCCAGGCGTATCAAGGCCGTTATTATGGCCAGATGTGGTTGCTCTGGGTACTGATTTCTCAGGATCTATGCACCCAAATTGCGTGAAAATGTAATCACATGTCAGTTCTAGTATAATATATTTGTCCAATGAATACTCGATTATCATCTGCATTTCTTCTTGGTGTAGCAATTTTAATGGCCAGTAGTGTACTTCACGAAGACAACGTACGGTGGATTACGGAGTAGTATTTAGAGCGCGGGCATTACCTGTGCTGCTGCGCGATGCCCGGGTAGAGGGGCCGCGGCAGCGCCGGCAGCTGCTGGCCGGCGGCGGAGGAGACGGAGGCGGAGGCGGCGGCGGCGGCGAGCTGGTGCGCGTGCAGCAGCTGGGGGCCGAGGCATGCCCACTGCCCCCAGAGAGGGCCGGCGCCGTACACGGCGGGCCCCAGTGGGCCGTACGGCCCCACGGCGGCGGCGGCGCCCGCGCCCCCGGAGGCGGCGGCGGAGGCGGCAGCGGCGGCGGCCGCGCGCAGGAAGAGCTGGCTGCGCGCCGCCAGCAGCGCCTTCTCCTCCAGCGTCAGGTTGTTGTTGTGCGTGTCCAGCTCGCAGAAGGGCCGCAGCGGCGCGCGCAGGTACTGCTGCTCCGCCAGCATCGACTCCATCGTCTCCCTGCCACACCAGCCTACGCTGTGGTCCGCCCTCTCCAGTTGGACTTACATGCTCGTCTACGTCTGTACATTTATTTAATACACAACTCTGCTCCCCCTCAAAACAATATAAGCGTAAGTGACATGCCACACTACCACACACAGGTAAAACTCAACTCTACCGGAAATTTCTAGGGGATGTAGATGGTTCCTTCAGGAAAAATTTGAAGTTAAGAACCCATGATCGACAACGTCATCCAGTGACGTTACAGAGGGGAAAAGGTTTGGTGATTAACACGATACTTTCACCAACAAACCTAAGTTTGAAAGTTGCTTGCCACATACGTCATTTTTCAGCTTTTATCTACTGGTTCAAATGGCCCTGAGCACTATGGGACTTAACATCTATGGTCATCAGTCCCCTAGAACTTAGAACTACTTAAACCTAACTAAACTAAGGACATCACACAACACCCAGTCATCACGAGGCAGAGAAAATCCCTGACCCCACCGGGAATCGATCCCGGGAACCCGGGCGCGGGAAGCGAGAACGCTGCCGCACGACCACGAGCTGCGGACTTTTATCTACTATTTACCGCGTTTGCAAACATATTCTGCATCCAGCAATCGATATCTTAGGTGAAGACATTCTTTGCTCAGTCAAGATGGGTAGGTTGAGTGACGTTCTTTGGCGCGCAGTGTCGCGGCTATTAAGACATCAGAGCGGCCTCAACAGGTAGGGCGTTGTCTGAGTTCGAATGGGGTCAAAACAGTCAGAATTTGGCCTTATAGGAGGAAGAAGTCGTAGGTTGGAAGTCGGAAGAAAGAGTCTGGCTTGTGGTTGCAGCTTGGGCGTGTAAAATGCAAGCTTTATGCTGGCACGTTTCTTTTGGAGAAGACTGTTGTGCAAACCTGCAATTAGAATGGCTTCCTCCGGTCTCTTGTTTCCTGCTACAAGTGAGATAACACAACGGACAGTGCAACTAATCGTATTATTTTGTGCAACGAATTCACTCCTGTTCTGAGCCATTACGACTGAGAGGATTCAACATTCGTTGTACTGTGAGGTAATCAGTCTTGATTCATACGGGCCAGAAACTGGTTTCTCTATACAACACAAGAATCATATGCCATCTATACAGAGTGGTCCACTGATCGTGATCGCTAAATAGAACGCGTGCAAAAAATATGTCATCGTCCCGTAATTTCTTTTGTGCCCAGTGGCAGAACTGTACACTACGTTCAAAGCCGTCATCATGCAATTCCTGGTGCATAGAAGTATAGTACGAGTGCAATCGATGTTGATGTAGCATTCTCAACCCCAACGTTTCTGAGATTCCAGTTTCTCGCGCAATTTGTCTGCTACTGATGTGCGGATTAGCCGCGACAGCAGCTAAAACACCTACTTGGGCATCATCATTTGTTGCAGGTCGTGGTGGACGTTTCACATGTGGCTGAACACTTCCTGTTACCTTAAATAACGTAACTATCCGGCGAACGGTCCGGACACTTCGATGATGTCGTCCAGGATACCGAGCAGCATACATAGCACACGCCCGTCGGGCATTTTGATCACAATAGCCATACGTCAACACGATATCGACCTTTTCCGCAATTGGTAAACGGTCCATTTTAACACGGGTAATGTATCACGAAGCAAATACCGTCCGAACTGGCGGAATGCTACGTGACACCTCGTACTTACACGTTTGTGACTACTACAGCGCCATCTATCACAAAGTGAAAAAAGGTCCAACTAAAACATTCATATTTCTTTACGTACTACACGAATATGTAATAAAAAATGGGGGTTCCTATTTAAAGAAACGCAGTTGACATCCGTTCGACCTATGGCAGCGCCATCTAGCGAGCCAACCATAGCGCCACCTGGGTTGCCCCTTCAAGCTAGACGAGTTTCGTTCTTTGTAGTTTTTTCGTTTGATGCTTATTTCGTGAGATACTTGGTCCGGTCACTATCAATGGACCACCCTGTATACATCACTTTCTCATTCATCTAACGATTCTTGATATTTTCGTAGGTTTCTCGAATATTTGTGGGTAAATTCTTTGTTAGGCAGTGTTTTAGAACGCCACATGGTTCATGCAGAAATGTGTTTTTCGACGTACTGTGAGCTCTCTTTTCAGCTGAAGTAATCAGGATTTTCAACATCTTATTTCTGAATTTATTTAGGTTTTATCCTCTATTAAATTGATAGCTGAAATTTAATCATTCTATTTAGTATGATATCTGGCCATTCACTACGCTAATTAAGCTGCAGTAGTGATTCTGATACCCCCCCCCCCCCCCCATGAACCATGGACCTTGCCGTTGGTGGGGAGGCTTGCGTACCTCAGCGATACAGATAGCCGTACCGTAGGTACAACCACAACGGAGGGGTATCTGTTGAGAGGCCAGACAAACGTGCGGTTCCTGAAGAGGGGCAGCAGCCTTTTCAGTAGCTGCAAGGGCAACAGTCTGGATGATTGACTGATCTGGCCTGGTAACAATAACGAAAACGGCCTTGCTGTGCTGGTACTGCGAACGGCTGAAAGCAAGGGGAAACTACTACCGTAATTTTTCCCGAGGGCATGCAGCTTTACTGTATGATTAAATGATGATGGCGTCCTCTTGGGTAAAATATTCCGGAGGTAAAATAGTCCCCCATTCGGATCTCCGGGCGGGGACTACTCAAGAGGATGTCGTTATCAGGAGAAAGAAAACTGGCGTTCTACGGATCGGAGCGTGGACTGTCAGATCCCTTAATCGGGCAGGTAGGTTAGAAAATTTAAAAAGGTAAATGGATAGGTTAATGTTAGATATAGTGGGAATTAGTGAAGTTCGGTGGCAGGAGGAACAAGACTTTTGGTCAGGTGAATACAGGGTTATAAATACAAAATCAAATAAGGGTAATGCAGGAGTAGGTTTAATAATGAATAAAAAAATAGGAGTGCGGGTAAGCTACTACCAACAGCATAGTGAACGCATTATTGTGGTCAAGATAGACACGAAGCCCATGCCTACTACAGTATTACAAGTTTATATGCCAACTAGCTCTGCAGATGATGAAGAAATTGATGAAATGTATGATGAGATAGAAGAAATTATTCAGGTTGTGAAGGGAGACGAAAATTTAATAGTCATGGGTGACTGGAATTCGAGAGTAGGAAAAGGAAGAGAAGGAAACATAGTGGGTGAATATGGATTGGGGGAGAGAAATGAAAGAGGAAGCCGCCTGGTAGAATTTTGCACAGAGCACAACTTAATCATAGCTAACACTTGGTTTAAGAATCATGAAAGAAGGTTGTATACATGGAAGAACCCTGGAGATACCAAAAGGTATCAGATAGATTATATAATGGTAAGACAGAGATTTAGGAACCACGTTTTAAATTGTAAGAAATTTCCAGGGGCAGGTGTGGACTCTGACTACAATCTATTGGTTCTGAACTTTAGATTAAAACTGAAGAAACTGCAAAAAGGTGGGAAGTTAAGGAGATGGGACCTGGATAAACTGAAAGAACCAGCGGTTTTACAGAGTTTCAGGGAGAGCATAAGGGAAAAATTGACAGGAATGGGGAAAAGAAATACAGTAGAAGAAGAATGGGAACCTTTGAGGGATGAAGTAGTGAAGGCAGCAGAGGATCAAGTAGGTAAAAAGTCGAGGGCTAGTAGAAATCCTTGGGTAACAGAAGAAATATTGAATTTAATTGATGAAAGGAGAAAATATAAAAATGCAGTAAATGAAGCAGGCAAAAAGGAATACAAACGTCTCAAAAATGAGATCGACAGGAAGTGCAAAATGGCTAAGCAGGGATGGCTAGAGGACAAATGTAAGGATGTAGAGGCTTATCTCACTAGGGGTAAGATAGATACTGCCTATAGGAAAATTAAAGAGACCTTTGGAGATAAGAGAACTACCTGTATGAACATCAAGAGCTCAGATGGAAACCCAGTTCTAAGCAAAGAATGGAAAGCAGAAAGGTGGAAGGAGTATATAGGGGGTCAATACAAGGGCGATGTACTTGAGGACAATATTATGGAAATGGAAGAGGATGTAGATGAAGATGAAATAGGAGATACGATACTGCATGAAGTGTTTGACAGAGTACTGTAAGACCTAAGTCGAAACAAGGCCCCCGGAGTAGACAACATTCCATTGGAGCAACCGACGGCCTTGGGAGAGCCAGTCCTGACTAAACTCTACCATCTGGCGAGCAAGATGTATGAGACAGGCGAAATACCCTCAGACTTGAAGAAAAATATAATAATTCCAATCCCAAAGAAAGCACGTGTTGACAGATGTGAAAATTACCGAACTATCAGTTTAATAAGCCACAGCTGCAAAATACTAACACGAATTCTTTACAGACGAATGGAAAAACTAGTAGAAGCCGACCTCGGGGAAGATCAGTTTGGATTCCGTAGAAATACTGGAACACGTGAGGCAATACTGATCTTACGACTTACCTTAGAAGAAAGATTAAGGAAAGGCAAACGTACGTTTCTAGCATTTGTAGACTTAGAGAAAGCTTTTGACAATGTTGACTGGAATACTCTCTTTCAAATTCTAAAGGTGGCAGGGGTAAAATACAGGGAGCGAAAGGCTATTTACAATTTGTACAGAAACCAGATGGCAGTTATAAGAGCCGAGGGACATGAAAGGGAAGCAGTGGTTGGGAAGGGAGTAAGACAGGGTTGTAGCCTCTCCCCGATGTTATTCAATCTGTATATTGAGCAAGCAGTAAAGGGAACAAAAGAGAAATCAATGGAGAAGAAATAAAAACTTTGAGGTTCAACGATGACATTGTAATTCTGTCAGAGACAGCAAAGGACTTGGAAGAGCAGTTGAATGGAATGGACAGTGTCTTGAAAGGAGGATATAAGATGAATATCAACAAAAGCAAAACGAGGATAATGGAATGTAGTCGAATTAAGTCGAGTGATGCAGAGGGAATTAGATTAGGAAATGAGACACTTAAAGTAGTAAAGGAGTTTTGCTATTTGGGGAGCAAAATAACTGATGATGGTCGAAGTAGAGAGGATATAAAATGTAGACTGGCAATGGAAAGGAAAGCGTTTCTGAAGAAGAGAAATTTGTTAACATCGAGTACAGATTTAAATGTCAGGAAGTCGTTTCTGATAGCATTTGTATGGAGTGTAGCCATGTATGGAAGTGAAACATGGACGATAAATAGTTTGGACAAGAAGAGAATAGAAGCTTTCGAAATGTGGTGCTACAGAAGAATGCTGAAGATTAGATGGGTAGATCACATAACTAATGAGGAAGTATTGGATAGGATTGGGGAGAAGTTTGTGGCACAACTTGACCAGAAGAAGGGATCGGTTGGTAGGACATGTTCTGAGGCATCATCACCAATTTAGTATTGGAGGGCAGCGCGGAGGGTAAAAATCGTAGAGGGAGACCAAGAGATGAATACACTAAGCAGATTCAGAAGGATGTAGGTTGCAGTAAGTACTGGGAGATGAAGCAGCTTGCACAGGATAGAGTAGCATGGAGAGCTGCATCAAACCAGTCTCAGGACTGAAGACCACAACAACAACAACAGTGATTCTGATATGATCATTTGCCTGCAGCAAACATTTTTACTCACTAACAGCTGCTTGCACAGTCGCAACTAACTGAACCAGCAAAAACATTATTGTTAACGACTTTGTATGAGTTTTCAGGTTTCGAAGGTGAGTTGCATTGCGATTTTCGCAGCAGCCACAGATAACTTGTTTCAGAATCCATTCATTATTTATTCTAATATCTAATACTTTAAGGCTCTGTGTGTAAAAGTATTTAGATGACGATTGGGAGCCAGATCTGGTTTTTGCACATGCTTTGCCTGTAAAATGGGGCATTTACACACTCTCTAAGTCAGGTGATTAACTCGTTGGTAGGGAAATTGACAGTTAAGGTACGTTCAGTGGTTCTCACAGATTAACCGTTGTGCAAAATAAGTGTTCCCCTTGTTAACCCGTAGGTAGCGTTTAGCAAAACTTTGATGGGTACGTATTTTCTAATTTGAATAGGGCATGTTAATCATGTCAGTTTTCTAAGACACTGACGCCTCTGCCATCAGAGCGCTTTGTGGTTTCTAATGTCTTGAATGTTGTCAGGCCCATTAAGAGGAGTTCCGCTTGCGATCGGACTGCAGCTCAACAAAGTTTTAACTGGCGGAGTGGTGGACTAGCGGCAGGCGTTCTTTCTTATAACTTCGATGCTGACGTTTCCGACCATGATTTCTTATTCTCATTTTGTTGCTCAAGACACACTACGTGGCTCTGAGCACTATGCGACTTAACTTCTGAGGTCATCAGTCGCCTAGAACTCAGAACTAATTAAACCTAACTAACCTAAGGACATCACACACATCCTTGCCCGAAGCAGGATTCGAACCTGCGACCGCAGCGATCGCTCGGTTCCAGACTGTAGCGCCTAGAACCGCACGGCCACTCCGGCCGGCACACTACATGAGCCGTCGACGTTTGTCAGTAGATTTCCCGTTCATACATCTTAGAAAATGCATATAATGCAAGAAAGTGTCTAGAAGGAGTCTCTATCCAGTAGGGAATGTCGAATGATTCCTATGATGTTATGGTTTGCCATTTATTTGCCACATCTGACAGTGCTCCACCTCCATCCACCATATCGGAGGAAAACAAAAATAAAGCTCACGTAATGAAACTGAAAATTATGGACTTTCCTAAGTTACTTGTACTTTATTGTACATAACGTAGTTTTTAAAATGATATACATGAATGGAAACAGCAACATAGTGGAAAAGTTCGTACTATTTCTCTCACTATACTGTCTTCTCTCTTTTCACTAACACACTCACTCGAACACGCACCCGAGCGAGCGAGCGCGCGCACTCACTCACACACACACACACACACACACACACACACACACACACACACACATACATACATACATACACACACCATACAAGCAATAATACAGAACACGACGGTATCCTATATCTCACTCCCGGCTGTTGGCTGCATCCTTTTATTATAAGGTCTTCTAAAATATACACTATTTCCGTAGTGTCAGTTATGAAAAATGAATTGTGAATGAACATGTTTTGGAAAGATCCTCTGTGTTATGAAAAGTGGGCATCTGCAGAAATTTATCTAGGCGGTTTGGGGAAGACTCTAAATTCGCAGTTTTCTTAAAGACACATTAAAAAAATTGCATCATTCCGATACGTCGTGCACGTTTGATGCTATTGTGATTGTTCCTGTACTGATCAAAAGGTCGCCCCTGACGTTGTTTGTAAATATACGCACAGTTACCATGAGCTTTACCTACGGGTAGAGCGCCACACTCGAATGGAGTGCAGCATTTCAATTGAAAGTAAAGCAGCATTCGGAACGCATTAGAGATGTCTGTGGAACAGTAGAGCGAACACCCATCACGCCACTAAATACAAACGCGAGCATTGATCGTATCCGCATCATCACATCACGCGCAGAAAGCTTGTCAGTCAGGCAAATTGCTCGAAATGTGCAATGAACATGAAATCAATCGGTTACATTTGACAGGTAGTGTTGAGGACTTAATGCCACACAGGCCACCCACATCCAGAAGGTGCACAGGACTTTTGAGACTTAAAAACCATGGGCTAAGTGCTCCAGAACTGAATTTGGCGTCTCCATTCCCGACTACCAAGACAAACTCTACGTCATACACCAAAACGCCATGACCCCATTACAGAAGGGCAAGAGATAATGCAGAACTGTCGCCCAAGGATTGGCGTCGGGTGTTGTTTACGGATGAAACTCGGATCTATTTGTACGCAGATAATGGAAGATAACATGATTGGAGACAACCCGGTAAAATCGAATGCCTCCAACACTGTGTGCAACTGCTTGGTGGTGGAGTGATATTCTGTTGAGTCACCGTACGCCTCTCGTGGTTGTTGATGGCAGTCTCATTGCTCTACAGTACAGGGACGAGATTCTACAACCAATAATGGCACCGTATAGCCAACATTTTGGACAAAAATTCGTGTGTTCATTGGGCTGTTCGCGTGATCACGTTTCTCCAGCATGCTAACATCACCAAAGCAGAGTGGCCTGCCTGTTCCCGCACGTGAGCCCTATTGAACATGTGTAGGATTGACTGAAACGAGCTCCCTTCGGAAATGGTCAATAAGCACGTCCTCTGCGTGACGTCTGCAGATTCGCCACTTTGGATCACGGCTGGCTTGAAGATCCCATTCATAATGTGCTCTGCACCCGAGGAATGGGACGTTCTACCACGTACTGGCATTGCTTAGAAGCTCCCTCCCAACACAATTGGTACTGCGATCAGTCGACTTGGTTGTTAAACTTTTCTCTTTCTTGCGGTATGGACACATTACAATTATATGCGCATGCCCCAGAGCCATTTTTATCCGTCTGTGTCATGAATTTCGAAATAAAGGGGTGATGCAAAACTTTTGTTGATGTGTGCAAATGAGTACTGTCTCACTGCAATCAGCCACGTAATTCTAGAATTGCTCAAACGAGATGTTTAGGCGAATCACAGGATATCAGGTCTAGAAGTGTATTAGAATTCTGTAATTAAAAAAAAATAGCTGTGTGGTGCAGATTGCAGGGGGTAAGGGGGAGGGGGTGCAGTCCGCCCCGATAGCTGAGTGGTCAGCGTGACGGATTGCCGTCCTACGGGCCCAGGTTCGATTCCCGGCTGGGTCGGGGATCTTCCCCGCTCAGGGACTGGGTGTTGTGCTGTCTTCATTATCGTTTCATCCACATCCGGCGCGCAGGTCGCCCAATGTGGCGTCGAATGTAACAAGACCTGCACCAAGGTGGCCGGGCCTGCTCCGCAAGGGGCCTCCAGGCTAATGACGCCGAACGCTCATTTCCATTTCCAGGGTGGGGGGGAGGGCGCTGGAGAGTAGTGACCCCTTTGAATCACTCCCCTACCTGATAAAACATGGTAAAAACAACACACAGCTACCGAAATGAGATTCTTAAGAACAGTAAAGGCTGCACTCATTCACGGCTAGGGAGTGACTCTAGTTGGAGTGAACAATTAGTAGTAGCCTTGGAAGGAAGGAGAGAGGTACTGCCGGAAGTAATGATGTGAGGGGAGGGATAGGGTCGTGTTTGGGTAGCTCAGTCGATAGAGTAACAGCCTGCGGAAGGCAAAGGTCCCAGTTTCGAGTTCAGACACATAGGATTAGTCATTCAGGAAGTTGCGAATCAGCGCAAACTTCGCTTTGGAGTGAATTCTGGAATTAGCAGAGAGAAATTTTCATTAATATTCACCGCTATCACGGTTAGGTGCAAATGAAAATGCTCGCTTTCAGTTCACATGAAACACAGCAGCGCAAAATTATAGGTTTCGTGTGTTGTGGCAGAATTGAAAGAGTGATTATGCGCAGTGATCACAAACAATGGTAGCTCATTTCGTAAAGTGCCGCCGTGGAAGCCTGCGTGTCCGCCCGTGACGCTGCCTGAACACGGATTTGGAAGCCTCCGGCCGCGCAGGAAGCGACAATTAGGCGGGCGCAGTTCTCACTGCGGTATGCTCGGTACTGTACGGTACCGGCCGGCGAGACGGGAGAAGTCGTTAGCCGGGGCAACCATCGGTTGCCGTGGAACAGGCGATCCGGCCGCGTTGCGAAATCCAGACATCCGTCCCGCCATTGTTCTCGCCAACAATTAGACGGGCGGTGCGAGCGCGGGCGGCCAGAGGCGCTGCCGCGGCAGGAAGGAAACGCCACGCCGTTCTGGCCAGCAATCTCAATTTCAAATCGACCGTCAGCTCGCGCGCAGGAAGACGCGCGTCTGGGATCGCGAGGGGCGAGGAGGCGCGGAAAGCGTGGCCGATCTGACAGGCGGCCGGGCCGGCGGATGCAGTCGCTACAGAGGGCGCCCGGACGTCGGTACCGCGAACAGGTACGGTGAAGTCCTGCAGACTACCCCTGGGAACGACCGTTTGACCCAGTAACATAAGAGTATAGGGAAGTGGCTACAAGCATAAGCTAAGAAGAACGAGAAGCATTAGTGAAGGCTAACCGATGCTCTCCAACCCTTCGCTATGCGGTCTGGAGACAATAAAGCATTTCTGGATCCTACAGCGTGACCAACCCGGTGCAGATCGCACAGAAAACCTAGACATATTCAGACAGTAGTAAACTGCGCGCGCGTGCCTGTCTGTGTGTATGTGTGTTTTAGTAGTAATAGGGCCTTTTTATAGTAATAAAAGTTGTATCGTTTATTTCTTTAGCAATAGACTATGCCACTGTAATAGTACTAGCAGCAGAAGATGATAAAGAAAGCTGGAAAATTAGGCAAAATGGCTTGAAAAAACGAAAACCAATGGCTCTTTTGTTGTCACAACAAAAGATCACGTGACAGAGAGTAGAAAGCAAGATGCCATATGAAAATAGGATACCACATGTTAGAGCGATAGTAGTAGAAACAGGTAAAATAAGGAAAAATAGTGGGACAGACACTGAAAAGTTTGTTCAATATTCAAAACAGAAAATAATAGGGAAAAAACAAATGATCGCAAAATTCAAAGAACTGTGACTTTTTATGTAACGGTCCATTGCTGTCATCCAGAAAATTGATTATAATAAATAAACAAGGAAATAAATATGGGTGTCCCATCTTTCATGTTGCCGTCAACGTAAACATGTCGCATCGGCTGGAGTACTCCTTTTGATTTGCTTTTGAAATCTCATAATATATCGTATCATTACGTAAGTGGTCAAAAGTTTAGCATGGTTTTTAAAAGAGGAAGATGGAAAGAAGTTGTATTAATTATATCTGTAAGTGACTGACAAGATTTCCTGCATGAATAAGAACCGTACAACGTGTACAGGGAAGAATTACTGTCTACTCCGATGAGGTACGTGATTTGAAGGAAAAGCTGCGAGGTTTAGCCATAACCTTTGCATCTAGCAAAGAATTTCATCGAGAATACAAATGTTCGAGAAGAAGATTGGAATTCCAGTGGTGTAAACTTGTCACTTATTTCAAAGAAGGAGCAGTTTGGTAAGAAGTCCACCCAACGGAACACTACAGACCATGACAGCCCAAGTCAGTGATTTAAGATTTAAGGTAATAATTTGCTTGAATTACATGCTGAAGTGAAGATGGTTGTTAGTTTAACATTCACTAATAAATCTCAAAAATAAGGAACAAATTACTCGAAGAGTTTCACCAGTATTTTTACGGCATTTGCTCGTTGGGGACGTTACTGTAGGAAGTAAAGGTCAGTTACCATCACAAGCGGTAGCCGTACTTATATGAAATTAACGCTTCTCAAGTAGTGACGCTACACAAGTTCAAATTTCAACCGTACCACATTAATCAAAATAAGAAGATGTCTTTCAGTCCAGAAATGTGACACATGCCCCTTCCAAATTCCTTACACACCGAATAATTTACCAGGCCATTGCATTCATGCTCACAAATCCTAATTGTCAGACTGTCCATTAACATATGAGGTGGAGCAGCTGATTCTCTGACAGTATGTAACCTCGTGGTGTTACATCTCTCAAATATTGCCTGAGGTATACATTGTGGAGAACAGTTTCAATCGTAATGACTCTTGGAACAAACAACCAACCCGAATGAAAGAAGTTCGCGTGCTCAATGCAGCGACAAGTCTTACAAAATGAAGGTGCAATTTTCTCGTATCTGTATTTACTTTTCATTCTGCAATCGGATTATGTTGAGCGCTCTAATCAAAAGTGAATGTATGCAATTGATAAACCAAAGATGAATGGTTACCATTGCCAGTAATCGTTTTTTCGTGTGGCATGCGACGCTGATACCGGCATTTATTTAAGATATGCCGTTACTGATTTGCTGTAGTCTATCATTTCACTCGTCTGTCACTCCGGAAATGTTTTCCAAAATGGTAATAATAAATACTACGAACTCAGACGCGCCGTTTTCCTCGGATTATTAATTTGCAGTTAAAGCGCAATTACGGGTCAAAAGAACTAGGTGACTTCTAAAGCTATCTCACCCATTGTCTGTCTGCGCAATTATTCTGTCGTAATAACTTGGTAATACTATCCCTCACCGTGTCATTACACGCGAACACACACACACACACACACACATACAGAATAACAAGCAGAGAGAGAGAGACAAATAAACAAATACAAAGAGAGAAGATAAAAATCTTTCATAAATATTACCTTTCGAATTCCGTTAGTCGCGACGAATCCCGGAAGCCTTTGGCAAAAGGATTGCTGTCAATCTTCAGCTTCGTAATCTGAAACACAAAAACAAAATGACCTCACAACACTGCGTGTATTTTTTGCTATATACTCATTCTTTGGATAACAGCTGAAGCTGCTATAGTTGTTCTTAGCCTTTACGCCATAAGATAGGAAACCAAACATCATAAATGTACTGTTGATGCTTTCTAAGCTGTGCAGCTTTCAAGATGACATCCACTGACTGAAAAAAAAAACGTTAGTGTAATATCTATACGTGGGAGTGAATTTCAATTAATGAGATAGTAAACGGACAACTTTTGAACCAGTATTGGAAATTTTACGATGCACTTAATGTAGCTTTCACATTAGAAAAGTAGCTTCTGTTGTTGAATTACGCTAATAGGTTGCCAGCGACACAGTTTATCACTCTCAGAACCAGTAAACTCTGTACATTCCAGAAGGAATGTATGCTATGTCGCTGCATTTTCATAGAAATAGCTATTCACCAACTTCTAACAATTGTTTTGGTAATATGAAAATTTATATATTTTCTGTACAGCCTTATACAACTTTAAGGCGAAATCTCTTCGTGTTACACAGTTTCTGGCTTGTGGCGTCTCTCACTGGAACTCTCTTGGATCATCTTTTCTATGATTCCACTAAATAATTTCCGGCGATGGCCAGAGTGGTTTCCTATACAAGCTATCGTCGTCAACAGGACCTTAAATCTTGATCTTCGTTTTTCATCCGTTCTTCATACAGCCACGGCTCTCATTTGCAACATTCTCCTCCAGCTGAGCTAGTATTTCGTCTCAGATGAGCTCATTTCCTTCTTCTGTACCGAGCGAGGTGTCGCAGTGGTAAGCACACTGGACTCGCATTCGGGAGGACGACGGATCGAACCAGCGTCCGGCCATGCTGATTTGGGTTTTCCGTGATTTCCCTAAATTGATTCAGGGAAATGCCGGGATGGATCCTTTGAAAGGCCACGGCAGATTTCCTTCCAAATCCTTCCTCAATCCGATTGTACCGATGACCTAGCTGTTTGGTCTCCTTCACCAATCAACCAACCAACCTTCTTCTGTTAATGCGACCTCGTAAGGATTTCAGGCGCTCGAACAATACTCATAAAATGATCGGATGAGATTTTCATAAGCGATGCATTGCTTGCATCAACAAAATATTCCTTAAACAATAAGAAAGAGGAGCTGATAGTAAGAAAGACAGAGATACAGTTTGTCTACTGTGTTCTATCCGAAGGAACAGGCACCACGCAGAATCCGGAGCTCTGATATGTATTACGTGATTGACAATGGAGGAGGGAGAAAGGAAAGGAAAGGGAAGGAATTCATAATATTAGCTACATCGGAACTTTGTGCCGAATCAGCTGTGATGAGTAAAATTGTATGCTGAACAGGGACTTGAACCGAGCTCTCCTGCTTACTAGGCAGTTGTGTTAACCGCAAATGCACGCTCTTTGGCCGACTTACGTTCCCATCTAGAGACACCACTTATTCGCAATCCCTGTCCATGCACTCCGTACTCACTAATTTTACATTCCCGTTGGAGTTCGAACGTAAATCTGCATCTGCACTGATGATTCGGTGTTCATAGCCCAGCGAGGCGTATCGATTGTGTCAATGTGTGATGTCTGAAAGAACAGCCACAACTCATTCATATAACTTGAAACGTCCCCTCAGAAAAATTTATGAATTACTATGCTGATAAACATCTTACATTATTTGATTTTCAAACAGCCTGGCAGAACTGAGCGTACTCAGACATTTCTCTCTTTACTTATTCTGATCAACACAAAACAGACACAATACAGTATTTTTAGCGCAACGCAATCTGACTTTCAATAATCTCTACAGAAGAATGGCCCTGACTAACAATAACCTATACCTTGCATGAATCACATACCTCACTAAAAATCTTCGTTACTCGAACTACTGCAGTCCAACCCAAAACTTCATTCCATAGATCTTTCCTCTTATTTCAACATTTGTTTGCACCAAAAAAATCCTATCCAAGCATGCTTTCTGCATTTATATGTTCACATATTTCTTACCTCATTATTTATTTTCCATTATCTTACCTCATCATTTATTTCCAAGAAAATCCTACCTAACCTGTTGTCCCTAAACCCTACTTTTTTGTTCATATCCTCTTTCAAAACCATTTTTTGGCCAAACCATTTTCTTATATCTTCTCAATGCATTTCTTCCAATTCATCACAACTTGTTCTCTTATAAACTGAAACGTCTCGATCGGCTATGAAGCTATGAAACCGTAACTGTCCGAAAGAACAGACACCAGGCATTCATACAACTGATATGCTTCGATGTGCTATGAATCCATAACTATCATGCAGATGCAAATTTATGTTCGACCTACAGCAGGAATCTAAAACTAGCGAGCAAGCAGGACATGGACTGGGGCAACGTATAAGTGGTGACGGTAGGTGGGAATATGGGTGTGCCCAGATAGGCCGCACAGTTGTAGTAAAAACTGTGCACGGGTGAAGCTGTGGTTTATGCAACTGCTTAAGAAGCAGAAGATCACTGGGTCGAGTCCCGGTCTGGTATACATTTTCATTCGTCACCACCGATTCCACTGAAGTCCCGATGCAGCTGATATTATAAGTGCCTTCCCTTTTCTTTCCTTTCCTTCCTGCCTCCTCCACCTTCAGTTTACATAATATTGGACAGAAATGAAAAATTAGCATTTTTTTAGAATTGTCTACATTTGAAACGTCCCCTTAGAAAAATTAGTGAATTACTGTTCTGGTAAACCGCTTACGTTATTTGATGTTCAAACAGCTGAGCAAAACTGAACGTACTCAGACATGTCTCTCTTTACTCATTCTGATCATCACTAAACTGACACACAATATTTTTAGCGCAACACAATCTGACTTTTAATAATCCCTACAAATGAATGACCCTGACTAACAATAACCTATACCTTTCATGAATCACTTACCTCACAAAAATCTTCATTACTCGAGCTACTGCAATACAGTGAGAGCCAATACTGCCAATTAAATAAAAAATTCTAACTACTGAAGTCACTAACTACTGATAGGCATAGTTAGCAAATGAAAGATTTTGATAAAGAACAAACAATGTATTTACCTTAATAATGTTCAAAAGTCATTATATATATATATATATATATATATATATATATATATATATATATATATATATATATATATATATATATCAGTTCATGACATCCAGTCTTACAAATTTACTGTCTCTGATGGACACACGTCCAGATCATCCGCTCTCAAAACTCCGCCTTCCCTCTCCCCACATCCACCACTGCTGGCGGCTCACCTCCAACTACGCAACGCTACGCGCTGTTAACAGCCAACTGCCCAACACTACAATGGCGAATTCCAACAAGGCAAACCAGCCACAGACTGCACTCAGCACAGCCAGTGACTTGCATATAGAGCGCTACTTGGCGTTACCAACATAAAAACCTAAACAGCCTACTTACACATTGTGTGGGTTTTTATATTAAAATAAATAAAATAAAAGTGAATCCTATTTAAATGGTAACGGCTGTTTGGACAATCCTTAATTATTCTTTCGAAACGATGAAGATGTCAGGTTCTAATTACCAGTACCAACAGATACGGAACACTTGCAGTTTGCAAGTGTCGCGTAACAAGTAGATGTTCTCGTCCAAATGACAGATCACCGTATCCTGAATGAGGAGAACAGCGGCGCCGCTGTGGGCGGCGTGTCGGGGCGGCGTCAGACAGCGGAACAAAGCAGCGGCTCCGTGGGGCATTTCCCGTTAGTCCTATTTGCGGCGGGCTCGGGCAGCGCTGCTATATCACTCCATCGGCGGGAGCAAAGCAATATCGACCGCGCCGGGGAAAGGGGCCGCGCTCCTAACTGTTATGTCTGATTGCTTTAAATGTATTGCGCACGCAGGATGTTAATTTCACGCCTGAGAACGTATTGCTGGGGGCCGCGGGAAAAAGCCGACCGTCTGGCGGGCAGCGCGGCGTCGCCAGGGGCGGAAGATGCGATGAGGGGCGCTCGCTGCCCAGGAGCTGTGGCTGGCGTGTGCCCGGCGCATTCCCGCCCATCTCAGGCGCTACTCACACAAGGCGGCGATTCTCTCGGCCTCACACTGACACACGCTATGACTCACTCTATGACCGGAGTAGTAGCTACAAGAGCAAACTTGCAGGTGGTATTTGCACCTGTTTACCAGTATTGTGCTGAGTATTGTATTCTTGGATAATCGTAAGTACATTGACAGTTATTACAAACAAAAAATACAGACAACCAGTAAAATAAAGAAAAGGAGAAATTTACAGATCAGTTTCCTGGTTTTCTAGCCGCTTGATTTCTTCTGAGCTATCCTGATTCAGTTCATCAATGCTAACATTCGGAGAATGAAACAGCATGATAACTACGAGTTATGATATGTCAACAACACCAGTCGGCAGCTGAGCACTCCGTTTTCAGGCCACAAGTGGCCTACCGGTTCCATCCGACCGCCGTGTCATCCTCAGAGGAGGATGCGGATAGGAGGGGCGTGGGGTCAGCACACCGCTCTCCCGGTCGTTATGATGGTATTCTTGACCGAAGCCGCTAGTATTCGGTCGAGTAGCTTCTCAATTGGCATCGCGAGGCTGAGTGCGCCCCGAAGAATGGCAACAGTGCATGGCGGCCTGGATGGTCACCAATCCAAGTGCCGACCACGCCCGACAGCGCTTAACTTCGGTGATCTCACGGGAACCGGTGCATCCACTGCAGCAAGGCCGTTGCCTAGTCGGCAGCTGAGGGTTTGAATTAATTATTATTTATTCTAGAGAAGCTGCACGGTCATCAATGGTATCTGTTCTTTCGAGAACAGTTACTATTTTCATATATCCTAATGTCATCCCGGTACTTAATTCAGCTAAAAGCGCTATCCGTATGTAACCTGCATGCATTTTCTGAAGAATCCAATGCCCTACAAGAACTACTCCGGGGGGGGGGGGGGGGGACAATGTCTACGAAAGATTCGCAGAAACCAGGTAGGAGGAAATCCCATTCGCCAATTGGTTAAGACAGTCTACGAAAGAGTAAGATTAACTAAAGCAGTATCGGGTGGGAAGGTATGACCAGTTACACTGTACACCAGTTTGTACAGAATCACAGCTAAACTGATGAACTTTTATATCACTTTAGTTCAGCGAGACGATTTTGTAGCCTTTCTCTCGTATGATTACTAGCGTGGGGTAGGGATACTTGAATCTCCAAAGTGCCTTCCAATTGCACCAGAACACTAATGCTGCTCATCGCTAGGAGCTAGTGGATTCCGGCCGCTCACCCGTGTGACTTCGCATGACTATTATATCTGAATGCGGAAGTGACCGAAAGAGCAGACACCACGCATTCATAAATAACTGATGGGCTAAGAATCCACAACCATCAGCTCAACAACGTTCGACTTCCAGCGGTAATCTAAAATGCTGGACATGGACGGACACTGTGGATAAATGGTGGCGCTAGGTGGGAACGTGATTCGGCTGGGAAGCGTGCAGAGATAGTCCGCACATTTGCGATTCACAATGTGTCAAGGTGGTGCAGTGGTTAACGCAACAGCCTAGTAAGCGAGAGGCCCCAGGTTGGAATCCCGGTCTGGCACAAATTTTCACTCGTCGACGCTGATTCCGCATAAAGTTACGATGCAGCTGATACCATCAGTTCCTTCTCTTTCCCCCCTCTCCTCCTGCAATTTACATAAGTTGGCGTGACATCACACCTCTGAGGATCAGAGCCAGGACCTCTTCGCTGTAATTCTGCGGCGCGACTGAACTGAAGTGTGATGGTCTCCACTCAACTGGCACTCCCGGCGTGTGATAACCGGGCGTGGCAGTCCCCGCGCTTCTGCCGTGCGACATTTCCTTTCCGGGGCCGGGTCAGAGGGCCAGCAGCAGCAGCAGCAGCAGCAGCCGCCACCGCAGGTCGCTAACGAGCCGTCAGGCGGGCCCGCGGGGTGCCGGCCGCTCCCCGCTCTGCCAATTAGCGCCCGCTGGGTGGCCCCGTCTCGCCGCCTCTGCTGCAGCCTTTATTTACGCTTCCTGTGGCGTCAGATTCTTCACCCGGGCCGTTTCGCAAACCAACAGCCCACCCGGGTGCACGCTGACAACACGATACGGGCCACGACGAGCGTGTGAATTCCACTGGCCTATCACACGAATCAGAGAAATTCACGACTGAGGGACAGCAAGGAGAAACAAGTAACAAGATCGTCTTTCGTGTTTGTCGTCCCAGACATTCTGATCTCTTAGTTGTCTTGACCGATTCGTACCGGTTGAAGACATCGCACAGTTCTTAGGCTCCCTTTGGTGCAGAACACTGTTGACACTGAAACTTCAGGGCAGGTTAAAATAATGTCAGCCCAGGCCTCTAAAGCATCCACAGGCGAAGTTCTTAAACTTGTACGGCTTACGATTTGCCCTCACAGCGCCAGATTTTCCAATACCGGTATCCTCTCTAGTTGCGGCTAATCAGTTCCATCAGTTTCTCCGCCTTGTTGTTTCCTTCCAGTATTACTAGTCCTGCAAGATACACAAGTTAGGTTCAGTGAAATTTGTGAGCCGCATGGAGTGGCCGCGCGGTTTGAGGCGTCACGTCACGGACTGCGCGGCCACTCCCGCCGGAGGTTCGAGTCCTCCCTTAGGAATTCACACATATTGGAACATATGAAATTTGTGAAGTAGGGCAGGTGTACTGGCAGAGTCGGAGCTGTGAGGGCGAGTCACGAGTCGTGACGGATGACTCAATTCGTAAGACGACTGCCCGCGAAAAATCAAGGTGAAATCTGCCACGAAGAAAGAGTGAGAGGCTCGTTCTAGAAACTGCTGTAAATGTTTGACCAAAACGTGTAAGTTTTAAGTAACAAATGTGTTCTTAAATTGCGGAATCGCTGATTTCCCGAAAATAAATAACAGTGACGACTTTTTAAGGTGTGTGTGGCAACTTAGGGGTGAAATTTCTTGAAGACATTTGTGTGTCATAAAAATGGTTCAAATGGCTCTGAGCACTATGGAACTCAACTGCTGTGGCATAAGTCCCCTAGAACTTAGAACTACTTAAACCTAACTAACCTAAGGACATCACACACATCCATGCCTGAGGCAGGATTCGATCCTGCGACCGTAGCGGTCGTGCGGTTCCAGACTGTAGCGCCTTTAACCGCTCGGCCACTCCGGCCGGCTTTGTGTGTCATACTGGGCGACTGAGCGACTATGAAAAGCCCAGAGTAACCGAAGTGCTTGCTTGTCAGAATTATAATTATATAAATTAGTTAATTTATGGTCTGGTTTGGATGACCTACGGTTAGGATTGTCAACGTAACCGTCTGTTGATGCCTCCCAATATATAAAAAAAGAACAGTTTTCTTACGCAATTACTAATTTGTTTTATCATACAATATAAAAGAAAGGAATACAAGAGAACTCCTCATAAACGTCATTTATTTCTGAAGCTATGAAATAGAACTGCCTTCTTTGAGATGAACGACTGACCCGAATACCTTAACCCAATGAAAAATGCTGTAATATCAAGTTCGGCAGTCCGATTGGACGAAACATTTGGTTCCGCAGGAAAGCAGGTTCATATTTTATACTCATTTTATTCCTGGGGATTGTTATTGAGCATTAGCCGATGTCAGGTTGCTTTACCGTTTGCTAGAGACAACTATCCACACTTCAACGATTGTACATTGTATCTGTTACAAAAAATGGTTCAAATGGCTCTGAGCACTATGGGACTTAACATCTGAGGTCATCAGTCGCCTAGAACTTAGAATTACTTAAACCTAACTAACCTAAGGACAACACACACATCCATGCCCGAGGCAGGATTCGAACATGCGACCGTAGCGATCGCGCGGTTCCCGACTGAAGCGCCTAGAACCGCTTGGCCACAACGACCGGCGTATCTGTTACTGAATGAATTACTCTTCATACACTGGTTCGATGGCTGATCACACACTCCGAGCTGAAAAACCATGAGAAGCTAATCATAAATTACTTCACTCCCTGCAACGCAGGAGAACCTACAACAAGACCTGGCACATCTTAGGAGGGCGCAGCAAAGATCGTGCACAGGGGCAGAGATGTCAACAACCGACACTCCTGGATAACTGCACCTGACTTTCACTTTAAATATTTCATAGACTTTCGTTTCTATACTGGTGCGCACTGTGCTCTGTTTCTAATTTGTAATGAACGTGTGGGGGAAGGTCGGGGAAGGAGCGATTCCTATGGTCAAATCCCTATGCTACATCGTTACAAGTTCATAGCGAATGGACTACTTCCGCTTCAGACGTACAATAAAGGAACACCTAAAAGACGCAAATAGAAGAAATTCACACGATTCGCAGGCAGATGAGGAAAGTGATGTGGGGCTAGGAATAGCATTCTGTCACATAATGACAGCAATTCCAAATCTAGGATGGGGATATACTCACAACGTGTGGGTCACAAAGATACGAGAGAAAAACTGGAGAAATATCTAAAACAGACGAACATCACTGGTCGTGCTTTAGCTCTCGTAAAATGGGGATCTAACAGGTGTAAAAACACTCGTATTACCTACAGCTCCGAAATACATATAATTAAGGCGCTATTATTTGTGTAGGCGTTCTATTAGGACGCCTCGAACTGCACTCGAGTATTCCGTGCCCCACCTAAGCCCTCTTTTTGCCGAAAGTAACGCAAGAGGCCGTCTGCCACCACGCAGACGCGTTTTTCTCTGTCCGTTTCCTCTTCCACCCTCGGCGGAGCGGGCAAGAAGAACAGTGGGTGCTGCCACGGCAGGAACACGGAGGCGCGGACGCAGCTGTATCCAGGAAACGAGGACACATGGAGAAAAAGAAACGAGAGGAAGTCGGCCCGCGGAGGGGAGCCAGCGGCGAAGACGGACGGCTGCGCAATGTTTTGTTGCCGCTCGTTATTGCTGTTTTGCTGGCTCGCGCCTGCGAGCGATGTGCACGATGAAGCGCCGAAAGTAAAACAACAAATACAGCGCGGCAGGAGCTGGCGGAGCCACTGATTAAGGAGGCGGTAAATCTCCGGGGCGGGGGGGGGGGGGGGGGGAGGCGGGCGCCGCCAGCACCGCCGGCCGGTCGCCAACTCGTGCGGCCTGCTGACCCCCGCCAAGTCACGGCGTCTGGGGTGCTGAGCTCCGCGACGCTGTGTGTATTTCGCGACTCGTACGTAAACGTTCACAAATTATACTTCAAGCGAAGTATAAATCGTGAAAGCGTATCTTGCGAATAAACTCAGCAGGCAAAATTCAAACGAAAATTTGTTCCGTTTGATGATGTGCATGTGTGACGCCCGAATGTCTAGCATACCATTCCCTTCGCGTGCTGGTGTGGTTGGGAAGCGTGCCATTGAAGCTGTTGTGTCCTGTTCTTGGGCAAGCTGTCCCACAACTGAGGTATGTGGTCCTTGATATCGCGGATACTGGGTTGGAAAAGAGTAGGCGTCTGAGCTAATCCGACAGGGACAGAACTGGGGGATCTTACTGCCCACGTGAGTACGTCAGCATCATCCCCAGTTCATATTGACAAGTGCGATGCATGCACGAGCATTGTCCTGTTGAAAAATGGCACCAAGATGCTGTAATATGAGAGATAACGCATACCTTCGTGCCGTCAGAGCTACCTCAGTCACCACCAGACGTGACGTGAAGTCCGCCCGATGACTCCCCATACCGTACTGCGGTGCCTCTCCAAAATATTGGAAGAATGAAACCTCTCCGCACGTTGTCGCCATTCTCGTCGAGGATGGCAATCCGGCGTAATGCAAAACCTCTGTTCATTGCTGAGTACAATGCACCGCCATTCATTTCCCTCGGTCACGGCGTCAATACAAATTGTCCTGTTAACAGCAGCTTTCACATAGGATATAATTCACTAGTGTGCATGCCGCCACACTCCGCCTAATGGTGATAGACGACACTAAACGGCTGCAGGGAGTCCATTACTTGATCTAGGATAGCAGCCGCATATGTGAAGGGGCTACGATGTGACTGGTTCACAAATCGTAATTTTGGCCAGACGTGGTCGACTGAAACATTCTCCTCACATTCCCACACAGTCCAACATGGGGCGCCTGTCACGTCCGAATGACCCATAAATTTGGATACTGCATGATACTATCAGGTGGCGAAATGGAGACCTACAATGAGGCCCGTTTCAAACTCTGTCCATTGCTGAAAATGGTGTCTCAGACGAGTACGTGGGATCTCCGTGTTGTTCAAAATGATCGCTGAACATCTCATGATGTTCACGTCCTTTGTACACCCCACGAGGCCTAGTAGCGTCACTGAACACTACTGGTGACCGTTCTCCGCGTCACAGAGAAATGCAACTGTTATCGCCGATGATGTGTACGTATATGAAGTTATACTGCCAGCCGATGTTGTCTTGCATATTCTTTACTATTTTTGTCAGGCATTACATAAATCCTGACCAAGAGGGATGAACTCTTTATTAGCAATACACAGAATAAGGAAATTCCACGAAAGTGGTGCACGAACGACTGGGTCCTCAGCCTCTACCGGCTACGGTCTACTTTATTCAGGAAGTTTTGACTAGAATCTCAGTGATAGTTAACTGCAGGTAAAAGCTTCTGGGTTGATAGGCCGCGTCTTATTTCTTCTATTCCATCGACGTTTTGGCTCCCCTGCTGGGATCTTCTTCAGGATATTGTGGTGTCCACGCTTGACTGAACACGCCAATGAAAAAAGCCTGCAGGCGTACACCAATGACAGTTGTTCCCCACTAGCCGTACTCACCAGACTTAGCTGCATTTGAGTTCTTCCTCTTCTTCAAGACGAAAATCAAAGTGAAAGGATGAAGATTTGATACGGTGAAAGGAGATTCAAGTGAACTAAATACCTTAACAAACAAAGATTCCCAGGACACATTTCAAAAATGGCAGAAACGTTGAGAATGGTGTACGCTCCAGCAAGGGAACTACTTTGATGAAGATGGCGCAGAATTACTTCTGAGTAGGACTTAGTAATTTTAATTAATGGTTTTCGCGAACTTTTGGAAACCGCATCGTAGTTAAACAGCCCGCTACTATAACCATCGCGACTACGCTGTCCGACGGCGTTAACAACAGTGGGAAAGTGAAGGAATCCACGAGTGACAGTTTGGCTGAAACTGGTGTGAAGGAGGTTATCAGACGTGAGGTCAAAGCTTACAACATGTTACCTGTGCCATAGACCTGGAAATTATCAGAAAAATTATCTTGAAAATTAGTGTTTAACAGCGAGGCCATTAGAGATGGGTAACAAGCTCGGTTTTGAGAAGCACTGGAAAGGAAACGAACGTCCCGATTTTAAAAGTATCTTCCCGGGCCGCGCGGGATTAGTCAAGCGGTCAGGGGCGCTGCAGTCATGGACTGTGCGGCTGATCCCGGTGGAGGTTCGAGTCCTCCCTCGGTCATGGGTGTGTGTGTTTGTCCTTAGGATGATTTAGGTTAAGTTTTGTGTAAGCTTAGCACCTTAGCAGTTAAGTCCCATAAGATTTCACACACACATTTGAATCTTCCCGGAATTTGGCCAATGCTACTTAAGTAAACCACTGTAAACCTAAATCTGGATGGTTGGGCAGTTGTCTGATTGACCGAGCGCTACTGGACACCGGCCGATGGTTTGCTGGCGATACGTGACCAGGTGCCGTGGCCGCTGTACTGGCGGCTATACTTAGCCGCGGGTGCTGAGCAGGTCCTAAATCACGGCGGCGCGCGACAAAGTCTGTACGCCGCGACGCTGGCGCCATTAGTGCCGGCCCGCTGGGCGGCAAGTGGGCCGCGCCGTGCAGCCACGTCAAATCCGTCTCCGTGACGGACCCCCGACACAACAAGTGCTCATTTCTCCCTCTTTCCGCGCGCGCCTCCATTCGTTCTCGAGAGCCGCCGACTCCTGACTAAGTGAAATACTGGCTGATAGGTCTACTGCTGCATAACTGTATTTTCAACCCACTCTTCGTTCTTCTCTTTGTTCCTACAGTGATAGTTTCATCGAGTTGCCATGGAAAAATTCCAGAATCCACTTCTTTACGATTATCGGGGATTTTGCAGAGAGTTTCGGCAGCGCAACGTACAAGCTTCATCAGCATGTTGAATATAAGGTATTGCATTTATTTTAACCATCCCAAATAACTTTTTGTCCAGAAGAAAAAAATGTTCTAGCAAATGTCTTTAGCTACCAAAGGGACAGAAAATAGCATGACTGGCTTTCTTGTAATTTTATTCGTTACAAAGACATGAAGAGGAGTTGCTCCTTTTTAAATGGCAGTATGTATTTTCTAGTCGGTAGATTACCTCCTCTCCTCAGGACCTATTCATGCATGGTGTTCTGGATATACCGATAGAATAACTATTATGCATCGAGTGGCAGCATATTAACTGAAAACAGGCATACCAGAAACAGTAAGAGACCTCCTAGGGGAGGAAATTCGGACCCTGAGAGTGTTCAAACGCTGGAGAGTGAATTCATGGCAAAGGGAGTGGGAAAACTGTCAAAAGGCCGTAGGTTGTACGCATCGTTCCCCAATACCTGGGAGCGACTGAGAATGAAACATGTTAAATACAGGCAGGCATGGTTCATTTCTTAATCGGCCATGGGCCATACTCCACTCATCTGCTGTGTGTAAATCTCGGTGAGGAGGTTGATTGAGGCTGTGGAGACAAAGAACCCCAGAACACATACTTCTGTACTATGACCGTTGTTCACAGGGCAGACGACTAGTGCAATCACACGACGATATTTCATAGAGAGTAGACGTTGTGGCCCGATCTCAACGACTGCGTACACAGAATATTTAGAGCACTTGATAAAGACTACTTGCAAGGTAGGAGTACGAGCAGCAATGAGCAAAGGCAACAAATTATTCCACAGACAGTACCAGGGAAACAGATGACAGTAGTAGTGGTAGCACAGTAGTGACAGCACAGTCAACCTTGGCACAAGCGAAACAGACAACATAGAATAAGGACTAAATGTATATTCACCGAAGTGTTAGGAAATCAATTGTTCTTAAGACATTAATATTAGACTGTAAGAGAGAAGCGGGCGTAGGGCAAAGCATGTAAAGAATAATAGTAGATCGGGCAGTGGCGGCCCTGGAGCGAGAGGCTCGATACCTTCCTGAGACCCCCACCCAACTGGACAGCATCTGTGGTAGCGTTCTATAAATCTGAACTCTTTCTTATTTTTCTAATTTTCTATCTTCATAACAGTCGCCAGTGTTGCTCAGCGTGTTCGGTCAGAGGGTTTAGCTACCTTCTGTAATAAAAAAAAGTGAGTGAACCGATCAACGAACAACCTGAACGGGTGTCATCGGACGTCCGCCACGAACAGATTCAACAAACAAGATAGAACAAAATGAGATAAAAAAAGAATGTCAATCCTAAGGGCCTGGATTCGATTCCCGGATGGGTCGGAGATTTCTCTTCGCTCAGGGACTGGGTGTTGTGTTGTCTTAATCATCATCATTTCATCCCCATCGAAGCACAAGTCGCCGAAGTGGCGTCAGATCGAAAGACTTGCACCCGGCGAATGCTCTACCCGACGGGAGGCTCTAATCACACGACATTTACATTTTTATCTTCTTAATACATAAACTGTTTATTTCTAGTGTTTCCCTTTCCTAATCAGTTTTAAATTTACAACTACTTAGAGTTGCAAGATTGTTAAACTTAGTTAAAATGAGAAAAAATCAAATAAACATTCTGTACATGTACAGTTCCGTATTGTGAAAACACGACCTAACTTAGTAACAAGGTTGCAGGTAATTTGTAAATGACAGCAAATAAAATAAAAATAATCAACCAGACATTTTGAAAAAAAACGGGACTTCTGCCGGACGTTCGCATCGTTCTCGCACGATATTTCGACGGCGTGACTCGCTGTCTTCTTCAGGTGTTCCCCGAGAATGGTCCTTGGGTGGATCGTCCCAGTTTTTATGCCTGTAGGGTGCTCCTTAGTCGGTCCGCGCGGCATCGGGTGTTCCTTCCGCGGTCCGCGCCCGCCAGACGCGGCTCCTATGGTCCTCTCTGGTCGCTGGTGTTCCCACTGCCGTCCGCGCCCGGCTCGGCCGCTCTCTGGGGTAGTGGTCGTCATCTGAGGTCTGTCAAAACTGGTCTGCAATGTCTGGTGTTCTGTCTTACTGCTGTTTCCTCGGTTTCCACTTCCGTCTCTAGTTGGGCGCTCTGTAATCGGTCCGCACCGGGTCGAGTGTTCCGTCTACGGTCCGCGCCCGCCAGGCGCGGCTCCAATGGTTCCCTCTGATCGTTGGCGTTCCGACTGATGTTGGCGTCCGACTTGGACGTGCTCTAGGGTCGTGGTCGTCACCTCAGGTGTGTCAGGACAAATCTGTAGTGTCTGGTGCTCTGTCCCTTGGCTGTTTTCTCGGTCCCCACTCCTGTTTCTTGTGAAATCTTGGTGCGTTTTGCGTTGAGTTTTTAGAAGTTCAAGAGCCGGACCCCAGGTCGTGCTGAGCTGGTATGCAGTGTCACCGTTGATGAGATTCTACGTGATGTTGATCTCGATGGACTCTTTTATGACACTGTCCCAATATCTAGGAGTCTGTGTGACAATCTTGGTGTCACTGTAGATCATCGAGTGACTGAGCTCTAGACAGTGTTCTGCTATGCCTGATTTGGTTGCCTTCTGACTCTGGTGTGCCTCTGGTGTTCTTTGCACCTGATGTCCACCGTCCTGATGGTCTGGCCGATGTATGACATCCCACACTCGCATGGTATGTAGTAAATGTCTGGCTTCGGTAAACCTAGGTCATCCTTTACATTCCTCAACACTGTCCCAGTCTTAGTGGGTGGGCAAAATACGCTCTTGATGTCATGTTTCATGAGAATTCTGCTGAAGTTAGCAGGGATCGGTCCAGCATATGGCAAGTATGTCACCCTCTTCGCTTCTTCTGGTTCTTCTTACTGGATCCTGTGGTTGAACATGGCAAGTATGTCACCCTCTTCGCTTCTTCTGGTTCTTCTTAGTGGATCCTGTGGTTCAATGGCCTCCTGGATGTCTCTAGATGAGAATCCATTCTTTTTGAACACCCACTGTAAGTGTTCTATTTCCATTGCCAAACTGTTGGGGTCTGACAGAGGAGTTTTGAGCACTCCGTTCTTCTGTGCCGGATGCGCTGCCACGGATTAAGAATACCGCACATGGCAAAATGGCGCTATACAAAACCGGCACTGAGGCAACTATGGTGCACCATGGGCCAAAGGTGACAGGTTTGTAAGACAACTGCGAATGGACGGGCAACTATTGAGCAACTGACTGTCGAAATGAACCAGGTGGTTACAAACAGTGTCTCCTCTGAAACAGTTCAGCGAATGTTGCTGCGTATGGGCTGCAACAGCACGCGCCTTCTTCATGCACCCATGCTGATTGCTGTTAATCGGCTCCAAAGGCTGGAACTTGCAAGCCAGTACCGCAACTGGACGTCCACTGAGAGGCGACATGTGTCCTGTGAATCACTTATTATGCAGCATTAGACTACATCTACATCTACATCTACATACATACTCCGCAATCCACCATACGGTGCGTGGCGGAGGGTACCCTGTACCACAACTAGCACCTTCTCTCCCTCTTCCACTCCCAAACAGAACGAGGGAAAAACGACTGCCTATATGCCTCTGCACGAGCCCTAATCTCTCTTATCTTTGTGGTCTTTCCGCGAAATGTAAGTTGGCGGCAGTAAAATTGTACTGCAGTCAGCCTCAAATGCTGGTTCTCTAAATTTCCTCAGTAGCGATTCACGAAAAGAACGCCTCCTTTCCTCTAGAGACTCCCACGCGAGTTCCTGAAGCATTTCCGTAATACTAGCGTGATAATCAAACCTACCAGTAACAAATCTAGCAGCCCGCCTCTGAATTGCTTCTATGTCCTCCCTCAACCCGAACTGATAAGGATCCCAAGCGCTCGAGCAGTACTCAAGAATAGGTCGTATTAGTGTTTGATAAGCGGTCTCCTTTACAGATGAACCACATCTTCCTAAAATTCTACCAATGAACCGAAGACGACTATCCGCCTTCCCCACAACTGCCATTACATGCTTGTATCACTTCATATCGCTCTGCCATGTTACACCCAAATATTTAATCGACGTGACTGTGTCAAGCGCTACACTACTAATGGAGTATTCAAATATTACGGAATTCTTTTTCCTATTCATCTGCAATAATTTACATTTTTCTATATTTAGAGTTAGCTGCCATTCTTTACACCAATCACAAATCCTGTCCAAGTCATCTTGTATCCTCCTACAGTCACTCAATGACGACACCTTCCCGTACACCACAGCATCATCAGCAAACAGCCGCACATTGCTATCCACCCCATCCACAAAATCATTTACGTAGATAGAAAACAACAGCGGACCTACCACACTTCCCTGGGGCACTCCAGATGATACCCTCACCTCCGATGAACACTCACCATCGAGGACAACGTACTGGGTTCTATTACTTAAGAAGTCTTCGAGCCAGTCACATATTTGGGAACCAATCCCATATGCTCGTACCTTAGTTAGGAGTCTGCAGTGGGGCACCGAGTCAAACGCTTTCCGGAAGTCAAGGAATATGGCATCCGTCTGATACCGTTCATCCATGGTGCGCAAGATATCATGTGAAAAAAGGGCGAGTTTCGTTTCGCAGGAGCGATGCTTTCTAAAGCCGTGCTGATGCATGGACAGCAACTTCTCTGTCTCAAGGAAATTCATTATATTCGAACTGAGAATATGTTCGAGAATCCTGTAACAAAACGAAGTTAAGGATATTCTTCCGTTGGGCGCTGATGTGTACGGCGTGAAATACCTGTAATTAAAGACCCTACGATAATCGTCAGAAGAGTCAAGGCCAGAGGAAGGAGCGTTATGGTCTGCTGAATATTTGCTGGGTGGTCTCGTCATTTCTGGAAGGCACAATGGGTCAACGCAAGTATGCATCTATCCTTGGGGTCCATATTTAGGTCTTCCAGGGCTGGTCACGTTAATGTACGTTAGTAATCCAGTGTTCAATATACTGTTTGGCCCAGTGATACCGAGACTTCCCGGCGCACTTTACATGACGATACTGTTGCGACTCGTCGGTGCGTGTGAAGGACCCAGCAGCACGGTGTAGCAGTGGCCGGCGGCGAGGCGGGCGATGCTGCCACCCAAGTAGAGATTCTGCGGGTGTCGGGGCGGCGACCCGCGTGCGTCGCGGCGCCGTATGGCTGTCAGCGCGCGGCGGTGATTTAGCGCCACCCGGCCGGCCGCGAAGACAACTTGTTTGAACGGGCAGCGCGCCCGCCGCAGGTAATTGGGCGTCCCGTGCCAGCGCCCAGCGGCACACTGCGCCTCATTACGGCCGCGCGCTGACAGTATTTATGCGTCCGGTTCGACGACGCGCCGGTGCACCGTCTGTCGCCGACGCCGACGCCGAAATCGACACTCCCCCGCAGTGGTGAGTCTTTCGACACTACTCTGTTGAGCTTAGCACTCTGAATCCGACTAATAATATCCTTATCTGCCTCCCATGGCAATATAAGATTATCAACGGCACGCTACATACTTTCCTGGCCGCCCAAATGTGCTGGCAGTTTTCAGTTTGGAAATCGCCTCAGCCACTTTCCAGCTGTAGGTGGAGACGTTTTTGTCCGTAGTCCTCCAAAATGGACATAGATAGGGGACCATGAGGTTCTTCTCAAGAAGAGTAGTTCGCCTGATAGTCGGTGTTTCCAACAAACGCAGGGAAATCTCTAAAACAGGGCTTCCCAACCTTTTCAGCTGGCGGATCCCTTCTTCAGTCGAAAATCCATGGCGGACCTCTAGTCAGTCAAGAGCACAGTAACTTCAAATTACAGAGCAAAACCCATGGGAACTGAAAGCTTCTTAATGCAGGTGCCATGTTCCCAGTGACTCCACCCCTTCCCCCCCGAAGTATCAATAGTCTTTGGTTTAGAGATGAATGAAAACAACTTGAAATTAACGAGCCAATTTGAATTCCCACTGTATCTAGACACATACTATTGGATTTACTCCCTTTGTTCAACACACTATAGCCTGATTAAAATTACTTGGTAATTGAAATTTCACACGATGGAGCTTTCTTCCTCCAAGAGCAATCAACGTCACGTCCGAACTGTTCGCTGTTGACAAGCTGTCGCTTATGGTCTGTTCACTTCCACTATTTGGCTACTGTTGTGTAAGAAGCATGCATATTTCATAACAGTCGTGTGTGTGTGTGTGTGTGTGTGTGTGTGTGTGTGTGTGTGTGTGTGTGTGTGAGTGTCTGTGTGTGTGGGTGTGTGTGTGCGTGTGTGTGGTTTTTCGTGAAATCCGAAGAAAAATGTTCAAATGTATGTAAAGTCTTCCTTTGGTCGTCCTCCCTCCTCATTCTTTTCAACTGGAAACTTCCCTTGTTGTGAAGGCGATGGAGAAACTGCACCCTTCTTCAATGATCCTGACTTCAGCCACCGATCCATGTTAGAAGTAATAAACTGGTCAAAAATCGACTTATGAAACAGGTAGTGCGCTGACAAGGCAAGTTTAACATTTAATGATGCCTGGGGCCGCATACGTGCCAGCGAGCGCTGTGATTGGTCGACAAAGCTCGCTCCGCGCATGCGTAAAAGGTTTCAGCGCATCTAGCGCCGTGAGCCGGCGCACAAACGACCCCCCGTATTGTTGCTAAACGGTAGATCAGAGAAGCCACATTCTCCGGCCCTAAACTGTGTATACGTTCTCACTTAGGAACCGCAAAGGCTGCTTGGGAATACGACCTGAAGTAAAAGTACACATGTTTTTCACACGAGAAAAAAGTAATGAATATGATTTTCACTTTTTCATTCAATAATTTTACTCATTATTTTACACGATTTGGTGAAAGGTGGCCGCGGACCCCCTAGAAAGAGCCGGCGGACCCTTAAGGGGTCCGCGGACCACAGGTTGGGAAGCCCTGCTCTAAAACAAAATGTATTCACAGTTGCGAATATGAACCACCTTCGGCTGTGTATTGGAATGACGCCGATGAAACTTTGTGCCGGACAGGGACTCGAACGCAGATTTATTGCTTCATGCGCGCAGTCATCTTAACCGTTTTGGCCACTCGAGTATGAAACCACAGCTCTCTGAGACTGCAGACGTGTGTGAAAGTTGCGTTTGCGTGAGTGTGTGTGCGCGTGTGTGTATGTGTGTCCACTGCTGACAAAGACTGAATGGCCGAAAGCTGTAAGTGTGTGAATCTTTTTACTGTGCCTATCGCGACTCAATATCTTCGCTATATGGTGAGTAGCAACTTTCCTTATCTGGTATTGTTACATTCCATCCTGGATTTTCCATTGTTGGATATGAGTAGATATCGGAGGCAGATAGTACGGCTGAAATGGTGGCCAGTCAAAAACCGTTAACACACAGTATGGCGTATTTAACAGCCAGTATATTCCTGTGACCTGCATTCGTCACCTCTGTTTATCAGCTGACGTTAATATATGTCAAAACAGTGGCAGAGATCGTAACAAAGCGGCAACACGATGTTAGACACATGATCTTTGTCTTACCAGAGGTATTATCAGGAAAGAGGAGGTTGATATTTATGTAGCTAAGTGTTTATCATTTCATTGTAAAATCTTGATCTCACAACGATAGCGTGGCTGCAACATTATAAAATCGCATTTCACTGATTGATGGTGACATATACAAAAGCTGTTGCACGTGTTAACGTCAGCTGATGAACAGAAGTGACGAATGCAAGTCACTGGCTGTTGAATGCGCCATACTGTGTATCAATGGTTTTTCACTGCGCACAATGTCAGTCATGTTATCTATCTTTTTATCTACTCATATCTAATAATACGACAAATGGTCTGTAAGACAAGAAATATGTTTTTTCGACGATGACATCACACAGACAGGTCAGACTAAGTTTAACATGTAAGTAATGTTTTCAAATGCGTAATAACTGCTTGTTCCTATGCTTTGTACTGTACGATTTGCACACTTTATCAATTTTCAGTTCACTATGCACATGAGAATGGCTATAAAGTCGAAATTATGATTGTGTGAAATAAATGAATAGATAACATATTTCTTTGAAAAAATTCTATATGACTGTGTTCCCCCACGAAGGAAATATCATCATACTATTGTTGTAGGCCAAAAGTCACGAACCACCAACGAAATGTAAGCAGTGGCAAATGACACGAATCGTTTCTCCACAAACCCAGGATTTTTTTTTCTTACCGCTTTACGCAAACTGAGTTGAGTGTGTAACAAATATTCCTTATTCGTCGTACGACATTGTTGCAAGAACGCACACTACACTATGCGGCTAAAATCGAACAACACGGTAGGCATAATCTTCACATCTGACCACATTTGTCGAGTTGAGCTTACTTTGGTCGTTGCGATACAGACTGCTTCACTGGGACAACTGGATCTTAATTTCGCTGTAATATCAGTAAAAACATGTTTCACTACCTGTTATGACACGCTTCAGTAGCCCTGCATACTTTTAGCTTCATCTAACAACTCCTAAGCAACACGCAATCGCGCATGTTTTTATTCCAAAGTCAACAATTTTGGAACAAATTTTCCTGTTTCACGCATAATCCCGAAAACAATCAAATATATCATGGTATCAGCCAACCGATATACCACCATGATCGGCGACTTCAGTGATTGTGATTCTACAACATACATGTTCATTCCTCTCACTTTTCACACCTTTTCATATGTTGATTATGTGCTGGGATGTCCATGGCGCTCGTCACATCCAGGGCACACACGGTCTTCTCCGAAAATGCTTATACCCCTGGTAAATCTTTGTTTAACTCATAGCAGACTCACCAAAACCAATACCTAATATTTCGAAAAATTTGCTACTTTTCTTTTGCGTCTTATAGAAAATTTAATAGATTCTCTAATCAATTTTATACAAAATTAATAAACGACAATATTACCGGTATCAAAATATATGCGAATCTAATGATTTTTCCTTGTGTAGGAACCACAGTAGCAATACACTGAATTTTTTGAATGAAATCATCGCCATCTTTTGAATGCAAGTTCTGTTATATATCTATTTTACTAAAAAACGTTATTCCGGCTATAGAGCCAGTTTAAACTGCAATGGTGAAAAAAGTCAGTACATTTCAAATATGTCTGAATGACATATAATTGTCCAAATGTTGACATAAACACTGTTTTTCAAAATATTTGCATTAAATGTCTAGGGGTAGTAGATCACGTAACTGGGAACAACTTTTGTTAGAGACAAACTGTTCCCTGATGCTTACCGTCTACGCTAGACGGCCTTTCGCCACTCATCGATCCCGAGACGACGAGATTTCAAAGAATTAGCAAGGTGTACTGCCTAGGTGTGCTGCATTCTACCTACCCCAGTAAATTAATAGAGTGATTTTACACTATAAACCCTTAAGAATGAGTGTCTCTAAGTGGATAAAGCTGTTGTGGGAGTGAATGAGCAGCTTTAATCGGCTTGGCATATCTCCTTTTACACGGAGCAGGTGACTGGATTATAGGCAACACGCGTTGCATACGCATATTGCAGAGTGTCTGCACCCCACCGTCTCTTAGAGACATAACAAATGAAAGGTCGCCCAGCGTCTCCACGAGGAGTCAGCGAACATTTTGGCTCTAACAGCAGTTGTTTCCGGTAAGTGATCTATTACCCCCCAGATATTTGGCGCAAAGACTTTGAAACGCCCTGTTTATGAAAAAGAAAGCTGTAGAAACGACCAGACAGAGTTCCACAAGAAGAATCCTAAGTAAAAGTATTTCATCCTGAAGCATGCAGCCGACAGTACATACACCCGGCTGATTCTCGAATACCGGTCATCTAACCATAAAATCGCGAATAAGCGATTACCGGTGACGTTACCCACGGAGACACACTATAATGTAGAGTGCTGTGATAGTACTGGCCAACACCGTTCTGTAGTAAGCACGAACGAATATCTTCTGTAATATTTCGGCGACAACATGTCATTCTGAAGTGTCTGATATTTACGGATTTTTTTCTCACCACTGCACTTGAAAATGGCTCTATAGCCGAAATCACGATAGTGAAATAAATAAGTAATAAAACGTAAAGTCGAATGGCAGCAATGACTTCCCTCACATGTAAAGCTACTGACAGCTGACAACAGAGTAAATTCTGGGTGGTCACACTGTCTCTGCTTGTACAGTGTCTACATATACGTTCACACTGCTTCTTTAAGACATGCTCTCCCTGTGCAAGAATCACGAAATGTGACAGCGTAAGAGTTGTGGACTTCATGATATGTGCAAATTTGGATAGGTCCCGGACATTCTCCTGTAGTGTTTAAGACGACTACTCGCAATGAGCGAGAAATCCGGGTTCGAGAACCTATCCGGCACAAATTTTCATGTGTCACAAACAGCTGACGTCAACTGGGTGTACAACAGGGTAAATATCCGACAACGCTAACATTGTACATTTGAGCTCAGGTGACAAATGTCACGGGATATCGATATACACACATATACACTCCTGGAAATGGAAAAAAGAACACATTGACACCGGTGTGTCAGACCCACCATACTTACTCCGGATACTGCGAGAGGGCTATACAAGCAATGATCACACGCACGGCACAGCGGACACACCAGGAACCGCGGTGTTGGCCGTCGAATGGCGCTAGCTGCGCAGCATTTCTGCACCGCCGCCGTCAGTGTCAGCCAGTTTGCCGTGGCATACGCTCCATCGCAGTCTTTAACACTGGTAGCATGCCGCGACAGCGTGGACGTGAACCGTATGTGCAGTTGACGGACTTTGAGCGAGGGCGTATAGTGGGCATGCGGGAGGCCGGGTGGACGTACCGCCGAATTGCTCAACACGTGGGGCGTGAGGTCTCCACAGTACATCGATGTTGTCGCCAGTGGTCGGCGGAAGGTGCACGTGCCCGTCGACCTGGGACCGGACCGCAGCGACGCACGGATGCACGCCAAGACCGTAGGATCCTACGCAGTGCCGTAGGGGACCGCACCGCCACTTCCCAGCAAATTAGGGACACTGTTGCTCCTGGGGTATCGGCGAGGACCATTCGCAACCGTCTCCATGAAGCTGGGCTACGGTCCCGCACACCGTTAGGCCGTCTTCCGCTCACGCCCCAACATCGTGCAGCCCGCCTCCAGTGGTGTCGCGACAGGCGTGAATGGAGGGACGAATGGAGACGTGTCGTCTTCAGCGATGAGAGTCGCTTCTGCCTTGGTGCCAATGATGGTCGTATGCGTGTTTGGCGCCGTGCAGGTGAGCGCCACAATCAGGACTGCATACGACCGAGGCACACAGGGCCAACACCCGGCATCATGGTGTGGGGAGCGATCTCCTACACTGGCCGTACACCACTGGTGATCGTCGAGGGGACACTGAATAGTGCACGGTACATCAAAACCGTCATCGAACCCATCGTTCTACCATTCCTAGACCGGCAAGGGAACTTGCTGTTCCAACAGGACAATGCACGTCCGCATGTATCCCGTGCCACCCAACGTGCTCTAGAAGGTGTAAGTCAACTACCCTGGCCAGCAAGATCTCCGGATCTGTCCCTCATTGAGCATGTTTGGGACTGGATGAAGCGTCGTCTCACGCGGTCTGCACGTCCAGCACGAACGCTGGTCCAACTGAGGCGCCAGGTGGAAATGGCATGGCAAGCCGTTCGACAGGACTACATCCAGCATCTCTACGATCGTCTCCATGGGAGAATAGCAGCCTGCATTGCTGCGAAAGGTGGATATACACTGTACTAGTGCCGACATTGTGCATGCTCTGTTGCCTGTGTCTATGTGCCTGTTGTTCTGTCAGTGTGATCATGTGATGTATCTGACCCCAGGAATGTGTCAATAAAGTTTCCCCTTCCTGGGACAATGAATTCACGATGTTCTTATTTCAAATTCCAGGAGTGTAGATAGCGGTAGTATTGGGTACTCAAGCTACAAAAGGGCAGCGCATTGGCGGATCTTTCATTTGTACTTAGTTGATACATGCGAAAGGATTTCCAACGTGATTATGGCGGCACGGCGGAATTAATAGACAGTGAACGCCGAATGGTTATTAGAGCCAGACGCATAGGACAATCCACTTCGGAAATCGTTAGAGAATTCAATATATCTTAGGCATTGCCTCTCACCACGGACAATGCAGTGGCTGATGGCTTTCACTTAACGACCTAGAGCAGCGGCGTTTGCATAGAGTTGTTAGCGCTAACAGACAAGCAATCCTGCGTGAAATAAACGCAGAAATTAATGTTGGATGTACGACGCACGTAACCTTTAGGGCAGTGAGGCAAAATTTGCCGTTATGGGCTGTGGCAGCAAAAGACCGACGCGAGTACCTTTGCTAACAGCACAACATCACATGCAGCGTCTCTCTTGGGCTCGTGACCCTGTCGGTTGGACCTTAATTGACTGGGAAACTGTAACCTGGTCAGATGTGTAAAAATTTCAGTTTTTAAGAGCTGATGGTGTACTTCGAGTGTGGCACAGACCTCAGCAAGCCATGGACTCAAATTGTCACAGTGCAAGTTGGTGGTGGCTCCACTATGGTGTGGGGTTTGTTGACGTGGAATGGACAACGTGCTCTGGATGTCCGGCTGCTTGGAGACCATTTGCAACCATTCATGGATGTTATGTTCCCAAACAACAATGGATGTTTATGGGTGACAGTGTGCCAAGTCACTGATGGGCCACAATTTTTCGCTGTTGGTTTGAAGAACATTCTGGACATTTCGAGAGAATGATTTGGCCACCGGGATCGCCCGATATGAATCGCATCGAGCATTTATGGGACATAATAGAGAGGGCAGTTCATGCCCAAGATCCTGCACTAGCAAACGCGGACGGCTGTAGAGGAAGCTTGGCTCAAAACTTATGCAGGGGACTTCCGGCGACATGTTGAATGCGTGCGACGTCAAGCTGGTACACTACTCCGGGCGAAAGGAGATCATAGGCGATATTAGGGGGTATCACATGATTTTTGTCACCTCAGTGTATGTTACATTTCAGGCAGCTTCATCAAAACAACAACGAAAAAGTCAAGTGAATCGGACTACGAAATCATAACATTCACGCTGCTATTTGGGCTCACCTCGTGGAATACCGTCAGACCTGTACCGCTGCCTGCGAGAAGAGTTTCTCCCATTCCGTGTGAGGACAGACGGCCAGACGGCTGGGCTGACAGAGGGCGGCGCCGCGTCCCCGCGCCGTGGGCGACGGCGCGATGTGTTCATTAGGAGCGGCCGTAAAGCGCCGTCAGTATTTATGGGGCGTGTTGGGCGCCCAGAAGCGCCGCCCAGCGCGAGAAGCGGCCATTAAGGTTAAGTTTAATGGACTGCGCCCGCCGGTGCGTAATTTCCACGCGCGCCACGCCCGCGCGATTGTTGAAAATTTAATGACGGCCGGGGCAAAAATTTGTGCCGGCTCACCGATTGTGCGGCTCGGACGGAGAAATGCGGGGAGAGCCGAGAATTGTGCACGAGGTTATCGAGGATCAGCAAACGCCGCCAGCGAGCTGGCGCGAGGAGCATACAGTCTAGACGTGCGTACTTGTCTGGAGGGAAAGCGGGTCGTGTATTAAGGGCTACAGTTCAATGCGGTGCTCTCTGTACCGACACCGACGCTAAACGATTCGGTCTGGGTGGCACACCTGCCATGCATGTCTCCGCGGGCACTGACCGCGAGATAAAATTTCGGTATAGGATTTATCTCTTACGTATATGAAGCCAGAGTGTATATGTTTACGTCTGGCATATCCTCCTTAACCCCTGGACCGATTTCAACCAAATTCGGCACAGGAACAGCAGGCCTAACGGGTATCATCACTGTGAGTTTCCAGCTTCATAATTACGAGAGGAGCAGAGATACGTGCTTAGTTCCTAGCATGTAGGCTGCCCTGAACGTCCGGCGTGTGGAAACAGTACAGCTTTCCCAATCAACCTGCTTTTCAGTGCAGCCTAAATGTCAAGGATCCCGACATGTGCGCTCCCCTGCATGAAAGTCATGTTGTGTTGAAGTAGTATCGGCCTGATTTATCGACCTGCTTTGCGTGGCAGCCTGCAAATCATAGGCAAATAAATGATTTTTCAACTCGCTGTTATTTAGCCTCCCCTGCATGACAGTTGTGTTGTGGGAATAGTATCGGCCTGCCTTACCAAACTCTGTGTCAGTGGATGAAGGATATGGATCGAGGTAGGCTGAGATGGATGGATCAGGAGATGGAGAGATTGATGGGGAGGCAGAAATGTATCTAGAGAAGGACAGATGAGGGGATGCATGAGGTAGGTGGAAGGTGTAGAGGGATAGTGGCCAGGTGGCACAGATGAAAATAAAAGGGCAGGAGAATATGATCAGAGGAAATGGGGACGAAGATATTGCCAGAAGGGGTGGAGGAAATGGACAATGAGAGTAGAAGGATGAGATAGATAGATAGAGAGAGAGAGAGAGAGAGAGAGAGAGAGAGAGAGAGAGAGAGAGAGAGAGTGAGGAGGAGGAGGTAGATACAGGTGAGAGGATGAAGTGACGAGAGAGAGGGGGGAGAGGTGGACATAGAGGGGACAGGAGGAAGTGTGTTCAATATTTGTGTTGAATGCACACATCGCCGAAGCTGTGGGGAAAAGGCTAGTTCGTAATGTTTGTCGAAAGGTTGGAAAACTACAATCAGTCACCAAGTTTTCCTCTCCTGAGACAAGGTACTCCATGATCGTAATTGGGTAGTGGAACTGGGACAGAGTTGGCATCATATTGTCCCACACATGTTCCATTCGGGAGAGATCTGGGGGTCTCGCTGGCCACATGACCACCTCAAGATCGGGCATATAGTTCATAGAGTTACGTATCACCTGTTGACGAGCATTATGCTGTTGAAAAAAGGGGCCACAGTACTGTTGCTATAGAGGTAACACAGAAGGACGTTGGGCGTCAGTGACGATTCGTTTCTTCAATCACTACCAGTTCTTGTCTGAAGTTCAGTATCCAACCTGTCTTAGTTTTCTCATGGTGTAGGAACCACTGCGTATAAGATTTTGGAAACCAGTAGCTGGTGAAATCATATTTGCTAATTCTCTCCACAGGGACAGGACTGTGAATTTGCTCATAACGTATTCTTTAAGTCATTCACAGTCTCGAAAATGTTGTAGTACAGTTATATTCCTCCAGTCACTACTTCATAATTTCCTTCCACAAAGCGCATGTCTCGGTGGGTATATTTGAGCAGTTTCCCTCGTGTTAATCTCCACGAACAAGGTTTGCAAACATCTCTTCTTAAATAATATCTCCTTTCCTTATGGTTCACTGCCGTCGTTAAAGAAATCATATTTTCTGTCATTATCAAAAACATTGCGAAAGTACTGCTTTCACTTTACTGTGCTTACGAAATCGGAACGTCTGATTTACAGAGACCATTCGCGCAATGCAGTTGTCTCTCGAAAGGCAGGAATTTGTTCGTGCTAGCAAACTAATATGGAGATCTTCTTTTAGCGCTGAATCCAGAAGTAGGCTGGTTGACAGCACATTACCTGTCTTCACATCCTCCTACCTTCTTCATTTCTGGTATAGGACCTGCAGTGAACGTATTTCAGAATTTGTGCTGTGTACTACGGCCGTGGTATTTCTCTACTTCTTTTTTCATTGGCATGAAACTCTGTTATAGTTTATTGTAACCCATCACGTCGCATTACATGACCAATAATCTGAACTTTTCCTTTTTACGGTCTCGGTCCATAAACTTCTCTTCATTCCCACTCTTCAAAGGATTTCGCCATTACTGATCTCATCAATCGATTTTACCTTCAGGATGCATCCGTAACACCACATCTCAAAAAGAATTTGGTCTTTTCCTTTTCTCGGTCACCAGAGTCATGGTCTCCCACACTCCAAACGTATGCCTTGATACCCCTTCTACTAATTTGTAGGCTACTGCGCGTTTTCCAGCGTCCGCTTGGCAGCAGATCACCTTCAGTGTACTGAAGGTACTTTCTAACAGATATAAGTGAAAGTGAGTTTCCTAAATTCGATATTGCTCTTCCACAGGCGCCAATCGATTGAACAGAAGCTCCGTGTTACAGAGACATGAATAGGATGCTAGTCCGGAGTGGTGCCACTTAAACATAGAGTGAGAATCGACCACTTCCGACGCCCGTTTATGATAGTAAACGTCACATAAAAGCTTCAAGACAATTGCCTGCACTGATTGTTAGACGAACATGTCAAGCGTCGTGAATATAATCGAATGAAAAAAACAGTACTTGGTATAAAGGAAGGAAAAAGAGACCCGAGAAGCCCAGCGAATACGTGAACCCCAAAGAACGACCTCTGAAATGATGCAAACACATGCAGAATCGTGCAATAAGACCTGGAGGGCAGACCCCAATAGATGTGGGGAATAAAGCACGAAAGAGGAAGAAAAAGAAGACGCTATTCGCCTTGCACAAGCTGTGTTGCACGCGAACGTGATGGTTGGCGTGGCGTCCGAGTACCAGTAGGCGCAAGTTGAGGATGGCAGCGGTTTCCCAGCGGAAGTTCCTTATTAGGAGGGAGGCGGCGGCTCGCGTGACCGGGTCCCGGCGTCGAGGAAGCGGCCGCCCGTACCTGTCACGTCACGCCACGTCACGATGCAGCTACGTCACGCGCCATTGCGCGCGATGCTCCGCCGACGCCCGTCCGGCCACGGAGTGCACCTTACGCCCTGGCAACGGGACCCCGGCACAGCCGCGCTCACCGGAACGGTCGTGCGAATCTTCTCACCGCCACACACCGCCCTCCCCCTCCTCTCTCTCCCAAATCCCCCAACCCTCTTCCGCTCCTATTTCTCCTCTGAGGTGCACGATCTGAGAGGGGTCGAGCTAGTTCCAGTCCACTGAACTCCTGTCACCACCGAGGACCTCCCACCTCGTACCCAAAGTGATTTAAGCCATGATTGGTTATCGAGCACTTTTCACTCTACAGTTGAAGCAGTTTATAACAGGATAAAAAGTTCTCGGGTTTCCAGCAGTACCAGGTAATTAAAATGGCACGAGCTTTTGGCCAAGTACTCCTTGGCCATTATCAAAGGGTATGACTGCCAGTGGTATTTCCCTTATATACACTAGCTGCCGGCTGTGACGTCACTGGTGCCCGTGGCATCGCCACATACAGGCATACGCTGACTCGGCGTTCGATGCGCCCGCTCGAACCCACGATCGCTGGATCCCACGCTGTGCTGAGCTGCAGGCCACCGTGTTTATTTAGGATGCTGTCGGTAACTGTTATTTCAGTGGCTTCTTTAATTACACAACCCCAGAAGCCGCTAGCGTTTCATCAAATTGTATCCGGTGTTCATTTTCTAAAGCAGATTTCTTGGGGTATCGTAGGCGATAAAACGTCTCATGCTCCTTCCTGAGTTATGCCACAGGCGTGCTGTTTGTTCGACGTAAGACTGGCCTCACTCGCAAGGTACCGTGTAGACCTCAGGTTGTAATGGTACTTGAATTACGTAACCATTACGGCACCTCACCTCAACCTCTCGATACCAGCAATATTATACTGTGTTTCTGTAAAATAGTTAACATATTTCTGTGACAACATTCAGATTTGATTTCATTAATGTAGAGGTACTTCGATGCATCGATATGTATATTTTGTAATGATATTATTCTTATGTGTATTCTTTCTTTTGTCACTATGATCTTTGACGTACTTGTAACTCTGATTTTTGGGCGCGTAAGCGGTTATTAGAGAGTCAAGCTTTGGTCGTCATGTTAAAAAGACACAAATTGTAGTCAGTTTATGAAATCTGAACTTTAACAGTGAGGAAGATATTTAAAAAAAAAATCGTTCAAATGGCTCTGAGCACTATGGGACTCAACTGCTGTGGTCATAAGTCCCCTAGAACTTAGAACTACTTGAACCTAACTAACCTAAGGACAGCACACAACACCCAGCCACCACGAGACAGAGAAAATCACTAACCCCGCCGGGAATCGAACCCGGGAACCCAGGCGTGGGAAGCGAGAACGCTACCGCACGACCACGAGATGCGGGCAGATATTTCAAGTACGTTTTATATTGTGAAGTGATGTTTTGGAACGAGTTACGTGATATTGCAACAAAAATAATAAAAAGGAAGTGTAACTTAAATTCGCAGTGCTGATTACTTTTTTACATCACCATTGTCCTAACTTGCAATAGTTTCATCTTCAAGGATGGTTTATTAAACACATCTATAAAACTTTTGAATATCGCAGCTTGGAATCATCACTACCTAGATTTTCGACGATTGAGCCATGAGTTCACAACGAGACCAGCGTGGGAAACACGAAACGATGAGTGCCTAGTTTATCCAATATTTCAAGAAATGACTCTATTAACTGTGCTCTAATGACACCTGCCACATAATATAACTTTGTTGTTGCAAGAAAATGCAATATTTAGCAGCTTGAGCAACACTACAATCATAATTAATTTTTTACTTTTGTTGCGGTAGGGTTGTTAGAAGGTGTTCTGATACCTGCTGCGCTTTCAACTGATCTCAGCAATGACGGATTTTTGTCGGATGCCTGAAGATCGATTTGATCTTGTCTCGTTTTAGCTGGCGACTTATCTTGCCAGACTGGGGCCACAGGACGGCAAAAAAGCAAGTTTCTGTTCCTGCTCCTCGTCGGTGGTCCTATTGTGAGTCTTCCTATAAATCACTCCATTTATTTGATGGACTTTGTTCCTGAAGACCTTGCTTAGGTGGCTCAACTCAAGGGGCAGGTTATCAACGTCTGATATCATTCTTGCACGATGTACCATTTTTTGTAAAACAGTGCGCTTCTGTGCCGGGTAATGACGGCTGAAGGCGTACAAGTACAGATCCGTGTGGGAGGGTTTTTTATATATGATGTGAACGAGGCACCTATTTCATTTGCGGCGGACTAGGATGTCGAGGAAGGTCAATGCGTCAACGTTTGATACCTCCATGGTGAAGTGGATGTTCGTCAAGTTTCTCACGTCCGTGGAGCCAAATGACGAACGTGTCGTTGTCATATCGATAGAAACAACTAGACTTTAATGGCGCTGTGTCTAAGGCAATATCCACAGAACTTTCCATGAAGAGGTTTGCAACAGCTGGAGATAATGGGCTACGCACTGCAACGCCTTCCGTCTGATCATAAATCGGGCCATTGTACAGGAAATAAGGAAACGTAAGAGTGTGCCAAAATGGGTCGATCACTTCACTTATAAAGACCCATGAGCCTCTCTGGATATGCAGCATTGAGATACTCTCTTGCCTCCCGACTGAAACGTGTAGGGGAAGACAAATACTCAATGTGCCCAACAGATAAGGCCACCGGGTGCTAGTGATATTTTGAGATGATGCAGGAGAGAAAGTCGAAGCAGGCCACATGAAAGCAATCAGAGGACTAAAGAAAGCCACAATCTCCCCCCCCCCCCCCCCCCAAGAAAAAAAGTGTGATGTAAGGCGATACTGTGATTTCCGGAGAATCTGTTACGTCAGGAGCGAAAGTCCGTACAGCACGAGCTCCGGCAGCCAACACGAGTGTTGCGCCGCTGCCACCGCTAATACAGGCGCTAATCTCCTCAAAAATGAATGTGCGGCGCGCGCTTTGTAACGCGAATTACAGCGAATGAAATATTAGGATCGCAAAGCGGGCGCCGGCGCGGCGCAGCGCTTAATTGTCAGGTAGGAGCGCTGCGCGCGGCGCCGCATTAATCAAAATTTCGTTGATGGCGGCGGCGGCGGAGCGCGTGAAACAACAATGAGCGGCTTGATTTAAGGCGGAGAGGGTGGGCGTGGCCGGGTCGGCTGAGCCACCATTACCGCCAGAATGGCCCGTAATGAATTGAACAACCCGTATTTTGTTCGCCGGTCGGCGGAAATAAACCGCTACGTAATCGCCCGTCACCATATAAGTGCGCTTCTCCTTCTGTCGTCAGAAGAAGAACCGCTTGTTAGAAGAGTTCCGTGCCCGTCTCACTAAAGACAACACCTCCGGTGAAAAGATTCCTCCATCAATCTTAGAAGTTACATATATCAACGTTGTCGTAACAGTCCTAGATTCGCTGTGTATTTTTTCGTTTTTAATTATTTTTGAATTCTGTACGAGTAACGTAACACTGGCGCTCGATCGAAGAACATTTCAATATACGACCTGTATATGAAAAGATTGGCCGTGGTGGGTTAGCGGTCAGAGCGCTAGATTCCGGCCAAGGAGTTCTGTAAATTTTTCTCGTTGCACCCTCTACAGGACGGACCAAAGCCCTCTCAGCCTGTTATCAGATGAGTACTGGGGATCTTTTCCTGGCATTAAAGGCTGCCGGGACGATGGACGCACCCCTTCTTCTTCCTAGCGCGGCGGCAGAGAAATACTGTGTACTCTACACAGATTCAGGTCAACTGTCCTACAGCACACAATTTTACATGAAAAGTAAATAACAACACTAATAAAGATAGGAAGTAAAAAGAGTCGTACTGCCGAATCGGTGAGAGATGCTGATGAAACAAATCTTTATTCACAACTGTTTCGATCATCTAATCGTCATCAGCACTCGACAAACTATTTCTTAATGACTGTCGGCTTCCGGGCTGTCCCGGTTTCACGTTCAGTGTATGGTGCCAAAATGTGGCGTGGTAATTAACATAATTTGATCATAATGGTAGCCGGCCGCTGTGGCCGAACGGTTCTAGGCGCTTCAGTCCGGAACCACGGTGCTGCTACGGTCGCAGGTTCGAATCCTGCCTCGGGCGTGGATATGTGTGATGTCCTCAGGTTAGTTAGGTTTAAGTAGTTCTAAGTCTAAGGGCCTGATGACCTCAGATGTTAAGTCCCATAGTGCTCAGAGCCATTTGAACCATTTGAAATTGTTTTAGCAGTAAACATATGTATTTGTCTCAAAGTTATCTTTGAGTGGTGAAAGCCAGAGTGATCAATAAGATACCCCCATGATCACACGTTCTTGATGTCTTTGGAACAGGGGTATAAGAATGTTTATTCAAATAATCTTTCAATGTTATATTTTTGCAGCAATTCCAGTCTCTCTCCCCACCATGCTAAAACAAAAAATTTCGTTACAATGTCACCTACACCAAGGCCTTATTTCATTAATGTTGGTACAGGTTGCCAATAGATTTGTCTATAATTTTGTTCGAATAACAAACTTAGGTGACGGAGGTCATGGGACATCTCCTAATATAGTGCCGAACCTTCTTTTGCTCGTCGTAGTGCGGCAGCTTGACGTGGCATGGACTCAACAAGTCGTAGAAAATCCCCTGCAGAAATCTTGAACCATGCGTCCTCTATAGCCGTCCGTATCAGCGGAAGTGTTGCCGGTGCAGGATTTTGTGCACGTAATGACCTCTCGATTATGTCCCACAAGTGTTCAATGAGAAGCCAAGTCATTCGTTCGTATTATGCAGAATGTTCGTCAAAACCAAACGGGAACAATTGTGGCCGAGTGGCATGAGGCTTTGTCATCCATATAAAATGACATCGTTGTTCGGGAACATGAAGTTCATAAATGGCTCCAAATAGTCTCCAAGTAGCCGATCATAAAAATTTCCAATCAATGGTCGTTTCAGTTCGACCAGAGCACCCAGTCCATTCCTTGTAAACAGAGAACATATCATGATGGAGCATCGCCAGCTTGCACAGTGTCTTGGTGACAAACTGAGTCCATGTCTTCGTGTCCATGCGCCACACTCCAACACTGCCATCAGCTCTTGCCAAGTGAAATCGGGACTCATCTGAGCAGGCGACGGTTTTCCAGTCGTTTGGGTTCAAACCAAAACTGTCACGAATCCAGGAGAGGCGCTGCAGGCGTTGTCGTGCTGTTAGCATAGGAACTGGCATCGGTAGTGTGCTGCCATAGCCCATTAACTCCAAATATTACAACATTGTCCTAACGGATCCATTCGCCGTAAGTTCTACATTGATGTCTGCGCTTATTTCACGCAGTGTTGCTTGTCTGTTAGCACTGACAACTCTATGCAAACGACGCTGCTCGCGATCGTTTAAGTGCAGGCAGGCGTCGACTATGTTATCCGTGGTCAGAGCTAATGACTGAAGATGCACACTCTTGGCGCTGTGGATAGCGGAAAACCGAATTCCTAAACGATTTCTTAAGTGGAATATCCGATGTGTCTAACTCCATCATTCTCCGTTGAAAGTCTGTTAATTGCCGTCGTGAAGCCGTAATCACGTCGGACACCTTTCCACTTGAATCACCTGAGTATAAATGATAGCTCCACCAATGCACTGCTCTTCTACAAAAAATGGTTCAAATGGCTCTGAGCACTGTGGGACTTAACTGCTGAAGTCATCAGTCGCCTACAGCTTAGAACTACTTAAACCTAACTAATCTAAGGACATCACACACATCCATGCCCGAGGCAGGATTCGAACCTGCGACCGTAGCGGTCGCGCTGTTCCAGACTGTAGCTCCTAGAACAGCTCGGCCACACCGGCCGGCTGCTCTTCTACACCTTGTGTACGCGATGCTACTGCCATCTGTATATGTACATATAGCTATCCCTTCACTTTTGTCACATGATTCTATTAATGATGCGACGGGTTACAAACTGCTTATCAATAATTTTACTGGTATAAATCAAAGTAACTGTAAATCTTGCTCGTTTAGTAGTCACACATTCACTCGTCATTTTATTTTGGAAGGTACACTCGCATTTTATGGCGACGTCTCCCTGGATACCAATGCACTATCCTGGAGCGTGAACTTACAGACTTGAGAACGTTCCAGAGCAGTTCTCTTCCAATTTGTGCACGTATGACGTCACACCACACCGATCATTAAGTCACGGGTGGAAACAGACGTTCGGTATCGGTAGGTTCAATTGACAGAAGCCAGGCAGCTGCCTCGGGGCAACCGCACGGACTTACGGCTGAGCAGACGTGTTAAGCTAATGGAGCCGGCGACGTGTGGCGAAACAACGGCGGGCGCGTCGGAAGGCCGCTTGTCATCGGTCACTCGCCATCAGGCGGCCGAGCGCGTCATATTTATTGACACGCTGGCGTGGCGGTCCTCCAGGCGATCAGCGCGGCTAATTCCAGCGGCAGCTGTGATAGAGCGGCGTATCGGCCGCGACGCGACCAGCCGCGTGGGCGGAGCGTGCTGCGCGGCGTGGCGTGGCGTGGCGCGGCGGCTAATGGCTGCCCGGCGTCGCTTCGCACCTCATCAAGTGGCCCACACACGCGCGCTCACTCATCTGTCAATTAACAGCCGGCGCGCCGCGCGGGCAAGTCGCCCACAAAACACAGCCGCGGGCCCTGCCGCCGGAAATACGGCGGCGGCCGTACTGTACTGCTGTGTGTCGGCGCCTGGCTTCCCAGCCGCACAGAAACTCGATTGTAACATGGTACTGAGTGTGTACGCCGTGAAAACGAAAATTAAAATGTTACAACAGGAATCATCAAAATCCATGAATGGCATAATCAAATAAGGCCTCCTTCAGCCCTACTCCCCTCCCCATGCCCCAAGTAGGGCAGTCTCTGCCTGAGATTGATAGCCCATGGCTCCACTGATTAAATCGACCGATGTGTCTCCCGTATGGCTCGTTGAAATGTACGAGGCGATCAAAAAGTCTCCATTTGAGGGCGCTGCTGCAGCCTATATGCAACCAAGCGCGACTCTGATGCGGTGAGTGTGGCCATGGAACGGAAACATTTTGATCTCCTCTTATAATTGAGTATAACACTGTCGCCAGATAAGCACTACTACTACTCCTATGAAAGGCTGTTCCTTCCCATACATCCAAATCCACTGAAGATCCTAATATCGTGTAGGTCCCCGCGATCTCACAGAAGTGCCACAGTACGACGTGGAATGGCCTCGATTAATGTCTGAAATAGTACTGAAGGGAACTGACACCATGAATCATGCAGGGCTGTCCCTACATCCGTAAGAGTACGAGGAGGTGGAGATCTCTTCGGAACAGCACGTTGCAAAGTATTCCAGATATGCTCAATAATGTTCAAAAAAATGGTTCAAATGGCTCTGAGCACTATGGGACTTAACATCTATGGTCATCAGTCCCCTACAACTTAGAACTACTTAAACCTAACTAACCTAAGGACATCACACAACACCCAGTCATCACGAGGCAGAGAAAATCCCTGACCCCACCGGGAATCGAACCCGGGAACCCAGGCGCGGGAAGCGAGAACGCTACCGCACGACCACGAGCTGCGGACATGTATGGGGAATTTGTGGGCCAGCGGAAGTGTTTAAACTCAGGAGAGTGTTCCCGGAGCCACTCTGTAGCAATCATGGACGTGTGGACTGTTGCATTGTCCTGCTGGAATTGCCCAAGTCCGTCGGAATACACAGTGGACATGAATGGATGCAAGTGATCAGACAGGATGCTTACGTACGTGTCACCTGTCAGAGTCGTATCCAAATGTATCAGGGGTACCGTATCACTCGAAATGCACACGTCCTACACTATTACAGAGTCTCAACCATCTTGAACAGTGCCCTGCTGACATGCAGGTTCCATGGAGTCATGAGGTTGTCTCCAATTTGAAACCAGACTCGTCCCACCAGGCAACACGTTTCCAGTCGTCAACAATCCAATGTCAGTGTCGACGGGCCCAGGCGAGGCGTAAAGCCTAGTGTCGTGCAGTCATCAAGAGTACACAAGAGGGCTTTCGTCCCCGAAGGCCCATATCGATGATGTTTCGTCGATCGGTTCGCACGCTGACACCTGTTGATGGCCCAGCGTTGAAATCTGCAGCAATTTGCGGAATGGTTACACTTCTGTCTCGTTGAACGATTCTCTTCAGTCGTCGTTGGTCCCGTACTTCTAGGATCTTTTTCCTACCGCAACGATGCCAAAGATTTGATGTTTTACCGGATTCCTGATATTCATGTACACTCGTTAAATGGTCGTACGGGAAAATCCCCACTTGATCGCTACTTCGGAGATGCAGTATCCCATCGCTCGCGCACCGACTATAACACCACGTTCAAACTCACTTAAATCTCGATAACCTGCCATTGTGGCAGAAGTAACCGATCTAACAACTGCGCCAGACACTTGTTGTCTTAGATAGGCGTTGCCGACCGCAGCGACGTAATCTGCCTGTCTACATATATCTGTATTTGAATACACATGCCTATACCAATTTCTTTGCGCTTCAGTGTAGTATTCACAAAATTTATCTGGATCAAACGGCATCTGTGCGATCTTACTGAAACCGTGCTAGACCGGTAATGTGGCCACGGATTGATTAAAGAGCTGCAAGATGAACAAAGACAGCAACACACAGCATGTAATAAACATAGGGAGCCTGGTAAACACTACACACACTCTCTGGTCTAACGTAACAGGACACCTATTAGTAGACATTTATGTGGGGGTGTCCACCCTTCATCTTCATGATGAGTTGAATTTTGCTGGGGACACGTTCAATGTGACTGTATGTCAATGAAGGAATGGCAGCCCATTCTTCCTCAAGAGCCGAACCAGAGATATGGTAACGTTGAACTCTGAGGTTTGCAGCTGAGTCGTCAATTTATCTGAATCAAACGGCATCTTCCCGATCTTACTGAAAGTCATGCGAAATGTGCCCCACTGGGTTCAGGACTCGGTTATGACAGCCGAGTCCGTTTCAGTTATATTATTGTCCACAAACCATTGCCTCACTTCGGCTCTATTATAATGGGGCGCATTGTCATGTTGATACAATCATCGCCTCCTAACTGGTCCTCTTCCGTATGCAGTACACAATGTTGTAAAATATGTTCATATACTTCCGCATTTAGCGTTTTCTTAAGAACAATAAAAGGGTCGCAACCTAAGCACGAAAGACACTCCCAGAACGTAGCACCACCTCCTCCGCACTTCAGTGTTGCGCTACTTATGGCGGCAGGTAACACAGTCGAGGCACTCGCCAAATCCAAACCCTTTCCGTCGGACAGCCACAGTGCATAGCGTAGTTCATCGTTACTTGTTTTTAGTCATCCACTGTCCAGTGGTGTCGTCTTATCACCGCCTCATGCGTCGGTTTGAACTGACTATTGTAACGTGTTGCTTAGGGAGAGCCGCTCGACCATCGTACTCCATTCTTTCTAACTCATTGCGCACAGTCATTGTGCTAGTTGGACTCCTGGTAGCACTTTGAAACTCAAGAGTGATTCCTTGCGTTTATTTCACACAAAGTTTTTCACCGACCCTCAGCAATGCTCAACTGTACTGTCAGAACAAGAGGTCAGCCTGATTTTGGTTTAGCTGTAGTTGTTTCTCAGTCTTTTCGACTTTACAGTCGATTTTGGCAGCTTTAGGAGGGTGGAAACGCCAGTGAGGAATGACTGGTCCACGTCCGAAGAGACTGAGCTGTCCTGACAGAGCCATTCTGCTGTTGCTGTTTATTTACTGACATTGTAATACACCAGGTCTCCTTATACAGCGGCGGGCCCGCCTCTCGTGATTTTCAGTTGTCATCTCTGCATTACACAGAGGTCTCCAGATACTTTGGATCAAAAAGAATATGTTCTTACTGATCTCCAGTGCAGAAAATCGTACCGAATTCCGTTGAGCGTGAGAGAACTACGCCACTGTTTTTATACGCCGGTCAGATTACCTGCACACTGCAACGTGTTTTATTGCCGCGACATTTACCTCACTGGTGTACGGACCTAGCGTCGGAAGCACCGGCTCATCATTCACGGTGAGGACACACGACATCTCTCCTCTCTAACACCGCCAGTCTAGAAGAAACCTCTTTTGTTTTCTTTCGCGGTTGGCTTCCGAGAATCTCTTGCAATGGCTACTTCCATGTTGACAACTCAATTCGTCTTGTGGGTACGCTCTTTTCTCAGCAAAGACAGAAGAATTTGTCTACTTTACTTTTCCTGACAAGGTCATTTTGCACAAGGCCTGTAACTGACGTCACCTTCGTCTCATTAGTTCCAAGTTGGCGGCCTCACTCTCACCTACTGTCCCAAGAAACGGCCATTGCGCAAAGCCGTCCCGATGAGCAACCAAGGTCCGTGTGTCGGCAAGTGTCCGCCTCGCTTTTCCTCCGATATCTCCCCCCTCATCATCGTCACCGATTTTCCACTCCAGTTTGACGGGTGTGGTTTACGAGCGCTCCCGCCAGTGTGTGTCCATGTACCGTTCTTCTATCAAGCCTCTATCCCGGCTGGCTCTTCTTATTAATATGTCGTCTTTCACTCGGTCCGGCTGTCTCTTCCATGGTCTTCCTACCTGTATTCCACAAATCACATCCCTGTGTCCATTGGCTTGCTGTTCTTCTTTCGTCCATTTGTCTGACGTCGGCAAACCATCTAGAAGGGCTCCTGCCACTTTCAGTTTCAATAGTGATTGCACTGTTCCTTCTTCCCTATTTTTTTCGTTTCTTTCCTTATTGTTCGTCGGGCACTGTGGCCGAGCGGTTCTAGGCGCTTCAGTCTGGAACCACGCGACCGCTGCGGTCGCTGGTTCGAATCCTGCCTCAGGCACGGATGTGTGTGATGTCCTTAGGTTGGTTAGGTTTAAGCAGTGTTAAGCTCTAGGGGACTGATGACCAAAGATGTTAAGTCCCATAGTGCTCAGAGCCATTTGAACCTTATTCTTCCTAGTTTTGTGGACCATAGTACGTAAGAATTTCAATTCTGCAGCTTGCAGTTTTTGTATACTTGTTTGGATGTTGTGTAGGTTTCTTGGTCACATGTTATTACGGGGATAAGGTGTGACTGTTTTGCTCTTAAGGGTCCTCGTTCATTTCAGCAGATTCCGAACTTGATGGAAAAACTGATGTGATTTCGAAATTCAGTTATTGATCTCAAGCTGTATCCTTTTATTGCTTGTAATGATGCACTCGAAATATTTGCAGTGGTCAACGTTTCCAGCTGTATATTTTCCAGCCGTATTTTTCCTTTCTTGTTCTGCCTATTCATTGACGTTGCAACCGTTTTTTATTTATTTATTGTTAATCCGTATGCTTTTGGATGCTCATGCCTGGTGGCTACGCCCTCCTGGACTTTTTTCTCTCTATTACTCCAGAATACTACTTGATCTGCAAGTACGTTGATGTCCTTATTGTGTTCTCCTCCATTCCTTCCAGAGCTCCATCTGAAATAGTGAGGAAGTGGTAACGGGAAAATGGCACAGCCTTACTGAATTCCTTTAGGCGTTCGGAACCAATCAGAGTTTCTATTCGCTGTCTGCTCGCAGCTGCAGTAGCTTCGTAAAGCATTTTGTGAATTAGCCTTGCGGGCGCATGATTCTTTGTTAGGCTTTCCTGTGTGGTCTTCCGTTTTAAAGATCTAAAAACACAAGCATTAAGTCTCTGTCCTTCTCCGTTTTTTTCGCGTTCAAATACAGGAACAATGTAATTACGTAGGGTTCTGTAGACAGAGTCAGTTAGCATGAAAGGTTTCTGGGTATGGTACCGCGTTATATTTTTTCATGAGTGCTCTACTGAGCTTGAAATCACGTCATAGTTTTAAGAACGTTGATGTCACTGATCACTTATAGCAGAAGGAGTGAGAAACTTTATTGTAATATATTATTGTTATGGAGGGAGTGCGAATCTGCTACATCCTATTGCTTCTTGTACCAGTCATGGCACACACTGTACAAAGCAATAAAAGCCATCAGATCCATGCTCTCTCCACCAGGTTAACCTGTTCAAATAAAGTTTCCCACTCATTTTACCTATTCTATCGCTTGAGCCTTGTCCCGCAGTTTCGCAGGTTCAGCCATCGTTAATCGGATTTGGCACGTTAATGTTTAAGGGGTGCCCTTCCTGCCGCCACACTGCGGTCGCTGGTTCGAATCCTGCCTCAGGCACGGATGTGTGTGATGTCCTTAGGTTGGTTAGGTTTAAGCAGTGTTAAGCTCTAGGGGACTGATGACCAAAGATGTTAAGTCCCATAGTGCTCAGAGCCATTTGAACCTTATTCTTCCTAGTTTTGTGGACCATAGTACGTAAGAATTTCAATTCTGCAGCTTGCAGTTTTTGTATACTTGTTTGGATGTTGTGTAGGTTTCTTGGTCACATGTTATTACGGGGATAAGGTGTGACTGTTTTGCTCTTAAGGGTCCTCGTTCATTTCAGCAGATTCCGAACTTGATGGAAAAACTGATGTGATTTCGAAATTCAGTTATTGATCTCAAGCTGTATCCTTTTATTGCTTGTAATGATGCACTCGAAATATTTGCAGTGGTCAACGTTTCCAGCTGTGTATTTTCCAGCCGTATTTTTCCTTTCTTGTTCTGCCTATTCATTAACGTTGCAACCGTTTTTTATTTATTTATTGTTAATCCGTATGCTTTTGGATGCTCATGCCTGGTGGCTACGCCCTCCTGGACTTTTTTCTCTCTATTACTCCAGAATACTACTTGATCTGCAAGTACGTTGATGTCCTTATTGTGTTCTCCTCCATTCCTTCCAGAGCTCCATCTGAAATAGTGAGGAAGTGGTAACGGGAAAATGGCACAGCCTTACTGAATTCCTTTAGGCGTTCGGAACCAATCAGAGTTTCTATTCGCTGTCTGCTCGCAGCTGCAGTAGCTTCGTAAAGCATTTTGTGAATTAGCCTTGCGGGCGCATGATTCTTTGTTAGGCTTTCCTGTGTGGTCTTCCGTTTTAAAGATCTAAAAACACAAGCATTAAGTCTCTGTCCTTCTCCGTTTTTTTCGCGTTCAAATACAAGAACAATGTAATTACGTAGGGTTCTGTAGACAGAGTCAGTTAGCATGAAAGGTTTCTGGGTATGGTACCGCGTTATATTTTTTCATGAGTGCTCTACTGAGCTTGAAATCACGTCATAGTTTTAAGAACGTTGATGTCACTGATCACTTATAGCAGAAGGAGTGAGAAACTTTATTGTAATATATTATTGTTATGGAGGGAGTGCGAATCTGCTACATCCTATTGCTTCTTGTACCAGTCATGGCACACACTGTACAAAGCAATAAAAGCCATCAGATCCATGCTCTCTCCACCAGGTTAACCTGTTCAAATAAAGTTTCCCACTCATTTTACCTATTCTATCGCTTGAGCCTTGTCCCGCAGTTTCGCAGGTTCAGCCATCGTTAATCGGATTTGGCACGTTAATGTTTAAGGGGTGCCCTTCCTGCCGCCACCCCGTAGCCCCCCCCCCCCCCCCTGTCTGCGTCGAGTGTAATTCATGTAATAGTGCCAATGTGTTCAGACGTCTGCGAGCCGTGTAACTGAGGCCGAACATGGGGACCAGCCCGGTATTCACCTAGTGGGATGTGGAAATCCGCCGAAAAACCATATCCAGACTGGCCAGCACATCGGTAATCCGCCAGGCGGATTGGATCCGGGGCCGGCGCGCCTACCCGAGCCCCGGAAGCAGCGCATTACCGGTCTCGGCTACCCTGGCGGGTCCCGCTCTTTCTACCATAAAGAGATCAATTATATCAATGTTTTCAACACTACGACAGTAAATGATGACAAGAGTGTAAGTGACTGCGAGAGGCAAAAAACACACCAGTAGACCCCGAAAAAGGTCACTGTATCCGTGACCGAATCGTTAGTTTCATCAGTAATAGCCTTTTTACAATATGACACCGTACTTCGTGCCAGATGAAGTCGCACGGTTTTCTTTGAATCAGTACTGCTTTTCCTGGAGTAGCTGACTGTTTTGTAGGTGCATCTGTAAATACGTAATATTGCCTCATTAGCGCACGTCCGACTGTGTGGTATCAAAACGTTCGTATCACGACGAAGTGAGAGTCCTACAGTTTACTAAGGAATACAGCCTAAAACAAGGCGGTAAGTGAAGAAATTGTATCTTTAGGTTCGCAAAGCGTGCGGTGCTATTTAGTGTCGTAATAATATTTCGGAAAGCCCGTGGAAAACTCTGGCAGCCTGCCTGTCCGCTGGCGCTCCTCCAGACACTGACAAAGCTGTCCCGGCTTTGGCAACGGCCGACGACTAACGACGTCCAGTGATCAAAAGAGCGTGCGGACAGCGCAGAACGACACCATTACGGAACTGCAGCGGGGGCGAATGACAAATGCAAAGCAGTAACCCTATACCGCGCAGACGGAGACACTTGCCACTGTTGGCGCGGCGTGTCCGGAGAAGCGCGTGCGCTAGCTGACAGACGCCCCGGTGTCACCGTGTGAGCCGCTCTGTCGTCGTCGTCACCTGCGAGGAAAGCCGAGCTCCCTCCCCCCTACACCACGGTGTAACACAAGCCAAGTCAATGTCAGTGTCAAGTTGTGGCTTCACAATATACACTGAAGAGCCAAACCAACTGATACACCTGCCTAAAGTCGTGTAGTGTCCTCGCGAACACGCAGAAGTGCTGCAACACGACATGTCATGGACTCGACTTAAGTCTGAAGTATAAAATTACAATGAAATCCAGACCTTTACCTGCTTACAGGTGTTAATAAATATCAAAACGGCAGTTGAAAATGTGTGCCACGACCGGGACTCGAACCCGCGATCTCCTACTTACATGGCAGACGCTCTATCCATCTATTTTTTTAAATCTCATTTTGTGCTATATTGTTCGTGCAATTTTTTCGAGGCGGACGTCCGATGACACCCATTTAGGTTCTTTCGTTGACTCAGTTATTTTTGCACACGTCCCACACCATTACAATAGCTTCCGCCAGCTTGAAAACTCCCGTGCTGATATGCAGGGCCCATGCATTCATGAGGTTGTCTCCATACCCGCACACGTCCATCCATTCGATACAATTTTAAACGAGACTCGTCCGACGAGGCAACATGTTTCCAGTCATCAACAGTCCAATGTCGGTGTTTGCAGGCCCAGTATGGGCGTAAAAAATTGTGACGTGGAGTCATCACTGGTACACGAGAGGGCCTTCGGCTCCGAAAGCCTATATCGATGATGTTTCGTTGAATAGTTCGCACGATGACACTTGTCGATGGCCCACTATTAAAATCTGCAGCAATTTGCGGAAGGGCTGCGCTTCTGACGCAGGAACGATTCTCTTCAGTTGTCGTTGGTCCTGTTCTTGCAGGAACTTTTTCCGGCCGCAGCGATGTCGGAGATTTGAAGTTTTACCGGATTCCTGATATTCATGGTACACTCGTGAAACGGTCATTCGGGAAAATTCCTACTTCATCGCTACCTCCAAAAAAAAAAACAAAAAAAAAACAATGCTGTGTCCCATCGCTCGTGCACAGACTATAACGCCACATTCAAACTCACTTAAATCTTGATAACCTGCCTTTGTAGCAACAGTAACCGATCTAACAACTACGCCAGAAAACTGTTTTATACAGGCGTTGCCGACCACTGCGCTGTATTCTGCCTATTTACGTATCTCTGCATTTGAATACGCATGCCTATACCAGTTACTTTGGCGCTTCAGTGTGGAAAACACCACTCGGCAGTCCATCCTTTCGTTTCAGGCGAAAAATACACTCCTGGAAATTGAAATAAGAACACCGTGAATTCATTGTCCCAGGAAGGGGAAACTTTATTGACACATTCCTGGGGTCAGATACATCACATGATCACACTGACAGAACCACAGGCACATAGACACAGGCAACAGAGCATGCACAATGTCGGCACTAGTACAGTGTATATCCACCTTTCGCAGCAATGCAGGCTGCTATTCTCCCATGGAGACGATCGTAGAGATGCTGGATGTAGTCCTGTGGAACGGCTTGCCATGCCATTTCCACCTGGCGCCTCAGCTGGACCAGCGTTCGTGCTGGACGTGCAGACCGCGTGACACGACGCTTCATCCAGTCCCAAACATGCTCAATGGGGGACAGATCTGGAGATCTTGCTGGCCAGGGTAGTTGACTTAGACCTTCTAGAGCACGTTGGGTGGCACGGGATACATGCGGACGTGCATTGTCCTGTTAGAACAGCAAGTTCCCTTGCCGGTCTACGAATGGTAGAACGATGGGTTCGATGACGGTTTGGATGTACCGTGCACTATTCAGTGTCCCCTCGACGATCACCAGTGGTGTACGGCCAGTGTAGGAGATCGCTCCCCACACCATGATGCCGGGTGTTGGCCCTGTGTGCCTCGGTCGTATGCAGTCCTGATTGTGGCGCTCACCTGCACGGCGCCAAACACGCATACGACCATCATTGGCACCAAGGCAGAAGCGACTCTCATAGCTGAAGACGACACGTCTCCATTCGTCCCTCCATTCACGCCTGTCGCGACACCACTGGAGGCGGGCTGCACTATGTTGGGGCGTGAGCGGAAGACGGCCTAACGGTGTGCGGGACCGTAGCCCAGCTTCATGGAGACGGTTGCGAATGGTCCTCGCCGATACCCCAGGAGCAACAGTGTCCCTAATTTGCTGGGAAGTGGCGGTGCGGTCCCCTACGGCACTGCGTAAGATCCTACGGTCTTGGCGTGCATCCGTGCGTCGCTGCGGTCCGGTCCCAGGTCGACGGGCACGTGCACCTTCCGCCGACCACTGGCGACAACATCGATGTACTGTGGAGACCTCACGCCCCACGTGTTGAGCAATTCGGCGGTACGTCCACCCGGCCTCCCGCATGCCCACTATACGCCCTCGCTCAAAGTCCGTCAACTGAACATACGGTTCACGTCCACGCTGTCGCGGCATGCTACCAGTGTTAAAGACTGCGATGGAGCTCCGTATGCTACGGCAAACTGGCTGACACTGACGGCAGCGGTGCACAAATGCTGCGCAGCTAGCGCTATTCGACGGCCAACACCTCGGTTCCTTGTGTGTCCGCTGTGCCGTGCGTGTGATCATTGCTTGTACAGCCCTCTCGCAGTGTCCGGAGCAAGTATGGTGGGTCTGACACACCGGTGTCAATGTGTTTTTTTTTCCATTTCCAGGAGTGTATATTGAATAACAATATCTTAATAAGAAGTTGCATCGGAAGCAAGGTTGACAACAGTTAACAAGTATCTTATCGCTGCCAGATATGGAATATACGAGACACACGAGAAGACTCTGCTATTCCTAATGACGTGAACGACATTACACTCAAAAAAATGTGCAGTTCCCTGAAACGTGCGTCAGTGATGAGGTTCCTTATACCCTAAGGTATTACTGAGAATATATAACTGAGAACAATAACGTAAAGTTTGAGTCACAACACACAACGGATATCAGATGTAACGTAGTAAGTCAGAGAATAATGGAGCAGTAGATTTCTTTTAGTGGCATGGTAACTGCAGAGTTACATCCTGAAACCCGGGTCGTGTGTAACATTTTATCCAAACAGAGGATTAGTCAAGTGCAACTGGAGCGGATATGTTCATCATGAAAAAAGTGAGTATCTCTTTTTGTACACAACTTATCTGTATCCAAAAAATTGAGAAGATATTCTGAATACCATTAATCACCTCATAGCTATAAATAAACACGAATTGGCACGAACTCCTCAATTCTGATCTGCTCCATACCCGAATCCCGCGAACTTATTCAAAAACTGCAATTGCCGATAGTATCTGAAGTCTGCAACTAGCACTGAATACATGACTTTTTTCTTGGATACTGCCAGCAACACGTCAGTAATTTATACGTTAGGAATATATCAATGTTAATATAAAACGTATTGTTACATTTCGCGACAAATTTCCTTAAAAAAGAGAAATTATTATCGTAAATAGCGTAACTGATAGAAGGAAGACGACGATATGTTTAAAGAAAGTAAAGACTGTAATAATAAATTTCGATTTGAAATATGTTTCTTCAAAAAATATTTTCAGCTAATGACAACAGTGAAGCTTTGTACGAAGCTACTTCAATAAATGCCGTCTGCCCATTTCCCAATTTTGCCTATAGACAAGTTTGTTCTGGTTGAATGCTTGCCTTTCTTTACTTTTCTTGTCAGTTTTGATTGGGAAATAGAGCCGACACTAATTAGCCGAATGTATGAATGTCTTTCTAGTCTTCTCAAGTTACTCACAAAATTGTAAATGTTATGGAGAACCGATTCGGACAAAAACCCAAAACGGAAATGAACATTATCACAAGCAGTTGTCATTCTCCAAAGCACAGAGGACTCGTTCGCCAAAAGAATGTATGATCGCGCTGTTCTACGATGGGCGTTCAATAAGTAATGCAACACTTTTTTTTCTCGGGTGATTTCGGTTGAATAAATACAGAACTTTTTGTGGGACATTATGGAGTGTTCCTGCTTCTGTCCCTATAATTTCACGACCCTCCGATAAGCGGTGGCGCAATACGTAGCCTTCAAAATGTCATCTCACATCTGTATCGGAGGTACGTTCCACGCAGAGAGCTGTCATTGATCGTCTATTGACGGAAGCAGATGTTCATAAAAGCTTGCAGAATGTTTACGGGGATCTGACAGTGAACAAAAGCACGGCGAGTCATTGGGCGAGCCGTCTGCCGTCATCGCAACAACCTCGCGCAAACGTGTCCGATCTCCCGCGTGTCGCCTAGGCTCACACAGCTGTGAAATTTAAGAAACGACTTCAGCGTGTTCGTTAACGCAAAAATGCAAACGAACTTCTCCTTCTGTAGGACAACGCCAGGGCTCACGCAAGTCCGCGCAGCCGAGCTCACAAAGCTTCACTGGACTGTTCCTCCTCATCCAACCTACAGTCCGGGTCTCACACCTTCCGACTTCATCTGTTTGTTTCAACGAAGAACTCACTTCGCGGGAAGCAGTAAGTGGATGATGGGGAGGTTGTTGGTGGGGCAAGACGTTGGTTCCGACGCAGAACAACAGAGTGGTATAATGGAGACATATAGGCCCTATCCGTAAGGTAGCCTAAGACCGTTTCTTTGAACGAAGATTGTGTTGAAAAACTGGGTTTTATAGCCACAGAAGTGGGGGCTATTATGGTGTATAGGAATCCTGAATGAAGCCCACCTGTTTCCTGAAAAAATGTGTTACATTACGTATTAAACGCCCCTCGTAATTTCCAGATATGTAAAATTCGTTCCCGCTCAGATCTTTGTTCGTAGTGGACCGGTTTTAATCAGTTATGTTTGAACAAATTTATGTTTGTACTCGTGGTGCCAGAGGACATGTGCATCAAGACAAGAAGAAAATGTGATTTACCGAAAGAGCCAAAAACAAATTCTCATAATTTATTGCGACGTTGCCAACGGCTTAGGACGTTTCGGACGTGGTGTAGAATGAAGGTAGCTTGTGATGACGTGCCCTTTAGTTGGTGTCAAGCATTGTACGAAAGCGGAGCTGCGAGTGCGGCTGGCAGCGCACCAGAGGACGCTGCGCGCGACGCAGGCGGTCTTCGCGCCTGCGCAGAACGCCTCCCCCACCGCCCCCGCCACCGCCACCGCCGCCCCCGCTGGCCCCGCCACCGCCCACGCAACGGGCCTTGCTGCTGACAGCCGCCGCGCGACGGCGGTCGATAAACTGTCGCCATGCAGCCGCCAAGATGGCGACACTCACGGCCGCTTCAGATTGCCTGCGCTCTCCTCCTCTTCCTCTTTCTCCTCCTCTTCCTTCTTCTCCTCTTCTTCTTCTCCTCCCCCCTGCCTCGGCGTCTCCGCCGCCCCGACGCCCGCTTATCTGTGCCGCCCCACTCCCCCGCCGCTACGCTCAGCGCCCGCCGCACCGGCGTCTTCTGAACTCTGGGCTCGCCCGTAACGCCGTCTGTATCTTGATGCGTAGGGCGTGCAAACAGCTTCTCAGGCCTTATTTACATCCCGCGTTATCGGCCGGGCGCTGAATTTGAGGAATGGCGGCACCTCACCCTAAACTTCGGCAAAACGGAATCGTATCTGCATAATAAACGCGCCGGTCGTCGGAATATAAATTGTCGTAGTTGCGGGGAATTAATTTTGTTCTTGTCCCTGCGCCTCTGCTAGCACATCCTTCTCTCTGGAAGAGACACTTTTTCCGATGACGTGCCAGCTACGACTGAAGTACCAGAACGCTAAGCGGCGTTCTCGTTCTGAAAATCCTAGTTCTACCTAATAATATATTGCACTTTGTTACCTCTGATAATGCTCATCCTTTTTATTCTGCGATCATCAGATACTACCTTCATTACAAAAAAAGCTTTTTTTTTAGAATAGAAAACTTCTAAACTTACGGATCTTCCCGCATCTTTAAAAAGGAGCTGTAAAGGGAAATAAATATTCGTAGTAGCTAAGTCAGACAGCGTGGATTGCGCAAAGTCTAATGCCTGCAATGGCGGATTGGCGGTGTGTGTGTGTGTGTGTGTGTGTGTGTGTGTGTGTGTGTGTGTGTGTGTGTGTCTGTGTCCGCAAAGGTTACAAAAAACACAGAAAAACTGTATCTCCAACTGTTATTTTAAATTTATTTCATGAACTTTCGAAAGTGAAAGTAAACAGTAATCTCGTTTTCTTCCCGAAATAGGCAAAGCAGCTGTCAAGACCAGACGTAAAAATGTAAATGTAAGCAGCACATGAAGATGAGCTCTGGTGTTCGAGATGCTTTACGGAGAGCAATAAAAAAACATTTTTCTGACTAATAAGTTCAAAGATTCAGTTACCTACATCTACAATTACATATACATCAACATCTACGTGACTACTCTGCCATTCACAATTATTCGCTTAACAGAGATTTCGTTAAACTAAGAGGGCTATTCAGAAAGTAAGGTCCGACAGGTCGTGAAATGGAACCGACATTGAAAATCCGATGAAGCTTTGCACAGATGTGTTGGGCAGTATCTTTAGTATGCCTGTCGATTGCGTCACGTCGCTCTTTTCAGTCCTGAGAAAACAATAGGTACGTAAAGATGCCTAAAACAATAGCGCCTCTCTCGAAGTATGGGTGCCCGCTGCATGGTTTCGCCTGATTTCGCACAACCTTACATAATGTACCTGTCGTACATTTCCTTGTTCATGACAATTCTCGGCAGTACACTGCAGGAGCAATTACGATCCTCTCTGCGGCTTTTTCGATATGATGTGTTTAACCACCCACCATACATTCCGGACTTGGCTCCCTCGATGTTCATCTCTGCTTACATGAAGTGCTGGCTACGAAGACAACATTTTGGCATTTACGCGCTGACAGCGAATTGCAGGTCAGCTAAGAGAAGTGTTGGAAAGCACAGGCAGCTGCCTTTCATGACGAGGATATTGGAAAGTTCGTACAACGCTACGACCAATGTCTAAGTCGGAGCGAACGCCTATATAGAGAAGTAGCTGGAAGGTGTAGCAAATTGTTGCGAATAAATCATTTTTGATTTTCCCTGTGGTTTCCATTTCGCGACCGATCGAACGTTACTTTCTGAATAGACGTCATACCTTTAGACTGTTTCTCTACCGTTTAACGCTCGAACAGAGCGCAGGAGAAACGAACATTTAACTGCTACCATGAGAACTATAATCTCTTATTTTATTACTATGATCATTTCTCTCTGTGTAGGTTGGCGGTAGCAAAGTATTTTCGTACTCGGAGGAGAAACTTGGTGATTGAAATTTCGTGAAAGGATCTCGTGCAACGAAAAACGCTTTTGTTTCAAAGATTGCCACCCGATCCTGAGTACCATATCCGCCACACTATCTCCGCTATTTTGCGACAGTGCAAAACGAGCTGCCATTCTTTTTCGATGTCCTCCGTCAAGCCCCGGCCGTGGTGGCCGTGCGGTTCTAGGCGCTGCAGTCCGGAACCACGCGACTGCTACGGTCGCAGGTTCGAATCCTGCCTCGGGCGTGGATGTGTGTGATGTCCTTAGGTTAGTTAGGTTTAAGTAGTTCTAAGTTCTAGGGGACTGATGACCTCAGAAGTTAAGTCGCTTAGTGCTCAGAGCCATTTGAACCATTTTTTTCCTCCGTCAAACCATCTGCTACGGTTCCCTTACCGCACAGTAGTATTCTAGCAAAGGACAGGCAAGCGCAATACAGGCAGCTCTTTAGTGGATTTTTTGCATCTTCGAAGTGTTCTACACAGTCTTTGGTTCAATTTCCTCACAAAATGATTTGGTAAGGTATAAAATGAGTACTGAAGCTAGCACGTAAATCACCGTACATACCTACGAAGAGAAAAAGAAATGCTGTTACCGTAAATGTAATAGTAGGAGACCTACACACACTCGCTTCCACACGAAGTTCATAGGAGAGGTTAACGAAACACGGAGGAACCGAGCGAGGTGGCACAGTGTGACTCAGTGGTTAACGCAATGGACTCGCAATCTGCAGGACGACAGTACAGATCCCTGGTCAGCCAGTCTGATTTAGGTTCTCCTTGATTTCTCTCAATCGCTTAAGGCAAATGCCGGGATGGTTCCTTTGGGAAGGGCACGGCCGATTTCCTTCTTCATCCTTTCCTAATCCGAACTTATGCTCCGTCACTAATTATCTCGTCGTCAACGGAATATTAAACTCTAATCTTCCTTCCTCACTTGTTCCTGAAAGGAGGAAATATTTTGTTCGTAAAGAAGGACATCAACATTTTTATGTTTTGTAATTGTAATAATCTTTGAAGTAACGAATTTCTATTAAAGAACTTAACTGCAGGCTGCTGTTACAGAGACCGAATGATTGAACACCAAAAGTGTAGATATCAATAATGAAGTTGTGATTATTTACATGCAAGTCATTAGTGAACGTTTTAAAGTAGTACTGCATCGCGGACATACAGTATTCGATACTTACATTAGTGCTACACATTTAGAATCTGCTCTTTTTTGTAAAAAAAGAAAAGAAAAAGAATCCCAAGCAGTAAGTAAAAGCAAAAACTTATATAATTTATTTATTTTTCGCTATCAAAAGATTTAACAGTCGCATAGAACAGAACAAACGTGTCACACTTGTGACAGGAACAGATGTGTTGCAACGCACTAAATGTAGCTCGTCGGCTTGAACAACAATAACTTTCAGGTCATTTTCTATTTTTTCCCATTTTTAGTCGGTTTTTGAATACCTGAAAAGTCGCTACATTCGTGTAGGGCAACACAACAAATCCGCAATGGCAGAACATCAGCAAGACTGCGGAAAAGAAATAAAATACACCGAAGCCTGTGTGTTGGCCAAGCAGCCAATTACGACCAAACGCAAAATCAGAGGGGCCATTTAAATACTTAAACATCCTAATAACATGAACAGGGAGGATGGACTCAGGCTAGCCATCAGAGCTCAACCGACCGCACTGCCAACACGAGGCACGAGCACTACCGCCGAGTAACTGCCGCCGCGCGGCCGACGTCCAGCAGTTGGTAAACAGCAACCAATTTCTCATTCGACGGTGGCCACCAATCATGCTACATAACTCAAGAGCCAATAGACAACAGAGGTAACGCTCTCTCTCCACCGTAATAACTTATTAAAATAAAGTTCCCTCTCCATTTTCCTTAAGTGACCAATGAAACTAACTACCTTTTTAAAATTATGACGTAATGACATGTGCAGTGAACAGTAACAACAAAATATAAAGGACACTGCATAGCTAGAACGCACCATTAGACCCAGAAGAAGGCCGTTGCAACCGTGGCCGAAACTTTGGTTTTTCTCCAGCAGCAGTAGTTTTTTACATTATGACGCGGTACGATAACCAGAAAACTTTTATGTCGAAGTTCTCCTTCTCCATGACAACGCAACGCCTCACAAAAGTCTGCGCATCCGACCGAAGCTCACAAAACTTCATCGGACTGTTCTTCTCATCCACCCTGGAGCCCGGATCGCATACCTCCCGACATCCATGTGTGTGTAGCCCTACGAGGGATGCACTCAGCGAAAAGCAGTAAGTTGATGATGGGGAGGTTGTTGATACAGCAAGACGTTGGCTTTGACGTCGACCAGTAGAGTGAAATCATGCGGGCATACCGGCCCTCCAGATAAGGTGGTACAGCGCCGTCACATTGAAAAGAGATTATCTTGAAAAACAGGGTTTTGTAGCCAAAAGAGTTGGGAATAATATGGTGTAACGCAATACCGAATACAACCAACCTGCTTTCAGAAAAAAAGGGAAAAGAAAGTGTTTCGTTACTTATTGAACGCCCCTCGTAAAATATTTACATTTACTCATGACACTCCTTGTACAAGTCCTACAATTGTCACAATGAGCTAGACGCCGTTGTCTATAAACAGCGTGTTGCAGCTTTACAAGGATTTATCTTTATATTTGATTTAATCGACAGAAATGATATCGGACGACGGGTAGCGGCGTGACCCGCAGGCAGCCACAGCCTGTCGAGACCGTTGTAGGCAACCTGCGCGACGCGGTTTCGCGACTCCCCAACGTGCCGCGTACAAGAGATAAATATGTAGCAACTCTTACCTCCGCTGACACGAAGTAACTTAAATTTCCATACGGGTCTTAGTGACAATTATGACTTTCGCTTTTCGTCTGCGAATTGAAGAACAGATGACTGTGAGAGTATAATCGGAATGCAAGCTGCCCACACCAGACTAACGAACTAATAGTCTTCTGCTGCATTTTGAGAATACAAAAATTTAATGTTACTCAAGTTTCCGCCGATTAAAATGTTCCAGAAATCATTATGTAACGGCTTTAATCGCAATTAAAGTGGGAAGCAACAGATACAGCTATTTGAATGTAGAATTGAAGAGGGAACAAAAAGTATTTATCTTTCACCGTGTAAAAGTTTACATCTGACGTCACCACCTTTTCCATCACTATAAAAGCTACAAGATCAAAAGCCCTACGCTCTCAGTGACAACATTCAATGCAGAAATTTGTTGTAATCAGTTTACTAGTATGAATCAGTCCCACTATAATGGGCCAGTCTAATCTTAAGAATGAAGTAAAGTAATAGGTATGTCAATGAGTGGAATGCGTACGGTACTCATGAAGTAAGTAGTATTGACGTTTCTCTCCGTTAAACAAATTCAAGGAACGTAGTCAACCTATGATAGCTTCTGCTTGCTTGCTTCCAGATAATGTAACACTCCACTTACACAGGAAAATTATCTGATGCTCATGTCAAAGAAGCGAACTTTGGGGTATCGTTTGAAGTGGTTTACGAGCTATCTGCAGATACATGCTTGGAGACTAAACTTTGTTACCAACGTAAGCAAAGTTATTTAATATAATTCATGCACTTAATTAATGATGGTGCCTCGGTCACTGAATATATATTTTTTCTAACCGTATTTAAGGTATCATGTTTTGGTTACTTTCATCATCGTAATCCAACTTGCAACTTGCAAAATATCCTGTGTCATTATACAGTAAATCCTTTTTCGGAAGTTTCACATTTGGCGCCGGAGATGGCAGTAACCGAAACATGGCACATGAGATAATTTAGTAAATAATCATTAATGGTTCCAAGCAGCGTAATTCGTAAAATTCATAATTATCATGCCGTCACTGTAGGAATTTATGTAGTCTGGTAATAGCTTTAACGATAGTCAATGGAAAGTGTTAGACAGAAAAAACTTTCCCTGAGTCGGTTTAACACCACTCACCCGAAACGAAGCTCAGCGGTTGACTTTTTCATTGTTACAACGATGAAACACATAGGTAGCAAATTTGGCAGGTAGAGAAGAACCTGAGAAGTCTCCTTGTAATTAGGATCTTGTCCCAAAAGGAGACAGCTAGGAGACGTTGTCATGAAGTATTAACTATCAGCAAGGAACCAAGACAATGTAATGCAATGATGAAGGAGAGTTGCTTCAGTATTCAGTTTTAAGACCTGTGTCATGCAGTTCTGAACGACAGTGTGTCCTGTTCAAGACTCCTAATCTGTGAGTAACTATTATAATTACTTCTAGTTGAACCTCCTTACCGCTTTCATGTCTCGCTCTCCAAATTTTACCCCCACATACTTCCGTCCAGTACCAGATTGTCTATTCCTTGATGTATCAGGATGCATACTATCAACGGGTCCCTTCTTTTAGTTAGTTTCGACTCTGTGCTTCCACATTAGTTATTTGATCTACCCATCTAATCACCATCATCCTTCTGTAGCACCACATTTCAAATACTTCTGTTTTCTTCTTGCATGGCCTGTTTACCGTCAATAATTTTTTCATAATGCGGAGCCACAGTCGTAATATATTTCTTTAAGGTCAGTACCGCCATTAGACTGTTGTTTATTTGCAGTGCTACATTTACACTTACACAATCATGATTTCGGCTTCAAAGTGCCATTATCAACTGTTTTAAGTGTTATACACCTTAGGCACTGTATACATCTTAGGCATTGTATAACACTTAAAACACTTGATAATGGCACTTTGAAGCCGAAATCATGATTGTGTAAGTGTAAATGTAACACTGCAAATAAACAACAGTCTAATAACGGTACTGACTTTAAAGAAATATTTACTGTCACTTCCTCACTAGGCTACAACAAGACAAATGGTTTCACAAAACATTCCTAACACTCAAATTTATATTAGATGTTACTAAGTATCTCTCTTTTTCTAGAAACTCTTTTCTTTTTATTTCCAGTCCGCATTTTATATCCTCTCTACTTCAGTCCCCATCAGTTATTTTGCTGCTCGAATAGCAAACTTCGTCAGCTGCTTTCAGTGCCACATTTCCTAATCTCATTTACTCAGCATGTCTTGATTTAAATCGACTGTGTCCCATTACCCTTGTTTCTCTTTTGTTGTTGTTCATCTTGCAATATATTTTTCAAGGCGCCAACCAATCCGTTCAACTGCGCTTCCAAGTCCTTCTATGTCTGTGACAAAACTACAGTGCTACCAGTAAACCTCTAAATTTTTATTAATTCTCCCTGAACTTTAATTCCCTTTCCAAATTTCTCCTTGATTTCCTTCACTAGTGGTCAAGGCACAGACTGAGCCACATTGGTGATAGACTACAATCCTTTGTCAATCCGTTTTCAAACACTTCTCCTCTTAAAGTACTTCAATTCTTGTAACTGGAGTCTGACATCTGCATGGTAGGAAGATTGGGTGGTTAACGTCCCGCCGACAAAGGTGTCATTATAAACGGAGCACGGGAATCATGGAATATCTATACCCGGATGACAGGACGTGAATCTGAAGCGTCGTCCTTCCAACTGCGAGTCCAGTATGCTAACCACTGCGCTACCTCACTCGGCAGTCCGGTTTCTGTACAAGCTATAGAAAACATTTCGCTCCCTGCTCTTTATCCCTGATACCTTCGAATTTTCGAAAATTGTAGGCCTGTCAACGTTCTGAAAAGTTCTGTCTAAATCTAGGGAATCTACTAACGGAGGTTTGCCTTTCTTCAATCCATCTTCTGAAATAAGTACTACGGTAAGTACTGTCTCACGTGATCATAAATTTCTGGCGCTGATGCTGCTTAAGTGTTTAAGGAGACCCAACAGCAACGGCTGCCAGTCTCCTCTCACCACCCAGGTCAGAAGCAGTATACACAATTTGCCTGCGTATAGCGTAAATTATGTGTGCAACTGTGAGAATGTGTCCTAAATGTTTGCGTAGCGTCTATCTGAGGCGTAACACGGTATTGGCCTATTGTGATGTGGGAAACCGCCTAAAAACGTCAATGCTGACCGGCACACCGACCCATCACCGTTAATTTACGTGGAGGATTCGATTCGAAACTTGTATGCCTTAGTTTTCCGAAAGCGGTCGCGTTAATACGCGCGGTTACCCGGGCGCTTTTCTACATTCCACCTGACGTAATTCATTTTCGGCGTTAGCAGGAATGTTGCAACTGTACAGACGACTGAAGAAGTCATCTATTACCAAAAACGAAGCATCACATGATGTACCGCGTTATCAGTGAGTTGTGCGATTTTGTTCTTCCTCCTTCAGCGGCGATTTCAATGAGTACCCGGCCCGCAGACATTTACTTATAAATTAAATAAGATTAATTAACGTACGCAACATTATTTTTTCGAGGTGCTAGTTAAAATCCAATGACACCCTTCGTATTTTCTGCGGATGGAGAGCATCCGCAGAGGGACGTGATGAATGCCCAAGATTGAGAGAAAACTTTTCGGAACGAAAAGATCTGAGTGAAATTTTCCCCAAGAACCCAGAACTGCAAGCAAACTCTCTTTGTACCGTTGTCTCATTGGCACGATCTCGAGGCAGCGAACCGTATTCTTATTCCTTCTGCTTTTCCACACTAGCAGTGCTTGCCGGTAACATAAAAAGGGAAGAAGCCACGTTTTGTTTGCACTCAGCCGAAGCGGCAGCGATGGAGGAGGCAGCGTGTAATTTTTGAACGCGCGCACGCGGTGTGCGAGCCGACTGCGGACGGGCGGGCAGCAGCAGCCGCCACAGCAATGCGGGATAATGAAGCATCCCGAATGCGCGAGTTGAAAACAGCGGCGGCGCGCGATAGCGGCCCGATAAGGGCGGGCGCTCAGTGTGCTAAACGTTACACGCGCTGCTGGCTTTAACGCGCCGGGCATGCCGCTGCCATAAACCTGTTTATTCAAGCGGACACAGTTGGCAGCGCGGGGAGAGAGGTAGTTAGCGTCCGACAGTCGCTACGGAGAGCAGCTCTCGCCCGTGTAAACCTCCCGAGACGCGTCCGAGCGGACGAGGCGAGGCCGCACATGCCGCTAACTGGCGGCGTGGGGAAGAAGACGGAAAGGTGGAAACGGGAAAAAAGCCGGACGGGGGCGGCAAAAGCAGGACGGAGGGGGTGGAGGGAGGCGGAACAGAGTGGAGCGGGGGAGGAGGCGCCGGCGGAATCGGCTGCGGGCGCTTAATGCGGGCATTAAATCGTATTAAGATAAGGCCGGTAGCGGCCGCGAGATAGGCGGCGCGCGGGCGCAGGACAATTGTCTTCTCGTCACGACTATCATCGCAGATGGAGCGTAAAGATAGCGGCTTATACGGCCGGCCGCCACTATGTGCCGGTGTGTGCGGCTGATACCGCGCAGCCGGTACCCCGCCCATAAGCGTTCCAGGTACGCCCGCCACCGACGCGGTAAATTCGTTCTGTGGACCTCGCAATCACCACCGTGTGAAACGGCCGCGGCCAGGCGGATACGGCAAGTACATCGTCAACACAGGAGGCGTTACCGAATCAGATTTTTCCCTGCTTGCTTGGTATTACGTACACTGTCGCACGTTCTAAAACTCTGGTTACCAAAACTTGCGTTTCCTAAAAGATCCGTTTCAGTCGTCAGAGACAGTAGTGTATGTTAACAAGAACTATCAACCAAGAAATAAAAATCAGCAACTGTACTTAACGAGTCCTCTGTACAAAGAGATTGTACTCACTATTTGTGTTAAATGTAAAACGCGAACATCACAGAGGGTTAGGCCTTAGGCATCTACGATTGTAGGACGTGTGATCAACATGTCGCCAATCCCTCCAACCGTTATTGCCTGTAGATGAACTCTCATGATGGCCCTGCTTTTATATTCAAACAATTCTCAGTGAGTGGACCTTATTCCAGACCTCCCCACCTCAGATAAATCCTACGGAGGCGGTTTTTATGTATACGAGATTCTTAAGCCGTCCTCTGCCCTTTCTCCGCTAGCCATTATACGAGAGCGTCCTGAAAAGTAATACCTTCGAATTTTTTTATGCGAAAACCCTTAAAGCTTATTAGATAAAAGTACACTACTGGCCATTAAAATTGCTACACCACGAAGATGACGTGCTACAGACGCATTCACACAAAGTTGGCGCCGGTGGCGACACCTACAACGTGCTGACATGAGGAAAGTTTCCAACCGATTTCTCATACACAAACTGCTGTAGGACGGCGTTGCCTGGTGAACCGTTGTTGTGATGCCTCGTGTAAGGTGGAGAAATGCGTACCATCACGTTTCCGACTTTGATAAAGGTCGGATTGTAGCCTATCGAGATTGCGTTTTATCGTATCACGACATTGCTGCTCGCGTTGGTCGAGATCCAATGACTGTAACCAGAATATGGAATCGGTGGGTTTAGGAGGGTAATACGGAACGCCGTGCTGGATCCCAAAGCCCTCGTATCACTAGCAGTCGAGATGACAGGCATCTTATCCGCATGCCTGTAACGGATCGTGCAGCCACGTCTAGATCCCTGAATCAACAGATGGGGACGTTTGCAAGACAACAACCATCTGCACGACCAGTTCGACGACGTTTGCAGCATCATCGACTATCAGCTCAGAGACCATGGCTGCGGTTACCCTTGACGCTGCATCACAGACGGGAGCGCCTGCGATGGTGTACTCAACGAGGAACCTGGGTGCACGAACGGCAAAACATCATTTTCCGGATGAATCCAGGTTCTGTTTGCAGCATCATGATGGTCGCATCCGTGTTTGGCGACATCGCGGTGAACGCACATTGGACTCGTGTATTCGTCATCGCCATACTGCAGTATCGCCCGGCGTGATGGTATGGGGTGACATTGGTTACACGTCTCGGTCACCTCTTGTTCGCATTGACAACACTTTTAACAGTGGACGTTACATTTCAGAAGTGTTGCGACCCGTGGCTCTACCCTTCATTCGATCCCTGCAGTTCAGCAGGATAATGCAGGACCGCATGTTGCAAGACCTCTACGGGCCTTTCTGGATACAGAAAATGTTCGACTGCTGCCCTGGCCAGCACATTCTCCAGATCTCCCACCAATTGGAAACGTCTGGTCAATGGTGGCCGACCAACTGGCTCGTCACAATACGCCAGTCACTAGTCTTGATGAACTGTGGTATTGTGTTGAAGCTGCATGGGCAGCTGTACCTATACATGCCATCCAAGATCTGTTTGACTCATTGTCCAGGCGTATCAAGGCCGTTATGACGGCCAGAGATGGTTGTTCTGGGTACTGATTTCTCAGGATCTATGCATCCAAATTGCGTGAAAATGTAATCACATGTCAGTTCTAGTATAATATATTTGTCCAATGAATACCCGTTTATCATCTGCATTTCTTCTTTGTGTAGCGGTTTTAATGGACAGTAGTGTAATTTTATTAACATTTTACGTCTTTATTTTTCATGTCTAAATACCTGTTTCTCAATACAAACACACTGGCGACGAATACATTCCTCCCAGCGGGAGACCAGGTTGTTGATAGCGTCCCTATAGAATGTTTGACTCTGATGACAGAGCCAGAACCTGTCCTCTGTTTGCACCATTTCATCACTACCAAACTGAACTCACCGAAGGTGTCCTCTAAGTTTTGGAAACAGGTGAAAATCGGATGGCGCCAAGTCGGGACTGTATGGAGGATGATCGATGACAATGAACCCAATGCGTCGGATTGTTGGACGTGTCGCAGCGCTCTTGTGTGGCTAGCATTGTCACGCTGAGTAAGAGGGGGCTCCAAGTGTGGCCGAACTCTTCGAAGTCGTGGTTTTAGTTCTCTGAGAATTTCACGGAACCTTCCAGAGCTTATAGTGGTTCCTTTAGGCATGAATTCCAAATGCACCACATCTTGCACACCGCAGAACACAGTGAGCATGAGTTTGCCTGCTGGTGGCGCGATCTTGAACTTCTTTGTCGTCAGTGATCCTTTGTGTCAGTAGGTACGCCATTGATGCTCTCTTGTTATCGGGATCAAAATGGCGAGCCAGCTTTCTTCGCCTTTCACAGTCTTGTTAAGGAACTCATCAGTCTGACGTGGAGAACGTAAAATAAGTTGTTGAAATATGTCTAGTCTCCTCTGTTTCAATTGGAGTCAATTTTCTGCGGTTATAAAGCTCCATAATAGCACGCTGTTTCTCTCTCACCAGCATACTTAGGCTACACAATGCCACGTTACACGCTACAGTTCGTGGACCTCTAGCGAAGCGGGAAGGTCGAGCGAGTAATACGCATGACATATAATACCTCAACCGGTACTGAGAACAGAATAAAAAATTCGGAGGCACTGTTTTTCAGCACGCCCTCGAGCGGGTTGCCGACAATGTATTCATCCACTCGATTCGCGAGTACTGTTCGTCAGTCTGTAGCTGTTACCAGCTAGCAAATGGTACATGAACTACAGAATTAGGGGAATTTCAACAGAGAGTTCCGTGTTTTGTTCAGTTAGTGCGAAAGCATCAAGAGCATTCCCAAACAACTCCATTGGTAGACTTCATAGAGAGGATCAGTGTATCATGGACTTACTCTTAAAGTATCTAAAACGCCACGACAAAAGCAGTAACAACTGAAACTTACTTGGAGATTAAAAAAGTGTGCTAGATCTGGATTCAAATCTGAGACCTTTCACTTTTGCAAACAAGTGCTCTACTGAGCCATCCAAGCATTACTCACGACCAGGCATCGCAGAGGTTTCAAATCGGTGCACACTGCGTGCAAAGTGAGAATTCATTCTGAAAACAACCACCCAGTCTGTGGCTAAGGTATTTTACCGCAGGGCAGTTTCTTCCAGGAAGGCTAGCCCCTTGAGGTTCGCAATAACGTGTGTTAAGTCTGACAGGTAGGAGATGAGATACTGACAGGAATAACGCTGCTAGAAATAATCGAGTGGCTGGAGGAGGGGATACATGTAGCATCTTCTTCTACACATCGTAAGTGGATAAATACAAATGAAGTATCATGGTACGTTGTTGCGAATTCCATAGCAAGTTAGAAAGGCGGTAACTTTGTGTATTCAGTTTGCTAGCTCCTACAGTTGTGTGTCTTGAAAATGTATTTATTCCTATTTAATCGAGTTCTGGATACCTTAAAACTTTTTCTCAGGTACCTTCTGTAACACTGTATTTCAGTGTCTTCGAATGAACAGGCAAGAGAAACTACATATCTAAAATCATTTCACATCGTACTGCGCAGTCAACTTACAACAAAAGCACAGCGTACATTTTAGATAGAAAACACATTTCCGTAATACGAAACAACTTAGACGAAACCATAGTCCTAATAATCTAAGAATAGAAGGAAAATAAATCAGATATAAATGAAGTAAACTTTTAATATAGCTAAGCCAAAGACTCACTTACCGTCTACATACCCTTTCAACAGTGTAGTACAAATACGTATGGAGAAAACCCCAATAAAAAACTAAAATATAGAATATATATGAAGTTCTCCGTTTTCCATCTCTGGGACATTTATTCTCTCAGAAATTTACGTGAACAATACACTTATTAAATGTAATGTGGAAATCATAAGCGAATGAGAATGTATAGAAAGAAAAACACCGTCCAGGTCACTTTTTTATTTTAATCGAATAATTCGTTTCAAGTGATTCTTTGCCTACTGACTACCTGCACTTCGCAATAATCCGTCATTAATAGAACTGAAAATGGTCTAGAAAAGATTGGAAAATGGTTAAGAGAAAAATTAAGGAAGTATCCTAGTCGATTTTTTTCTTCCTATACACTGGAAATTGTCACGGTACCTTGTGGACTGAACTTTTGTTCTGTGTGTTGACCATTTAATAGGATACATCAATGTTTCTGTTTGAGTGTGTTGTTATTCTATGTTCCTTTCTAGACACTGAAAGAGTTCCTTTTACTTGCAGGTGTCTGAGGATGGAACGCAAGTGTCTCAAAATCGACAATATGAGAGTTATAACATTTTCAAATAACACTCTTTTATGGGCAAACGAATTGAATTATCATGTGTTTTCTGCAGGAAACTCTTAGTCAATACCGTGTTTTCTTTCTTGTTGCAAAACAAAATGTATGTCCATGTAACATACATCAACAGAAAGGTGTTCCCCAGTTCTCAGTTCTGAGAGTGTAGAGCAGTATACCGTCGAAGAACGGTATCGTCCGACTGATTCCTTTGAAAGTAACTCTTCATTTTAAATCCTTACTAAATTAGAAATAGTCGTTAGGATTTTTTTGAAACCATAATTCTTATTACACTGTGATATATTTTATTCATTTTCAGGTATGCCGTGTTTTGTCTGGACTATTGTTACTAAAGACCCTATCTTCACTCAACAGATATCTCGAATGCAAACGAAAAGCATGAAACTAGTACATCAAGCTGTTATTTGAAAACATTTCATTAGTATCAGTTGTGCTACGTTTTCTCTGCACTAGAATGAGTAAACTTGGAAACAAGTGACTTTCAGAATTTCCTGTAAGATTGTTTAATTTTTCCTGTATATGCTTAAAAACGTTGTCGCCGTCATCACTCAGGACAACGTATTGCAGTAGCAGGTTGCCTCCACCTCTGTCGACCTTGCGTCCTTCTGCTAAAAAGCCCATCCCGCTCAACGTAGTTATACTGTTGTCACCTGTAACTATCTCGTCCGTCCTTGGCATCCCTTGACAAATTTTAGAACCGACGGCATATGCAACTCCGGAAGTTTCTCGTGTCAAAAGGAGCGACAGCAGTAGTAGCGTGTGTCAGCACGCCGTCCTGGCGCGACGGAGTTCGTGTCAAAGCGAGTATCACAGCTGCGAGGCGTCGGGTTCCGTAGCAGCTGCGGCGGTACCGGGAACAGCAGAGGTGCTGATGAAAGGCGTCACATCACGATGTTGTTCTCTTAATTATACTTTTTTTATCTCAGTTCAGTCTTGAAGAACTCCAAAAACCTTCCATTTAGATGTTCACTGCGTTTCCACATAACACCACCATACCTGGTCCTAATAGTTTTCTGTAGGCCATTTCGTGGTCTTGTAAAGTTTTCTGTCAGGCTTAGTCACGACGTTACAGTAACGAATACGAAAAACAGTTATTATTGAATGTAAATCTCAACTGCCGCTACAGAACAGAGTGTTGTCAAAAGTGCAACTGTCTGCTCTCAGGGCCACTTACCAGCTGGTTCTGGTAGGCAGTGACAGCGGTGAAGACGGACTCTGGGAAGATGAAGGTCTTGAACTCCTCCCTCTCGAGGTCGGTGATGGGCACCGAGGCGTTGGCTTCGCTGCGCTTCACCAGATGGATGCGCGGCTGGTACTTGTGCATCGAGTTCAGCACCAGCTGCCAACAGCACCACAGATTTCCTCAAATCGAACACAAGCAATATGAACCCACAGCTTCAAAACAGTGAAATACACTCATCAGCGAGAATATTTTAACTATGCAACATCGGCACACGAAAGATCTGAAAGCATTTTTACAAGTCATTAATCTGTATCACAACATATCCACAGCGTCTACTCTGTGCAGAGCCACATTGACAGGCTCTTTTATTGTCCTTAAAAAATATGGGGCGTGAACTGAGATAGGGTGTAGGTGGTTCTTCATGTAGGTGATTACTGTGTAATTCACACTTAACGTTTTGGCAGACGGTTCATAGAAGTACTTTCAGACTATTTCTCAACGGTTCCACACTTAAATATCGCACGGGAAAAATGAACACCTAAACCTTGCTGTGCGAGCGCTGTTATCTCTTATTAGACGATCGTTTCTTCCTATTTAGATAGGAGTAAACAAAATATTTCGGCGTCCGGAGGGCAAAGTTTGTGATTCCAATTTAATGAGAAGGTCTCCCGCACAACGACAAATGCCTTTGTTTTATTAATTGACACCACAATTTCCTTATCATTCCCGTGACACTGTCTCCCCTACTTCGCGATATACAAAATATGATAGCCCTTTTTGTTCTTCTTCGATGTCCTCCGTCGGTGCTGTCTGGCAAAGATCACATAACGCGCAGCAATACTCTAATACCTGACGGATAGAGTAATGAAGCTAGTCTCTTTAGCAGTTTTATTCCTTCTTACGAAGTGAGCCGCCAATAACACAGCCTTTGGTTCACCTTCCCCACAACATTTTGTTCCGTGATGGTTCCGGTTTAAGTTGTTTGTAACTGCAATTCCTACGTATTTAATCTAAAATATTTAAAATCTATTATTTATCGTGTAACCTATACTTAACGAAAATTTTATCGTACTCATGTGGAGGACTACACTTTTTATTGTTTAGTCAACTGGTTGACGATAGAGAGGGCGTGATAGGTCTCTGTATCCGCGACAGATTCCATCATTACGTTAGGTGGAGTGAGGCCAGCAGGGAGGGGGTCGGGGGGATAATCGGTAGATTGAGGCTAGCTTGAGACATTCATTAATGAGGTGCACCTGTTAACTGAGGGCTGTGTCAGCATGCTTAGCGTGAAATGATGCGATCCACAAGGAAACAGCGGATTTAGCTAAAAAGAACGAAAGCAGCGAGCATGAAGTCCTCGGTGATGAGGTGTCTCAGATTTTGTGAGTTGGGTTCTAATGGACGTGCTTTCTGCTGTACACCATGCTTCTTCTCTTGAGTTAGCTTTATCTGATTTCCATAGATTTTTTTATTTACAACAGCTCCTGTGTTGCATGATACCATGTGAAGATGTATTATGTCATAGGTCTTCCTTGTGTTTACGCACAGGAGGTCTTCACTTATACATGTGATTACACACACTCCTTCCTTGTTTCCTCGATTTAGCCTCCTCAGCTGGACTGGTGCGCTTTCATGTTTTGCAACACGGATGTCAGATTAGTGGTTTTCAGACATACGCAAATTACACTGTGTGATCAAAAGTATCCGGACACCCTCCAAAACATACGTTTTTCATATTAGGTGCATTGTGCTGCCACCTACTGTCAGGTGCTCCATATCAGCGACCTCAGTAGTGATTAGACATCGTGAGAGAGCAGAATGGGGCGCTCCGCGGAACTCACGGGCTCCGAACGTGGTCAGGTGAATAGGTGTCACTTGTGTCATACGTCTGTACACGAGATTTACGCACTCCTAAACATCCATAGGTCCACTGTTTCCAATGTAATAGAGAATTGGAACCGGGAAAGGACACGTACAGCACAAAAGCGTACAGGCCGACCTCATCTGTTGACTGACAGAGACCGCCGGCTGTTGAAGAGGGTCGTAATGTGCAATAGGCAGACACCTATTCAGACCATCACACAGAATTCCAAACTGCATCAGGATCAACTGCAGGTACTATGGCAGTTAGGCAGGAGTTGAGAAAACTTGGATTTCATGGTCAAGCGGATGTTCATAAGCCACTCATCACGCCGGTAAATGCCAAACGACGCCTCGCTTGGTGTAAAGAGCGTAAACATTGGACGAGTGAAGAGTGGACAAACGTTGTGTGGAGTACACAATGTGGCGATCCGGTGGCAGGGTGTGGGTATGGCGAATGCCCGGTGAACGTCATCTGCCAGCGTGTGTATTGCCAACAGTAAAACTCGGAGGCGATGGTGTTCTGATGTGGTCGTGTTTTTCATGGAGGTAACTTGTACCCCTTGTTGTTTTGCGTGGCACTATCGCAGCACAGGCCTACATTGATGTTTTAAGCACCTTCTTGCTTCCCATCGTTGAAGAGTAATTCGGGGATGGCGACTGCATCTTTCAACACGATCAATCATCTGGTCATAATGCACGGCCTGTGGCGGAATGGTTATACGACAATAACAGCCCTGTAATGGACTGGCCAACATAGATTCCTGACCTGAAACCTATAGAACACCTTTGGGATAGTTTGGAACGCCAACTTCGTGTCAGACCGCACAGACCGATATCGATACCTCTCCTCAGTGAAGCACTCCATGAAGAATGGGCTGCCATTCCCCAAGAAACCTTCCAGCACCTATTCCCAAAGAAACCTTCTAGCAACCGATTGAACGTATGCCTGCGGGAGTGGAAGCTGTCATCAAGCATAAGGGTGGGCCAACACCATACTGAATTCCAGCATTACCGATGGAGGGCGCCATGAACTTGTAAGTCATTTTCAGCCAGGTGTCCGGATACTTTTGATCACGTAGTGTATGTAACTGTATCCCAATGCTGACACAAATGAGTTTTTATATGTTGAATGTTTTTTGTCGGAACGATAACCTCACCTATTCTTGAACCGCTTCATCACTATCAAAGTGAAGTCCTCGAAGACGTTCACTAAATTTTGGAACGGATGAAAATCGGATGGGGCCAAGTCGGGACTGTATGGAAGAGGATCGATGACAGGCACCCAAGGCGTCGGATTGTTGAAGGTGTCGCAGCACTCACTGCAGTGTCGTACTGAAGGAGGGGGTGCTCCTTGTGTGGACTAACTCATGGAATTCAAAATTCGATTACAGCACGCTGTTTCTCAAGCACCGATATAGTTATGTTACACACCGTCATGTTACACGCCAGAGTCGTAGCCCTCCAGCGGCAAAGTCCTATAAATATGTGGACATGTAAATAGCTTTTGATTTATTTAGGAATCTTTAAGAGTGTTCGCGTAAAAAATTTGGTGGCACGCCGTCTTAAAACACAGCTGTAGGCTGTGATTATATTCACTTACCTGACTTTGTAACGACCTGTAGGCTTGTTAATTCATTTGCATGCTATATGTGTTGGTACAAGTTACATAGAGATTATTTGAAAGTACGTACTAGGCTGTATACTATGTTAATTTGACACCTCTGCCATTTATTCTTTCGTTTAAGTTCTTTTACGCCCACTAAATATTTTATTCTGTCTGCGCGTTGGTGTGTTTACAAGGTGCCTGATAATGACTTAAAAGTCGATATTGGTCAACAGCAAATAATATTCTACGGCCCGTAATGGATAATGTTTTATATTCAGCATCCTATCTCTTGTTTCTTGTTGGAAAGCAACGTTGATACCGTCAACGAAAATGACGATGTTAGAGGCGCAAAGAGGTGGCAAAGACAGGCAGATCACGATAGGGGGCACTCCAGACGCCACCTATAGCCCTAAAGGCATTGGCAGTAGCGGCTGGGAGCTCCAGCGTACATCATTCGCCGAGTAAAGACTGTACCCTTCAACCTCGAGACTCACTTGGCTGTCTGCTACCGGATTAGACTTCTCAATGCTCTAAGAACTACGAAGACTGGTCAGCAAAGTCTGAGACTGACTTTTCTCCGTAGCTTCCTTGATAGTTTCCTACCTGTACCGCAAATATTTGAAAAGAGCGTGTTTTTATGTATAATGCCCATAGACGGAAGCGCTCTCCTATCGGCAGGTTGGTAATAATGCTATACTTCGTAGACGCTCCTTGCATTTCGCATACCAAACAGTGGTATTGACGCCAGAAGAGCAGTACGGCGCAATAAAGTTCTGTTTTCGTTTAAACCATACAGCCACTGAAACTTGCGAAATGCTGCAGCAAGCGTACGGTGAAGATGCACAACCTGTTCCAATAGTGTTAGGTGGTTCAAGGAGTTCCAAGAGGGCTGACTTGTCTGTGTTAGGCAAGGTGGGTCTGGTCTTTCGGCTCCTCCGTGGCTGAAGTCAACATCAACACATCTTCTGTGATTGTCCGTGAGGATAGGCGGATAGCATTACGTAAGCTCAGTGAACTGTTGAGAATTTCACGGGGCAGCATCTGTACGATTATGCATGATCATCTCCTTGTGACCCGTGTTCGTGCCCGTTGGACGCGACGTCTGTTGACTCCCGAACAAAAGGTTGTGTCAATGGGGATAAGCAGTGCAGTGCTGCGCCTCTTTGCCGATAGAGGGAAAACTATCACCGGTGGGGAGTCACGGCTGCATCATTATGATCCTGAAGGAAAACGAACCAGTACATTGTGGAAATAGCCAGGTTCTCCAACACCAAAATGGGCTGAAGTCCTTGCATCTGCAAGGGCAGTGATGGTGATCACTTTTTTTTACTGTCATGGATTGAATACCAAGCTTGCAGCTCCCCCTCACACTACTGCTACAGCAGCATACTACACGGCTAAACTGAGGAAGCACAGTACTAGGAAACGACCAGAACTTTCTCGGTTTCGGTGGCGGCTTCATCATGACAATGCGCGACCTCATCTCGCAAATCATGTCATGCATCCGCCTTGTAGCTCAGATCTTGCTCCCTGGGGTTTTTCTATCTTTTTTATTCCCATCACTAAAGGCAAGGCTTCGAAGCATTCGATTTGAGACGACTCGAACAGAGCTCAGGAGCGGCAGAGACACTATAAAATGTGCGTTCAAGTAGGAGGGGAGCATTTCGAAAAAGATCATGTAAACATTGAAATGTAGAAGTAAACATCTGTGAAAAATTAGTCTATACATTTGCTGATCAACCCTCGTATTTATTGCTGTGCTGATAAGGACTTTCTGGTATAGTTCTTCTCTCATCACGTTTGGCTATTCACATCGACTCGCCTAGTTTACGTTGTTCCGGGAACTGCGCATTCTTTTGTGGCTATTTCATTGTTTGTTTAATAGACGCTGAGCGCATTTTTGCGGGATCTCGAACAAGCGTGTTCGAAACTACCTGCTTTACAATTAAGCAGCTGGAGGCCGTGCCCTCGAGTGTTAGGCTTGAGGGCGCTCGTATCGAAGTAGTGAGACAGTTCACCTAGAGACTTAACAGTTACTCGCCCAGTAGCCCACGATTCAACCCGTGCAGTAGAGATGAACGCTCTTGGACGAGGAGACTTACGTGTCCGTGCTTGTCCATCTCGTTGTTGGTGAGCTTGACCTTCTCGAAGGAGACGACCTGCTTGCGCAGCTGCTCGCCGGTGAAGGGCGAGTCGGGGTGCATGTAGAGGCGGCAGGGCGCGGGCGGGTCCGCCTTGCCGGCCACCAGCCACGACGACCGGTGGTAGGCGTAGCGGTAGCGCTTGTTGTCCACCGGCACGATGTCCATCAGCACCGCGTACCGCTGCTCGGCGCGCACGCCCGTGAACGACACGCGGCACGTCGGGAACATGCGCCTGCAACAGCGCACGCCGCAACCCTTACGTACAAAGTACGTCACACCTACAGCGAATCTGCGGAGAGTAGCTAAAAAACGAAGGGGATTTCTTGAAAAACAAATTGATGACAGTAACTACACTGAAGCGCTTAAGAAACTGATGTAGGCATGCGTATTCAAATACAGAGACATGTAAACAGACAGATTACGGCGCTCCGGACGGCAAAGTCTATAAAAGACAACAAGTGTGTGGCGCCGTTGTTAGATCGGTTACTGCTGCTACAATAGCAGTTATCAAGATATAAGTGAGTTTGAACGATGTATTACAGTTGTCGCACGAGCGATGGACACAACATTGCCAATGTGGCGATGAAGTGGGGATTTTCCCGTACGACCATTTCACCAGTATGCGGTGAATATCAGGAATCCGGTAAAACATCAAGTCTCCGTCATCGCTGCGGCCGGAAAAAGGTTCTGCAAGAACGGGACCAACGACGACTGAAGAGAATCGTTCAGCGTGACAGAAGTGCAATCCTTCCGAAAATTGCTGTGGGTTTCAATGCTGGGCCATCAACAAGTGTCAGTCTGCGAACCATTCAACGTAACATCATCGATATAGGCTTTCCGGGCTGCAGGGCCACTCGTGTACCTTTGACGACTGCACAACACAAAGCTTTACGCCTGGCCTTGGTCCGTCAACATCGACACTGGACTATTGATGACTGGAAACATTTTGCCTGGTCGGACGAGTCTCGTTTCAAATTGTATCGAGCGGATGGACCTGTACGGTTACAGAGACAACCTCATGAATCTATGGACCCTGCATGTCAGCAGGGGATTGTTCAAACTGGTAGAGTTCGCAGCTCGTGGTCGTGCGGTAGCGTTCTCGCTTCCCACGCTCGGGTTCCCGGGTTCGATTCCCGGCGGGGCCAGGGATTTTCTCTGTCTCGTGATGACTGGGTGTTGTGTGATGTCCTTAGGTTAGTTAGGTTTAAGTAGTTCTAAGTTCTAGGGGACTGATGACCATAGATGTTAAGTCCCATAGTGCTCAGAGCCATTTGAACCACTTGAAACTGGTAGAGGCTCTATAATGGTATGGGGCGTTTGCAGTTGGAGTGATATGGGTGGAGAATATTTTTTTTTCCGCGCGACCGCTACGGTCCCAGGTTAGAATTCTGCCTCGGGTATGGACGTGTGTGATGTCCTTAGGTTAGTTAGGTTTAAGTAGTTCTAAGTTCTAGGGGACTGATGACCACAGCAGTTAAGTCCCATAGTGATCAGAGCCAATATATTTTTTCTTGAATCACTAGCAGGTTAACGACTGCATTTCTCTTTTGAAAAAAATCGTTTTATTTGGGCACCCGTAAATGTTTCTTATGTTTCGCGTGGAGAAAACACGAAAATTTCAGAGAAGCTAACATTGTGTCAGGATGTGTCTCATGAACCAAATCAGGCCTTCAACGTGCCACTCATTTTATTTCTTTGTAAAAGAGATAAAGCCCATAGAGCTAGTACCCTGCTAATGTTGGCATCAATATCACCTCAGCAGTGTAGCTGGGGATGAAATATGACATAAAAGGTTATTAATAATAATTAATTAATAATATTGTGATTGTCGTGCAACATTCACAATACAGTGTTTTTTATTTATGATTATGGAGTTGTTCTACCGGGACAAAATGGAAAAATCAGTTAACGTATATTGTTATTCCTAATGTTTAATTCATTCTCTACTCACATCATAAATTTCAAATTTCGGTTATTAACATGGGCTATTAGTGTTTTGTGGTCACAAATCCTTACTTCACAGAGTTATTGCCGTGCATGAAACACTGCAAATGTATGACATTTATACTGCTTAACTACAGTATGAATGGTGACTTAGCCAACGCTCAGTAGGATATTCGATGGACAGCCACATGTGTTATTTAGTCTTTCACGCACAATGTGTCGACGACAATGCTTTGAAAGTCCTCCTTTCTCCGCCCATGATAGTATGTCTCACCGGACATTAGGGTCCACTTTAGGCCTGGAGGCGATACTTTGCCGTCTGGCGCAGCGCGCTAATGGATGCACGGCCAGCGACGTCACGAGCCGTCTAATAACACACATTATCCGGCCCGTAACGCCGTCGCCGCCGCCGCTGCTGCCTCACACGACGCACAGCTCACGTGCTGACTATCAACTGGCCCGCCGTTTCTTCCAGCAACGCCTCTGCTGTATCGTCACACGAATCTCCAGGCGAATAGGAGAATTCTCCACATGGGTACTTCATCCTAGGTATCATAATCATCATGAGTCCGTACATAGTATACTCTCTACGTAAGGACAGAAACGTAAACACACACACACACACACACACACACAGCCGCGCGGGATTAGCCAAGCGGTCTATGGCGCTGTAGTCATGGACACAGCCACACAGGCTGTTCCCGGCGGAGGTTCGAGTCCTCTCTCGGGCATGGGTGTTTGTCCTTAGGGTAATTTAGGTTAAGCAGTGTGTAAGCTTAGGGACTGATGACCTTAGCAGTTGAGTCCCATAAGATTTCACACACATTTCAACATTTTTTACACACACACACACACACACACACACACACACAACCACACACGAGAGTACCTGGCCTTAGCAGGGTATGCTTTCATTCCAATCTTCAATTAATCCATCTCCTCCTTCCTCACCTCTCTGATTATCTGACCATCTCCCATCTGGCCATCTCCTATTCGCCTCCATCAATCTCCTCCTCACCCCTCTCTCTGTCCATCTCCCCCCCCCCCGTTCTGTCCAACCATCATCTCCTCGCCCTCCCTCTATCCAACTTCTCCTCCTCTTCTTTTTCTGTCCATTGCCCTCTCCCCCTCCGTGTACATCTCTTCCTGCTTCCTATCTTTGTGCATCTCCTTCTCCCCCTCTCTGTTCATTCATCTCCTCCTACCCTCTCCGCCGGTCGAAGTGGCCGTGCGGTTAAAGGCGCTGCAGTCTGGAACCGCAAGACCACTACGGTCGCAGGTTGGAATCCTGCCTCGGGTATGGATGTTTGTGATGTCCTTAGGTTAGTTGGGTTTAACTAGTTCTAAGTTCTAGGGGACTAATGACCTCAGAAGTTGAGTCCCATAGTGCTCAGAGCCATTTGAACCAACCTACTCTCTCCCACTTCCAAGCTATCACTCCCATCCCAGTATGAGGTTGCTGATTCTTACCCGCACAGTACCTCTTTCCAGGTACTAAATAGTAGGTGTATAAGCTTTGGTTGAAATCGATCCTGTGACTTTGCCCTCGTACGTGCATGTCACATTTATTTAACATATTTCACATAGATTGGAAGACATAGTTGAGCTGTACCTCCAGCAGATTTTGCCCTGAGGTTTCGTTTACACGCGGCTCAATGTTTATGACGTCATATCTCCTGCACTATGTGTCATACACGGATATAATTTTGCAGCTACATTCAGTGGTATACGTGAATACCGCCTGCAAAATGAGTTACAATTAATATTGAAGAAATAAAAAATGAAACCGTCTTGCCTGATGTGAAAGTTTTATTGTACGAGCAGCGACAATGAAGTAAACAATAAGCGTTTATCCTTTCGTCATTTTGTGGCCGTTCTCAGAGAAAAGACGTTAAGGTTTGAAATTATGTTTTAAGTTTGTTGCAAACTTAGTAGTACTCTCACTGTCAAATACTGGATTTACAAAGTCTGAATACTCGCGTGTCTCTGGCTACACTTCATTTTCGTATCTGCGCTGCTCTGTATGACAGGAAGGTGGTTCTTACCGCCACTGCGATTCTTCCCGGATGGTAAATGACATGTGTACCAAGTTTGATTGAAATCTGTATCCTTTTGAACCTGCTTACTATATCCATTTCTTGGCCTCCTTCTACAATTTTGATCACCCACCTCCCCTCTCCCCCTTCCATACGTTCCTCCAGTACTTAGTTGGTGAAAACTTGACGGCTCAGAATGTGTCCTACCCACCAACCCCTACTTTTTTGTCAAGTTATGCCACAGTTTCTTTTCGCTCTGAGCACTACGGGATTTAACTTATGAGGTCAGCAGTCCCTTAGATCTTAGAACTACTTAAACATAACTAAGGACATCACACATATCCATGCCCGAGGCAGGATTCGAACCTGCGACAGTAGTGGTCGCGCGGTTGCAGACTGTAGCGCCTAGAACTGCTCGGTCACACCACAGTTTCTTTTCTTACCAGTTCTGTTCAGTACCTTCTCATTAGCTACATGTTCTAGCCACCTGATCTTCAGCATTCTTTTGTAGCATCACATTTAAAAACCTCTTAGTCTCTATTTGTCTGAATTGTTTATTGTACAAGTTTCACTTCCGTACAAGGCTATACTCCACACAATCAACTTCTTAATTTATATTTATATTCCATGTTAACAAATTTCTCTTCTTCAGAAACTCTTTTCTTGCCAATGCCAATCTACATTTTTCGTCCTCTCTCCTTCAGCCATCATCAGCTGTTTTACTACCCAAATAGCAAAACTCATCTACTACTTTCTTAATCAAATTCCCTCAACATCGCCCGATTTAATTTGACTACATCCCATTACCCATGTCTTGATTTTGTCGATGTTCATCTTATATCTACTGTCCATTCAGTTCAAGTGCGCTTCCAAGTTCTTTGTTGTCTCTGTCAGAATTACAGTGTCATCGGCAAATCTCAAAGTTTTATTTCTTCTCCCTGAGCTTCAATTCCTTCTCCAAATTTTTGTTTGGTTTCTGAACTTCTTGCTCAATGTATATATTGAATAACATCAGGGACAGGCTGCACCGTGGCCACATTTCTTTCTCAAAAAGCTTCCCTTTCCTGCCCCTCGAATTTTACAGCTTCCGTCTGGTTTCTGTACAAGTTGTATATAACCTTTCATTCCTTCTATTTTGCCCCTATTACCTTCAGAATTTCAAGGAGTGTATCCCAGTCAAGCTTATCAACTCTACAAATTGGAGTCAATTTGAATGGTTTTCTGCTGGCTGTATGCTACAGTACCTTTTATTGTGTATTTATATGTTACTTTTTACATCCACGTTTCACGCTCTACGTCCTCAGCTCGATTTCTTCTTGTAGGCACTAATTTAAAAAAATTGTGTAAGATTATTAGTGAACCAACCTTAAGAAATTTGGGTATGAGAGAAATACGATGGTCTAGCGTATTTACAATCTATTCTGAGATGTTGGAGGTTTTAAGTTTCCCTTTCGTTAAATTTATAGTGAATTATGAGTTAAGGCTGAATACCTGGAATGAGACTCACGGAGCAATGGCATTATGATCAAGATCTGCAGAAGACAATCCATTCTGAATGGCTAGGTTGTACGGGATGACACCTCTGATACTTGGACTAGGGTGTACCCAGCTTGGCTCAAGTAGAGAAGTTAGAATCCTCTGGGATAAAAAGATACAAAGATACCCCCTCACCCCTCCAACACACAATCGTCTTTTAAGTTTCTGCCTTTAGATGGTAGAGGATTAAAAGACGTTGTCCGCCGAGAAGGCATTAAACAGACAGAATGCCGTCCAGAGATGAAAAAGCAGAGAAAAATCACTCGTTCGCTGGAGGCACAGACACGTCTTAGGTCAACAGAGTAGTAGACCGACAACATAATGTGTGATTGAAATCACGGAGATGTCAACAAACGAGCGAAATTAGGGCGATGTAGCAGAGCAACGGATCCCGTATGTGCGTAAAAAACGGTAACAAAGAGAGAGAGGAGAGCAGGTAGGATTTAATTGATTGATGGGTTTCTATGAAAAAGAGCACTTAACATAAAAATATTTGTTTCATTCTCTTTAAAATAAATGCACCATTTCTTGAAGAGACCGATGGTGAAGTGGTTTGTTAATTTAAGTAAACGGCAACGTGAAAATAAAGTTTGTAAATTGGTAATGCTAGTATGAACTTTGACCGTCTCTGTATCTCATAGTTTCATCATATTTCGTCGGAATTCCGCATATTTCTTCCTTGAGGAAGTCTTACTCTCCGATGTTTTAACTCTATTTTTCTTGTTTTAGGCTTAATATGTTATTGTAGTGTCCATCCCGAGTTCGCTAGAAACTCTATTATCAAGCTACAAGGCGACTTGTGAAGAAGTGTCCCTGAAAACCATTCGAGGCGTGAAAAATAATAATTATCACTTCAACGACAGCCTAACATGCACTATTGAAATCAAGAACGTGCTCGAACCTTAGAGTTGAGCAGCTGTTACAACTTCTGCACAAAAACGGACGAAAAGCGTGTCGAGCGAGCACAGCGATGGATGATAAAAGCTGCCAAAAAGGCCCGTAGGACCACAATAGGCACGAAGAATGTGGAGGAGGATCACTTTTTGTATCTGGAAGAACTACTGTATGGTCCAGGGATGGTCAACCAGAAGTATTTTTAACTCAACTACCAAAAATATAACCGTAAAGTTTAAAAGAGTCTTTTTCGAAACGGTGTTTTTCAAATTGACAGGAAAGATAACCTGAGGACAGGACGTTCGAATTTTATCTGAATTTGATGCTGGTACTCTAAATTGAATTCTATATCAGCGCACTTAGCCGTTTTACGTTGTCTTCAAAAGTTTATTTTCGGTACACGCTTTTGTCTCGATTTTGTGGCCGAAGGAAATGACATTTGTTTCAACATATCACCATTTTGTTAGAACTTAACATATTTCTGTTACCCTATGAAAGTTGATATAAAATATATTTAAAATGACTTTTACAAGATTATTTTGTTACAGGTTCAATAGGAGGGCTTCGGGAATTGCCGTAGTTCCTCAGTGTTCCGGTTGCAAAGATTCCTTCCCTCCGGTGCAGGGGTTACAGGGGGCGTCCCAAGGGGACACAAAAACGATTTCTTCAAGACAAAAGTGTAAGAAATAACACTGTATCATCAGATTTAGCATTAGCTTTTATTTCATTTGAAAAAAAAACACGAAAATCACCTATTTCTCATACATTCAAGAGGGCCTAACCCTCAACTATTTCTCTGTTCTTAAAGGCATTCTTATTTTCGATTGCATGAGAAACAATAAATTAACGACATATTTAACGGGAATTGGCTAGGTTTTCTATCTTGTGCTAAGCTTCCAGGATTCTTGGTGCTGTGCAGCATTCTCCCAGAAATAACTTTAACTAGCTTCAATTCCCCAAGCCGACCAGTGCTGAAACTGGATAACGTCTCCCAAACATTCCCAGTTCAATCAGTTGTTATTCGCAGTTCTGATTCTCCTGCCGGGATATTCGTCTGATATGAACGCAGTTCTAGAGCATTTTGAGCAATTATACCTTCATGATATCTTCTGAAAGCTATTGCTGAAAATTTTTCTCCTTGTACCCGTTGAATTTTGCGAAATTTGCAAATGTCAGTTCCACCAGTTGCTGTTGTTGTGGTCTTCAGTCCAAAGACTGGTTTGATGCAGCTCTCCATGCTACTCTATCCTGTGCAAGCCTCTTCGTCACCGAGTAACTACTGCAACTTACGTCCTTCAGAATCTGTTTAGTGTTTTCATCTCTTGGTTTCCCTTTACGATATTTACCATCCGCACTTTCCTCCAGTACTAAATTGGAGATGTCTTGATGATTCAGAGCGTTTCCTACCAGACGATCCCTTTTTTTAGTCAAGTTGTGCCACAAATTCCTCTTCTCCCCATTTCTGTTCAGTAACTCCTCATCAGTTATGTGATCTTCAGCATTATTCTGTAGCATCACATTTAAAGAGCTTCTATTCTCTTCTCTACCTGCTACATACTTTCAGTTGTTCAGTAAAACTTATAAAACTTCAGGCAGCTACGCTTACAAACATCTCGCTACAGCAGGCGAGATGGTCTGCTGTAACAGACGTGAGTTAATAGCTTGTTAAGACAAAGATCTGGAAACACGGATACAGTTTACCAGGTCAGACCACAAGGCAAATCCGTCTCGGTGCTCACCACGCACCGTTCCGTACTTCTCAAGACCTCCATAAACAGGTGAGGTGACTAAATTAATAGGTCAATAATCACGAGAACGCCGGCCTTAATCTCGTCGTAAGTCTTATCGGCGCGGCATTAATAGCGCGTTACGGTGCCTGGTCCGCGGACAGTAAAGATCGCGAACCCATTGGCGGCAGGTGCATGCCTCACCTCGGCCCCAGCGGTTGTTTTTACGGCCTCCGCATTATGCGCGCTCTGAGCACTAAATAACGCCTTGCAGTAATATTCGCGTCCACGAAAGGGCAACACCGTCCCAAGACAATGGCATCTTATCTCGCATCCGCTTAGGTGTCAAAATCAGGCAGTAATCTCGCATTGGCGCGGTTTCACGTACAAACCAGCCGCCTTCTTTACATAGTAGAGTAGCAGTAGTGATTGAGATCTCTGTGCAAGAAACCTTCCTACATTCAATACAGTAAAGAAATAATACATACCGAATGAGGACAAGGAATTTCTTGGTACATTATGAATGGATCTGGATCAAGACTTTTGCCAGTATTTTTACAGCGTCCCGGGCTGTCTGAGTTTTATAAGCCAAGCTGCTCGAGACTTGTTGGACTAAACCCACAGTAAAAAAATTGTTATTAAATACACTATTAGACGATGAACAATTCCTGCAAAGATTGACAGCTCTCTTAAATGTAAATACGACGGTGTACTGAAAAGTAATGCCTTCGTATTTCTATGTGAAAACTCTTAAAGCTTTTTAAATAAAACAAATTTTTGTTAACATTCTACACTTTTATTCTTCATGTTTATGTGTTTTTTTCTCAACGTAGCGTCGTTGTTTTTGTTCAGGAGTCAAGGTGATCGGGACCAGTTTCGCATACACTTTTCCCCTCCTTCAAAACACTCTCGAGAAAGTCTTCAACGCTTGATTTAGAGACTGCAATTTGTGGCACAAAAATGCTGACACCCTACGAACGCCCGTCCACTACTTGCTCACAACTGACTGGTCGAATGCATATCTTTTGTTTACAGTTGATATTTCAAGCTGCCTAGTTACAGCGCTGACGTAGCTTATACGCCAGGAATAAAATTAGTCTCGGAACTTTTTCAAAGAGCGGTGTTTGTCTTTCATAATGAGCACTACAGCAAAATTAAAGAAATTAAAATTTTTGAAGAGGGGCACATACTGTAGGGTAGGGCGAGGTTTTCTCAATCATGAGGCTCTGTGGATATAAATAAGGTAATATTCTACTGCGCCGCCCGTGTACGCAATTCGGACGCCATCAGGGTGCAGGACTCCTGTACAGTGTTTCTTCACAGTCTAGCAGAATGTGGGCGGACGTTATCACAGAGTAGCATCACTTCACGCAGTTGTCCTCGTCCTTGTTCTTGGAATGCGTTTGCAAGACGTCTCAGTTGTTGACAATAAATATCAGCAGTGATGACTACACCTCGGGGAAGCAATTCGTAGTACACCACGCCGTTATTATCCCGTACACGGCGCAAAAGTTTCTGGCTGCCTTGGCTCCTGTCATGTCTCCACCATGCACAAACAGCAACATATGTCGGGAATGTTCCAATTTATCCATCTGGCACTGCATTTTCTAGCGTCCACAGGTCCACCCACTATCTCCAAATGACAAAATGGAGATATGTAAACTCAAATAGAAACAGTGAACTAAAAATAAAATCGGTAAATAAACCCATAGCAACAGGAATACCAACATGCGAAACAAAATCGTTATGAACTTATGCACCATCCCAATATTTAAGCCAAGCAGCAATAATCAATAAGCGTATAGAAGAGATAAGACAGTACCGTTTATAACAATCCGCCATGCAATATTAAGTCTGTTTAAAATCAAATATATTGTTGAAATACATGAACGCTAATTGTAAATATTTCCGCTACGAGTTGTTAGGAAGCACTAGATTGGTCAACAGAGCAACGAGCGACATCTGTTATAAATTTGAACAGTTGATTATATTTAAAAAATAATAACGAAGTGGGGTTATGCGAATGAGCATTTGTGGGACTTTCTGAATTAGATTATATAGTATGTATTATTTCTTCTTTATTAAAATATTGACGTAGCTTAACTGTACACAATAATCAATCAGCCTCCATTACAAAATTTGTTGTTGGTAAAATTTTCGGCGTCGTTTGGAGACGTGGAGGCAATATAGGAAATACTGTGAAGGGATTTGAGTGCACGAGAATTTTCCCCTTCAGTCCAAACAAAATACCATAATACGGATTCATTCCTTCGTCCGCATTCCTGAGAGCTATTACCACTGAATTAGAAGTAAGCCCAGGCCCGGCAACTTCCTTTAATCCTTCAAAAAATTCGAAAGTCAGAACTCAGCAACATAGCCTTCATCATTTTCAGGCCGGCCGTGGTGGCCGTGCGGTTCTGGCGCTGCAGTCTGGAACCGCGGGACTGCTACGGTCGCAGGTTCGAATCCTGCGTCGGGCATGGATGTATGTGTTGTCCTTAGGTTAGTTAGGTTTAATTAGTTCTAAGTTCTAGGGGACTGATGACCTAAGATGTTAAGTCCCATAGTGCTCAGAGCCATTTGAACCATCATTTTCATTTACGAGAGGCGTTCAACAAGTAATGCAGGACATTTCTTTCTCGGCCAGTTTCTGCAGAAAAAGTGTAGCATTTGTTGTGGGATATCGTGGAATATTGCCGCTTCAGCCTCATAGTTTCACTAAGTTCCGATAGGTGGCGGCGCTACGCATAACCTTCAAAATGGTTCCGTAACGGAGATGCGTTCCAGGCAAAGAGCTGTCATTAAGTTTATTTTGGCAGAGAACCAGAGAATCGCAGATATTCACAGACGCTTGCAGAATATAAACGGAGACCTGACAGCGACCAAAAGCAGGATGAGTCGTTTAGCGAGTCGCCTGTCGTCATCGGAACAAGGTCGGGCAGTACTCTCTGATCTCTCTCGTGTCGGCCGGCCGCGCCCCTCAGGAAATTGAAGAAACCAGCATGTTCATCGCCATAAAAATGCAAAGGAACTTTGTGTTCTTCTCCATGATAACGCAAGGTCTCGCACAACTCTGCGCACTCAAGACGAGCTCACAAAGCATCAAAGGACAGTCCTTCCTCTCCCTGCCTACACCCCGGCTCACGCCCTTCGGCTTTGCATTTGTTTGGCGCGATGAAGAATACACTCCACGGGAAGCAGTACATGTATGATTGCCTCCGACGTCGAGCAATATTGTGGTACCATGCTGTCATACAGGCTCACACAGTAAGGTGTCGTAAGCCCGTCACGATCAACGCAGACTATGTTGAAAAATAGGGTTTTTCAGCCAAAAGAGTGGGGAATAATATGGTGTATTAGAATATTGAATGGAACCAATCTGCTTTCAGAAAAAAATGTGTTGCATTACCTACTGAACATCACTCGTATTTTTCCAACCCCAACGAAAGCCAACGGTACCACACGTAGGAGAAGAGAGAAAAATTCAGCTTGCCACCTGACTTCACCAGTTCACCTCAATCTTGAAAGAGGAAAGAGACAATTGCATTTAGAATAGTCAAAGAAAAAATCGCAAGAGTTGCAGAGTAGGGCTGGATGTTGAAGACAAATCTTCAATCCGAAAGAAGATTCTTCATCACCTGAAGCTGTGTAGCAGGAAGAAAACGTACCTTGTTGTTTTTGCATCACCAAACGCCGGCCGGAGTGCCCGAGCGGTTATAGGCGCTACAGTCTGGAACCGCGCGACCGCTACGGTCGCAGGTTCGAATCATGCCTCGGGCATGGATGTGTGTCATGTCCTTAGGTTAGTTAGGTTTAAGTAGTTCAAAGTTCTAGGGGACTGATGACCTCAGAAGATAAGTCCCATAGTGCTCAGAGCCATTTGAACCATTTTTTGCCAGCACCAAACATTACGGCCCCAGAACTGTGAAGGAAGGGGAATGGATCAGACGTGATACTGTACGTGCTAGGGGCTGTTTCACGAAATCTATGTGGGAGCTGCTAGTCGTAAACATTTCTGCTGTGGGAAATGAATGTAACGGTTACTGGAACTGCTAAAAAGCGCAATCTTTCATACTGCGTATAACTGTATGACATCTTACAATGAATCACTTAGCCCACATTTTCGATTCAAACAGGCTCACAGTTTTTAATTTTTCAGTTGTCCCACATCTAAAATTTTGTTGTTTACCGTGAAGAGGACTACATCTCGAAGCAATGAAAGTTTATCATATAGTAAAACTTTTAACTCTCATCTATTCACCATTACAATTCAACATACGTAGTAAAATATTTGCTACCTTTTTGGGGCACTAAAAGTTGAAATGATTCATTCAGCCTCACCTCGCCCGTTAATCAGCGAATGCAAGAGGATAAGGGGAAAATAATTGTCCTTTACAGGCAATATGGAAACGTGGTTTCTTTTCTTGGACTTCCACTCTGTGAGTTTGAGATGGTCCGCCGCATTGCGGGCAAGTGGTAGCTGCACAGTCCCGGAGGCGTTGGCCTGCCCCAGGCGGCGTCCGCACCGCAGGCTCGTTTTAATTGCGGGCCGACGAGGGCCTTTGTGCCGGCGTCCGGCCATTAGAGCAATTTGCCCGCGCCGTTCACCAGCCGGCAAATGGTGCGTGGCGTGGCGCGGCAAGCGCCGCGACGTTGACGACGCTGCCGACGCCGACGCCGACGTCTGCCAAGAGGGCTGCTGCAGCCGGGCTGCACGGCCGGGGGCGGGTGTGAGGCTGCCGTCATTAGCGCCCTGGCCTCTGACTAAATATAGCGGTCGTCTGCGAGCACCAGCATGCGCCGCGCGGGATAAAAATAACGGGCAGCCACTTGCGTCTACGCCACCCTTCCCTATCATCCCAACTTTTACTAACGTTTCAACGCTAACCACTCAACATGGGATACAAATTAATGACGCTTCAAATATTTCGACACCGTACTTTACCATCATCTGCGGGAGATACACCCTGGCCATTAAAATCGCTACACCAAGAAGAAATGCAGATGATAAACGGGTATTCATTGGCCAAATAAATTATACTAGAGCTGACATGTGATTACATTTTCACGCAGTTTGGGTGCATAGATTCTGAGAAATCAGTAACCAGAACAACCACCTCTGGCCGTAATAACGGCCTTGATACGCCTGGGCATTGAGTCAAACAGAGCTTGGATGGCGTGTACAGGTCCAGCTGCCCATGCGGCTTCAACACGATACCACAGTTCATCCAGAGAAGTGACTGGCGTATTGTGACGACCCAGTTGCTCGGCCACCATTGACCAGACGTTTTCAATTGGTGAGAGATCTGGAGAATGTGCTGGCCAGGGCAGCAGTCGAACATTTTCTGTATCCAGAAAGGCCCATACAGGACTTGCAACACGCGGTCGTGCATTATCCTGGTGAAATGTAGGGTTTCGCAGGGATCGAATGAAGTGTAGAGCCACGGGTCGTAACACCTCTGAAATGTAACGTCCACTGTTCAAAGTGCCGTCAGTGAGAACAAGAGATGAAGGAGACTTGTAACCAATGGCACCCCATACCATCACGGCTGGTGATACGCCAGTATGGCGATGACGAATACACGCTTCCAATGTGGGTTCACCGCAATGTCGCCAAACACGAATGCGACCATCGTGATGCTGTAAACAGAACCTGGATTCATCCGAAAAAATGACATTTTGCCATTCGTGCACGCAGGTTCGTCGTTGAGTACACCATCGCAGGCGCTCCTTTCTGTGATGCAGCGTCAAGGGTAGCCGCAGCCATGGTCTCCGAACAGATAGTCCATACTGCTGCAAACGTCATCAAACTGTTCGTGCAGAAGGTTGTTATCTTGCAAACGTCCCCATCTGTTGGCTCAGCGATCGAGAGGTGGCTGCACGATCCGTTACAGCCATGCGGATAAGTTGCCTGTCATCTCGACTGCTGGGGATACGAGGCCGTTGGGATCCAGCACGGCGTTCCGTATTACACTCCTCAACCCACCGATTACATATTCTGCTAGCAGTCATTGGATCTCGACCAACACGAGCAGCAAAATTGCGATACGATAAACCGCAATCGCGATAGGCTACAATTCGACCTTTATCAAAGTCGGAAACGTGATGGTACGCATTTCTCCTCCTTACACGAGGTATCACAACAACGTTTCACCAAGCAACGCCCGTCATCTGCTGTTTGTGTATGAGAAATCGGTTGGAAACATTCCTCACGTCAGCACGGTGTAGGTGTCGCCACCGGCGCCAACCTTGTGTGAATGCTCTGAAAAGCTAATAATTTGCATATCACAGCATCTTCTTCCTGTCAGTTAAATTTCACGTCTGTTGCACGTCATCTTCGTGTTGTAGCAATTTTAATGGCCAGTAGTGTACTTATAGCATGAGCGTCATTAAGACATCGGGTTGTACGCAGTGCCCTTCATCACCATTTGTGGCAAACTTATTCACGGACGGATTCGAACATATGTTCATGGCGCATTTGTGGTTTGGCTAGACGGGCGTAAAATGTTCAACAGTTCCTACAACTTGTGAATTCTCTTCATCCCAGTATCAGATTCACTATAGACTTGGAAGACAATGGCGAAATCGTGTTTTTGGACGTCCTAGCCAAGCACGAAGTGGACGGCACTATGGTGCGCAGTGTGTACAAGAAAACCACACACATGGAGCTGTACCTGCACACCTCCAGCTGCCTACATTCCTCACAGCGTGAGGTCGTTGTGTGTGCACTGGGCTCGTAGAAAACTGAGCGAAGAAAACCCACCAAGAGACCTCAACTGCCTGAAGGATGCATTCAAGAAGAAAGAGTACGGCGCGCTGTCAAGCAAAAAGTTCAAACCCAGGAAATAGAACGCGACGATGAGGATAAGACAATGGCGTATCTGTTGCACTCTAGCAAAACATCGAATACAATTGGTAGAACCTTGGCTCAGCATAAAATTAAATGCTTTTTCTGTCCCCCTACAAAAACCGTGCACTATTAGATACGGTGAAACACAGACCTCGTTTTGAAATTGTGTTGTAAAGGAGGCTGCCTACTCAAAAGCGTCAGTTTCTTGACTCTCAGTAATCGCGATACCTATTGCTGAGCCTGTTGGGCTCGCAACATCGACCCAGAGCAACTTTCAAGCACGATGGGAACGGCAGAAGTGGATGAGGGACGAGAGTTGGCGCTCGTATTTGCCGATCACGTCCTCCCCAACATGCCAACCGAAACGGCGTAAGGTAGAGTGCTGAGGGAAGGGTTTGAGTGCCATAAGAGTATAATGGAGAATCAGCGTAGCTAGATCTCCGTTCATCTGAAAATGACGGCATTGAAAGCTACAGAAATATCGTGTTTCGTAAACGATTGCACCCTGGTGCAGTCCAGAAGCAACACATACACTATGTGATTAAAAGTATCCGGACACCTGGCTGAAAATGACTTACAAGTTCGTGGCACCCTCCATCGGTAATGCTGGAATTCAATATGGTGTAGGCCCACCCTTAGCCTTGGTGACAGCTTCCACTCTCGCAGGCATACGTTCAATCAGGTGCTGGTAGGTTTCTTGGGGAATGGCAGCCCATTCTTCACGGAGTGCTACACTGAGGAGAGGTATCGATATCGGTCGGTGAGACCTGACACGAAGTCGGCGTTCCAAAACATCCAAAAGGTGTTCTCTACGATTCAGGTCAGGACTCTGTGCAGGCAGTCCATTATAGGGATGTTATTGTCGTGTAACCACTCCGCCACAGGCCATGCATAATGAACAGGTGCTCGATCGTGTTGAAAAATGCAGTCATCATCCCCGAGTTACTCTTCAACAGTGGGAAGGAAGAAGATGCTTAAAACATCAATGTAGGCATGTGCTGTGGTAGTGCCACGCAAAACACCATCGCCTCCGAATTTTACTGTTGACACTACACACGCTGGCAGATGACGTTCACCGGGCATTCGCCATACCCACACCCCGCCATCGCATTGCCACATTGTGTACTGTGATTCGTCACTGCACGCAACGTTTTCCCATTGTTCAATCGTCCCATGATTATGCTCTTTACACCAAGTGAGGCGTCGTTTGGCATTTACCGGCGTGATGCGTGCCTTAAGAGCAGCCGCTCGACCATGAAATCCAAGTTTTCTCGCCTCCCGCCTAACTGTCATAGTACGTGCAGGGGATCGTGATGCAGTCTGGAATTTCTGTGTGATGGTCTGGATAGACGTCTATTACACATTACGACCCTCTTCAATTGTTGGCGGTCTCTGTTAGTCAACAGACGAGGTCGGCCTGTACGCTTTTGTGCTGTACGTGTCCTTCACGTTTCCACTTCAACTTCAGTGTCACATCGGAAACAGTGGAAACAGGGATGTTCAGGTATGTGGAAACCTCGCGTACAGACGTATGACACAAGTGACATCCAATCACCTGACCACGTTCAACGTCCATGAGTTCCACGGAGTGTTCCATTCTTCTCTCTCACGATGTCTGATATGGAGTACCTGGCACAATGCGCCTAATATGAAAATCGTACGTTTTTGCGGGTTTCCGGATACTTTTATCACATAGTGTACAGTTCAATGGCCACGAAAGTTTATATAACACAACAAATGAGTAAGTTTGCAATAATGTACATTACGTATAACTCGAGAATTAAGCGTATTTATGACCCCTATGACCCTTTAAAAACCACGGCATGATATTAAAGAGGGCATAGATATAATCCTCCATGATATGAAGTTAGTTTGCCCTTTGGAAGAGACAGATGACCCCATATCTACAATGCAGGCCAATAAATTTTGAATGTCGCTAAGGACAGCAAATAAAAAATTAAACTTAAGCGTACATTGTAGAGCAGGTAGGAAAACGTGACTTAATTTGTACGTGAATCGCAGTATAGATGATGCAAAATGGAGTACACACAATTCATACCTCTGGCAGCAACTTGGCTCTAACCTTACTGGACACTGAATGAGGGATTAGGATACGTCATTTCATGCTGCTTCAACTCTACGCCAATGTTCGTAAATTTTAGTGGCTGGCGTGTGGTGATCCCCCAGTCTCAGTGCAAGCCGTAACAACATATTAACAATGAGCGAGAGATTTGGAGAACACGCTGGCCAGAACAGTAGTTGAGCATCTCTGTATGGCGATAGGCCAAGAAAGCACTGGCAATATGTGGCATTGTGTTATTTTGTTGAAAGACAATGTTACGGACTCCTCGAAAACAGGGCAGAGACACCAGTCTTAATAGGTCAGATACGCTGGCCGCGGAAACCAGAGGTAAATGGAAATTAGCGTTTGGCGTCATTGGCGGGGGCAGGTCCTTACGGGGCAGGTCCGGCCGCCTTGGTGCAGGTCTTATTACATTGGGCGCCACATTGGGCGACCTGTGCGTCGGATGGGGATGAAATGAGGATGAAGACAACACAACACCCAGTCCCTGAGCGGAGAAAATCCCCGACCCAACCGGGAATCGAACGCAGGTCCGTAGGACGGCAATTCGTCACGCTGACCACTCAGCTATCGGGGCGGAAGGAAACCAGAGGTGATCGCGTCGTTTACCCAGATGGATACCATGTCGTCATCCCAGGTGCTGAGCCCGTACGAACAATGGCGAATAAAATCTGACAACTTTCGTTCTCCACGAGATTTCGAGATTGCAGTTGAATGATGTCGACATCTTTCCGCGATATTGCGTCTAAAAACCATTCAGTCATCTTTAGGTGAGTTTTAAATTGCTTATTGCTGATGCACCTCAATGACTTGGAGCGGTGGCGCATATGTGCGAGTTACCGCTGCCTAACTGGCCTCTGTAACTTGGTGCCCTTTATCGAATATTGTTTCGTCTGGAGTGCAAAGGCGCCAGCGCATAGTTAAAATTCCGCACATGCCCTCTACCGTATTACGGACCCGCGATAAAAATTCAGTGTTCACAGTAAAATAATTAACTGTCACTAGACGTGTCAATAAGCGTAAAAGTTTGTCTATCTGAAGGTATTGAAGGAATCACCATTACTCACGTCCTATCCATTTATCCATTTGAAAACCGCTTTTACGTGTAGTAAGATCTTTTGCCAAACGTATATCCACATATACCTTAATTATTTAACCCCAGAAGAGTATCGTCGTGAACAAGATTTTCGTGGCAGAATAATACGTAGAATGTCCTGTGGAGACACAATAGTTGGCTCTGGCTGACTTGTTGAAGGTGACTGTGGCGATCATGTTCCATGCACTTTTCATGTATTGTATGGGCGATTTGATAAATGCACGATTTGTAAGATTGGCTTGGTAACCAGTAGACTCTATCCTTTCGCAAACCCAAGTAATCCAGTACCGATACGAGAAGAGCATAGGTCTTTGTAGGTGGCCGGAAGATTACTTTAATAGAATGTTTCTAGAGTTCTTGCTCAGTCGGAAGATTCATTATGGCATTCTATGTACCGTAACATGATTAGGAGGAGAAGGAACTGTTTGTGGGCATTCCTCCCACATGTGGGCAGTGCCATCCTTCGTCTCAATTAGGCAGAATAGTAAGGAAACATTTTGTTATAGGAATGTTCCGGTCAACTTTCTATTTTAACCAAGACCTAGGACGCTCAGTAATGAACATGCACCACTACTTTCCCGGTGGAACAGTAATTATGAAAATTTGTTCCCCCGCCAGGTTTCTAATCGATGACAACCGGGTTGACTGATGACATCCAAGCGTGCATTACTGACGTCATCTTCAGATGGCGACTGCTCAAACAGTTGCCGAGATATTCCTATTGGGAGCAGGAAGTGTCTCCTCGAGATGTGCTCACTACTGTTTTCGGCAGACCACTAGCTTTGCAACCAGGCCATGTTGCCAGAAAAGCAAGCAGGACAACTGAAAAGAAGAAAAATATCCGTACAAACATATAAACACTAACGTACTCACTGTAGTATGAGCAATATGAATCACCTAAATGTTCCATCCCAGGTTAATTTGAAGCTGAAGATGCTGTTGCTGTGCTGTTGTCACAGAAATGAAGTGCAACCATAACCCACAATTTATCCCGTATACGGGATTTTAATGACCACTATAATACGTATTTAGTTTAGAAAGCTATATTTTTAAACGGAAAAATACCCATTGACATATACGAATGCATAGTTTCGCGGCGATATACACTGATAAAATTTTCTCGGGCTTCCAGTGGTTTTTAAATCACTGCACGCGGGTGAAAGCCCGAAAAAATTTTGTCAATACCTATTGACGTTAACAAAATGAAGCGAGAGTAAATCAGAAACTGAATGGTAATGTTTATCCCAGAATTCTAATACTAGTGATCCACGATCAGTCGCAATTTGAAGATTCCAAATTCCGGCAGTTGTTTCGTAACATGTGTCACCACTAACTTAAAAAAAAAAAATGAAATGCTTTGAATTTTGTGGAGTTCAAAGACGATGTTCGGAATGCCGATCATCTGATTGTATACAGGAATCCAGTCTGATATGTTGAGACTGATACCCATATTCTAGCTTTTCATCAGAAATTCAGCGCAGGTGGCAAATATACGTCGTTCTGTACCATCTGGTGTAGTCGATGTGCCCTTGTAAACGGTATCTTTTAGCTTTCCCCCAGAGAAAAAAAAATCTGAGGGTATCAAATGTTCAAATGTGGTGACTGGGCCTTCCAAGATACAGGTCCTCTTCGTACAATCCAACGATTTCGACATGTTCAGTGAATATGCATATATAAATAATCGTCTCTACGACAGGGTACAGATAAGCAACTCCTCAGCAGTTTGTTCCACTATTCTGCCACAAATAACTGCGATAAATTGCAAAATCTGTCATGATTCGCTCTTCTTTGTTGTCAAAAATTTGGAAATGAACATAACGATGAGAATTTCACATTTCACAATAGTTATTGAGGAACGTATTTTTGAAAATTGTAACTGCTTAAGAGTTGTAAAAAGAACAGCAACAAGTTTATATTTGTTTTTTTTTTTAGGTTTTTCAAGCTTTTAACAATGAAGGAGAGCGAATCGTGGCACATTCCCACTTTCTTATGTTCCTTTCCCAGACCCTAATATTTCAAAGCAGATCCAAGACCGTCCTAATGGTTTATTTGACTGCATTTTCTTCCAGACTGCATTTCGGCTTCCCGGTTGTGACTGATGACTGCGCACTGACGATGACTCCTTGTAGGTCTGTCACGCCGCGGCTCGCTGCTGCCTTGCGCCGGCTTGGATGCGTTTCGCGGTACAGGCTACGCGGCAGGGGCGGCGCCAGCCGAGAGTAGGGCGGCGGCGCGGAGCAGTAAAGCGATTGGCGACGCGTAATGGCCGCCATTACGGCTGCCCCCAGCCACGGCCGCCAGCATGGTCGCCATTTTTACGGTGGTGTGCGACGCCGGGTATTATCGGGGCTGCGCGGGCTAACGACTCATAAACGGCGTGCGGGGGCAGCCGCCAGGTGGCGGGGGCGGCAGGGGCGGTGGCGGCGGCGGCGGCAGCGGTCCTGGAGCCGGAGCTGGAACCAGAGCAGCGGGCGAGGTGCCGGAGCAGGCAGTGATGCGCTTCGTATCCGCTTCCTGGCGAGCTTGAAGGCCGAGTTCGGAGCTGTCGAGGTAGAGAGAGCTGCCTGAGGGTGTTCGAAGACCACATGCGTCGTTCTAGGCCTTACAGATTCCCTCAACGACGTTGCTAATCCAATATGAACTAGTTGTACCATGGTTCGCTGTTACAGTGTCCAGTTGCACTACTTCCACTTCATTTCAATTTAATGTTTTGGGTACCTTACTTTACTGTAAGCCAAAGTTGTCTTCAGTTGGCTAATCTGATTCCAGTTTTTGCTTGTCATCACACCACTGACAGGAAAAGAAATAAATCCCCACGCGACAGTCAAATCACCAAGAACAGTGTCACATTCGCTCAATCCACGAGACGCTGCTGAGAAGTTCGTAATTTAATCTAGGACTCTGGCTCAGAGTTTGATGATGTGGAACTTTACAGTACCGTCTCCACCACGCATGGTAGCTGCGCGGTCTCAGTCGCCTTGCCTCAGTTCGCGCGGCTCCCCCCTCCTTCCCCCCTCCCCATCGGAGGATCAAGTCCTCCCTCGGGCATGGGTGCGAATGTTGTCCTTAGCGTAAGTTAGTTTAAGTTAGATTAATAGTGTGTAAGCCTAGGGACCGATGACCTCAGCAGTTTGGTCCCATAAGAACTTACCACAAATTTCCAAAGTACTATCTCACTTCTCTTTCCGGCTAAATATTGGTGGTGAAAAGAACAGCATACCTATCTGCCGATGAAATATGGTAGGTAGAATTTACATGTTGAACAAGTCAACGACTTCCTTACATACGCAAACATACATTGTAATAACAAAAGGCCAGAACTGGAAACCTGCTCCCAAATATTACCAACTGAGGCTCCTTCCCGCAATCTGCCAACTCGCCTGCCAGTTGGCGGAAAGGCAGTGGCCTCTTGAATGAGATACCGCACAGACCGCTCTACTACGCGTGCTACATAACAAAACGAACTAAAAAAAAAGAAAGGTGTTTATGCAACTGACATATTGCTTCGTTTGTAATGACGCCAAGTCATTGGAAGATAAATCTTAGCCGGCCGCGGTGGTCTAGCGGTTCTGGCGCTGCAGTCCGGAACCGCGGGACTGCTACTGTCGCAGTTTCGAATCCTGCCTCGGGCATGGGTGTGTGTGATGTCCTTAGGTTAGTTAGGTTTAAGTAGTTCTAAGTTCTAGGGGACTTATGACCTAGGATGTTGAGTCCCATAGTGCTCAGAGGCATTTGAACCATTTTTTTGATAAATCTTAACTTCCTGTTCATTTCTTATTATTAAAACCTTTAGTCTATTATACAAACAAATAAAAATGTAAATGTCCATTTGTTCAAAATCGCGTATGGCTGAAACTTCTTCACCGGTTACTTTGATATTGTGACGTAATGTTGCTTTCGAATACTAGCATGTTTTTTAATACCGACTGGAGTACCATGCGGTTTGTATACAAATATATATAAAATACAGAAAAGGATACGTTGTTAGCAAAAACCCCATGTTCTTTTGCTCAAATTCTTAAATCTCCCGAAGTTCTCCACCGATTCCTTTTATAGTCTGACACGACGTTGCATTCGAATACGCACGTGTTTTATATACCTACTAGTGCGTCACATATGTATAATTCGAGTACGAATCAATAAAATGTAAATGTTTGTTTGTACAAAACGGTAAATCCCCGGAAGTTTTTTACCGATTGCTTTGAAATTTTGACACAACGTTGCATCCGAATACGTACGTATTTGTATATATATATTTTTAATATATGTAATGTATTAAAGATATGTAATATAGAAAGGGGAAACGTTATTACGAAGTCGACCGTTGTGCCCGAGCGGTTATAGGCACTTCAGTCTGGAACCGCGCGACCGTTACGGTCGCAGGTTCGAATCCTGCCTCGGGCATGGATGTGCGTGATGTTCTTAGGTAGGTTAGGTTTAAGTAGTTCTACGTTCTAGGGCACTGATGACCTTTGATGTTAAGTCCCATAGTGATCAGAGCCATCTGAACAATTTTGTTATTACAAAAAATCTCGGAAAGTTACTGACCGATTTATTTTAAATTTTTACACAGTTCTCTAATTCTCTGATGAACATTTGCACAGACGCTGCCTACACAAATAAAATAGTGAAACGTTGTTAGGAGGTTGTATATAAGGCTTACTGGCTTATGATTAGAATATTACTACAGAATCTGAACATGCAATAAAGATAAACAATACTCAAGATCAGAGAGAGGAGAAGAGGAGATGGACAGAGGGATGGAAGGAAATGGAAATAGATAGCAGAAAGGACGAAATAGAGGGGTCAGGAGAATATAGAGGAGAGGGATGAGGAGAAAATGGACATAGAAAGAGTAAGGAGATGACGGGCAGAAAGAAGGGAGAGAAAGGCACAGAAGGATATGGAGAGAAATGGAGGAGGAGAAGATGGACAGAGAGAGGGAGAGCAGCTGATGGACAGAGTGGGGAGGAGGAGGAGATGGACGAAGAGAAAGGGAGGTGGAGATGGACAGAGACAGGGGAGAGAAGGAGATTCCCAAGCATATTAGAAACGTATGGTCTCTCTTTTCTTTCTTTTCTGTTTAACCAGACAGAGCCACAGCAACACGTGGCAGGGAACAGTTAATACTTTGTAATTTTGGTCCACCCCATGTTATGGGCTGCTGCATTCACAACGATTTCTCTGGGCTACACTCGGGCATACGGTCCGCAAACCTCCCGAAACGAATGTCTGGTGAAAAATACACATTCACAATAAAGTCGGCTGAGAGTAGCTTCATCGAACTGGAGTGTCAGAGGCTACTGTTCGTTCTTTCTCATCAGCTGCACTGTCTGCCTCTCCAACCCGTCGAGATTACCTATTTTATAACGTAACACTATGCTTGACATGAGGCCTTCTGCTCGCGACGCCAGAAGGCGAGCCGCCAATGACCAGCGCGCGGGCTTACGCTCTGGGAGACAGGCTCGTTTCTGCCGGGCAGCTCGCACTGCGACGTGTCATTGGTACGGCCGACAGTACGCAGTTTGTAACTGCCGTCTCCGTTTCTCGAAACGTGGCCAGACGCTCGTGACAATTGGAAACGTGATATGCCAAATTATGTACCACGTTTGCTGACAGTTTCCCTCTGGGCGCGAAATTATACATCTCTTTTCGAAAGACAAGGCCTTATGTTACGACAGATTGTTACGCAACTGTCTTCCTCGAAATCGTGCTCGTTAATTAAACGGCCTGTGTGAGATAACGTCTCCGTGGAAAATACCGTATCGACGCCGAGTATACACGTGAAGGTACCAGCTCCGCTATTTCTGTTACCGGCTGCACTGAGATATGTTGACTGTATCAGAGAGAAATCTGTAGGAATGGACTGGTTGTGACTGTCGTAGGGGAAATCCCATTAAAGGACAATGCTTTACGAAATCCACCATAAGAGCTTAATAGATCGAAAGGGAAGATAATAATCAAATCCGCTGCCCCTACAGCTCTAAATCGTTAGGTCAGTAATTCGCTAAACTGTCACTGTCACTGCCACATTTATGCGTTCTGACTCTGAAATATCGTCACAATACTGAGAATGGTAAAGTGGGAGAGGATAGGAGGGGAGGAGCGGATGGACACTATAGCAACATATCAATGACTTCAGGAACTTATCATATGAAGCAAATATCTGTAAAGCGAAAACCAAGAACAACAACATTCCTGAGGAAGGATAGAGTCTTTGTGCTCTGCACGTAAAGCCAGCGTATGTGAGGGAGCTATTTTCATCTGTAAACACTACATGGATTTAGGTTACTTAATATTTCTGTATTTGTTTACATTCCTGAAACAATATTTCCATTCGTTATAGATTCCAGTTTATAGTTTCGATTTGAAGAGCCACATATTAGAGTTTTCATTCCTGATTCAATCTAGTTCCGAACAAATTTTGTGTTGCGAAAATTAATTGTTTTGGCAATTAGTGACTAAAATACACTGATATTATTATGAAAACGACGAAGGATGTCTCCTCAAAGTATGACAGTGAATATATTGCAGAGAGGCCAGAAAATATGTAAATCAGTTTTTACAGCAAAGATTGACTGGAGTTCTACCATTTTCGACTACATAGGTTTTAAACTCCACACAACGTCTACCTCTGCCACAGCGTCTCACACATTGAAAGCCAAACAATCTCCTGTACGAGATTCTTTGTCTTGGCGCACTCGACATCCTGAATGTGGCTTCGGCATTTCGTTTAATGACACAACTAATGCAATGCTTCACGTACGGACCATCCGGGTCAGCCATATCTGGCAGGCTCGGGCGCACTCTGGATGTCGTTCCACTCATTATCGACTGTGATGCGAAAACTACTTGGTTCGCATGATGAAATGAGAGAGAGAGAGAGAGAGAGAGAGAGAAGGAGAGAGGCAGGGAGGGGGGAGGGACGGAAAGACTGTACAGGGTGACCCAAAAGTCGATTAGTTTGAAAGCGCAATATTTCATGCAATAAATTAGACGGGAACAAAATTGACACACACGCTTGACATCACATGTGGTCTTATTGAAACCAAAAAGTTGAACACAATTACCATCAGATGGCGCTTCTTAATCAATAATTAGCATAACATATGATTTTTAGCAAAGACGATATTCTTTATACCAAATGTTCAGCATGTCGGCCGTCATTCATCAACAATACCTGTAGTCGAGGAACAACATTGTGAACAGCAGTGTATAGCATATGAGTAAGTATGGTGAGAAACTGCCGCCGGATGATATCTTTTAACATTCCGAATAAGATCGGACGATCGTGGTAGACTTGTGACGTCACATAAAACCACGACCAATAATCACAGGCACTGAGGTCTGCGGATCGGCGAGGTCACGCATGACGGAAGTGGCGGCTCAGTACGCTATCCTTACGGAACGACGTGCGCAAGAGATCTTCGATACGTTTAAAATAAGAGGTGGAGCGCCGCTCTGCATAGAAATCGTACCATCCAGCAGGTGTTTACCAGCCAGGCCAGGTATGATGCGATTCTGTTAACATATCGGCGTACCTCGGCTCGTCACGCTGATGCACCCCGTTGTCTATCGCCATCTGTTGGCCGGTTTTTTCACTCGTTTTTGGTTTCAATACAACCTAATATCATTTCAGGCAAGTGTGCCAAGTTCTACCACTCTGCCTATTTTCAAATGTTAACGAACTTTTGGGTTACCCTGAAAAATGCATAATTTTGGGTTTCTACGCAAAGGATCTTGCTCGTCTGTTTGGATGCGTTTGAAAATACATTGCCTTGCACCGAAGTTCTGTTTCCCTGTTTACTGCAGTGTCCTCAGAATAAATTATAGTTGTGTCACGCCAGCACCACAGAGCAAAAAACAAACCCCCTGCTGTGTCATTTCTGTAAACAGACTTTATATGCAGAGAATATGAAGATCCTCACATGTTTTGATGTAGTGGAAATTTTCATGGCACTGAGAATGTTTTGCACAACCTGATTTTCTTAACTAAGTATACACTCTTGATATCAATTAGCGGCAGTATTAATCAATTTACACTACGCGTCTTTTTCACATGATTCCAAGCACATGATTCGTCCACTGGTCACTCTCCTTACTTAAAGATACCAGACAGCCGGAAGGTGAGTCTCACCTCGTCAGTATGTTAAACAGTCTTGCACTTCATTGCCTTAAGGGCGCGTTGCATACGATTGTACACGCGCTTATCACTAGATCAACGGCTTATGTCAGTCCCGTTTACGAGCTTCCAGACTGGCAGACTATTTCATATCCCGCTTTTGTCTTCTCTTGCTGTAGAAGTGATTTCAAGCGTTGAAAAAGAAGCTTCGAGTATTGAACAATGCTGTTAAACAGAGTTATGTGTCGGATAAGCTCATCCATTTGACTAATTACATTTTTTAAACTGCATTAATGTAGTAAGTTATGAGACAAGATTTCTCTTCCTAACTTTTACAGTTGTGCGTATTATTTCTAAGGAAACTAACACAGTGGCCATAAGAGCTCTCGTAAAGACAGTCATAACGCAACTACTATATGAGCCCTGAAGCTCCTCTGATGGAAATTGTGTTTAATTTACTGGAAACTACTGTCTTGTAGAGAGTGATGCCGCTTCCATGCTGAACAACGAGTCATCAGCGTAAATCTGTGATCTTCGTTGACGGTGATTCTACTACAAAATATTTCAGAAAGTTGTTACTATTCAAACTGTAGCCATAAGGAAGCAGCGTAAGTGATTTGCGCTTATGATGTCATTGCATTATTTCCTTAGAGAGACTCCATAAATTTCTCGAATACCACATTGACAACGTTTCTTTAACATCCGTAAAGTTATTTCTATGTTTTATTGTGTGTATGATACGACAGAAGTAACATTTTCTCACATCGTAGAGAAACGAAATTCTATTAACATGTCGCAAATATTCGGAAATCACAATGTAAGCAAAAATATATCCCAATATGGTGAGAGACAAATAGTGTCTTTATTGTGTTTCTCTTAGCTGTAACACTATCTTCCTCTTCCAGTTACGTAAATACGGAGAGTTTACTTAAAGCGGAGTTTTACGTACCCATTTGATATAGTGCTCCAAAATTAGTCTAATACGATATTCGTTTTGTAGATGTGTATTAACAGGGACAGTAAAACAGGAAGAATAAACAGAAATCTAGGAGCGACTCATTGTCGCTGGATGCTTGGTGATGGCAGTCAGCGCGGGCCATGACAGTTTTGCCGACGACTAACGGACTAGGCAAATCTGGGACCGCTTTATCGAATGGGGACTTCAATATCGGTTTAAAAATCAATTTGTTTGTAAAGGGAAACAAACCGACGCCTCCGTCGCATGAAAGACGTGCCGAGCTGTATTTGTTTGGCTTGACTCCAGTAACACAGTGCATAAACGAAATTGCAAACATCTGCTGAAACACTAGAGAAAATGCAGCTAACGACATACTGTAGATATTCGGCAAGTCACTGTACTGTGCATGATGGAGAGTATTTCGTTCCAATATTAGTGATTTTCTGTCCTATTCCATTCGTGAAACAGTAAGCAAAAAAAATGACATATATGACTGTTCGCAACCTAAACTCTGTTATCTGATTCACATGTTTCCTACGTGATATACGGGTTGTTCCGTATTGTCTGTTACAGGCTTCTAGGGGTTGTAGAAGGGCTTCTGATAAGTAATCCATGTCCAGGTATATACCAAATAAGTTTGAAGACCAGCTCACTTACAAATTTCCCGAGTCACAGTACGCACACAGGGGAGGCAGTAATCTTTGGCCTGGGTGCTATATGGGAGCCCATGGCATAGGCAGTTTGGAGTGCCCGTCGTCAGGTTCTCTTTTGAGTGCAGAACGACGTCCTCTTCAAAAGTCGAGAGTACCGTTGCTCTAGTCAGACAAAAATGGAAAATGGTGTCACTATATTGTAGCAGCGACTGTGAGCCTTCTTCTCAGTTTGTACACGTTCCGTGAAGCTGGAGATTTAAAGTGATTCAGTCTTCAAACTTATTTTATATCCAAACCTACAATTCCGGGCGTGGGTCCCTTGTCAAAATGTTATCCATTAAGTCCCCTCTACAACCATAGAAGCCTGTAATAGGAATTGTGAAGCACCGTATATACGATGCTAGGAGCAGGTAAGTAGCACCGCGTTTCTCGAATACCGGTTCTCTAAGCTTGCTTCAACTGAGTTACTCGAAAACTACGACGTCCTTGTTCCGAAGAATCCCAGTCAAGTTCCGCGTGAGTCTCTGTTATACGTTCATATGGCTTACACCGAACTGTTATGCAGCGCGCCTCTGCATTCTTTCGAAGACTATTTTTACCTCCTACGTGAGACAGATTCCAAGTGCTTAAACAGTTATAAAGAGTAGGTTGCACTACCGTCTTACTATAATTTACTTTACGGTTGCACTGTGCCTTCCCAGCGTACTTCCAGCTATTCAAAGCCTGTCATACTTCACGTTAGTACTAAATTAACGTCATAAACATTTTCCTATTGTGTATGAGTGGTACACCTAAACTATATTTTAAATGACAATGACACGAATGGGGTACTCCTTTTAAAGATTTTTACAGTGTCCGACTTGTTCCCTAAAATCTTAGAGCGAAGTTTTCAATGTATTATCATGACGACTGCCTCATCCAGTTATTTTAAAGTAATCAGTCAGCCGCATATTCTTGTGAATCTAGTTTTCTTCTTGTCTCTCTAATGTTTTAATTGAAGGTTTCAGAACGGCTTACCATTTAACGCTGTCTTACATTAGTGTTCTAGTATGAGTATGCGGGCAACCATGGATATGATTGGGAGAGAGTGGGTCCAGTTTTATATCAGGCTGCTTTTTATTCATTTTTTCGAATTTTCTACGTTTTAACCACATTCTTTTCTGCTACTTTTCGCTGAGCGCCCCTAACACAAACAATGAGATATTCACTCTGCAGCGGAGTATGCGCTGATATGAAACTTCCTGGCAGATTAAAACTGTGTGTTGGACCGAGACTCGAACTCGGGACCTTTGCCTTCGCGGGCCAGTGCTCTACCAACTTTTATTAATTATTTATTTATTTATTTATTTTTGATCGTTGTGTTTGGTCGTTGTGGACGTCACATGACATCCGTTAAAGTTCGTTTTGTAGATCGTTCCACTCATTTTTTTTATTACCGAGGCCACGCTGAGCTGAGGTACCATGCCGGCACTAAGCAAGCTACCCAAGCACGACTCACGCCCCGTCCTCACAGCTTTACTTTTTCCAGTACCTCGTCTCCTACCTTCCAAACTTTACAGAAGCCCTCCTGACAACCTAGCAGAACTAGTCGTGCTTGGGTAGCTCAGTTGGTAGAGCACTAGCCCGCGAAAGGGAAAGGTCCCGAGTTCGAGTCTCAGTCCGGCACACAATTTTAATCTGCCAGGAAGTTTCATAACAGCGCACACTCCGCTGCAGAGTGGAAATTTCATTCTGGAAACTTCCCCCGGCTGTGGCTAAGCCATGTCTGCGCAATATCCTTTCTTTCAGGATGGCTAGTTCTGCATGATTCGCAGGAGAGCTTCTGTAAAGTTCGGAAGGTAGGAGACGAGGTACGTTTGTCCTGTTTGGACGCATTTTGCAGTGAAGTCGCCATAGCTCACCTTTCCGCATTTATCGCACGCACGTCAGAAAGATACGAACAGCACAATAATACCTCGTCTACATATTTTATACACGCATCGGAGTGTCGCTACGCTGGATACTCACTGCAGAAATGCCCTCAAACGGGAACTTTTTGATCGCCCCTTATATTTATGTACAGTGAGAACATTAGTTATCGAGGACAATACCTTTGGGCTCACACGATTTTACTTTAGTTTCTGTTGGACAGTCGCTGCACTGTATAACGTTCTGGGCTTTGTTGGTTCTATTATCCAACGACATATCAGCGAAGATACTCCGTATCTTGGCATCTTCGTTAGTAGTCGATGTGGTACGTGGGACTCCCGAAGTAATCAACATGCTGTACAGAGACGTGAGATGAAATTCAGTGTAGTAAAAACGACAGCAGAGTAATTTTCTGTTTCCGCGGATAATTCGCTTGCAGACACGTTTCTCGAGCCTCAGTATGTCGTCGTAGTGACTGAAGGGAGGAAGGAACACTACCGGAGATGGTGTGCGTGCTCTCGTGCCAGCAGCACAGCGAGAAGCTCTGGTTATTCCGTATGTCACACACGCACACACACACACACACACATCAGCCATACGGTGGCGCCTGTGCCTGCGGCTACGGCTGCATCCTTATCGCCGCTGTATGTAAATAGCGGTCCATCTGCTGCCGAACGGCCACTCAAGGCCACCATTAGCGGCGAGGCGTGCTGCGGCGCCTAGGCATTGCCAGACCGCCTAGCCAGCCTGCGATAAGCCGCCTACCTGACGTATCTCCAAGCCGCCGTCGCTCGCCTCTCCGCTCGACACTTTGCATTAGCGGTCTGACGGTGGACATCGCTGGTCGCTCTCTGCTGTGATACTGACGTAAGGCGCGACAAATGAAGTCTCGTCTCGCACTCTCTCGTACTCACTCCCTCTTCTTCTTCTTTCTCTTGTTCTGTTTCATTCTTCAATTTCTCTCTCTTTCTTACATTCACCCACCCACCCACACACACACACACACACACACACACACACACAAACACACACACAAACAAACACACACAAACGTCACATCACATAAATTCCACCCAGCAGATATACCACAGTAGTTCTCACGAAACATTGAGAATTAACTCCACACTAAATATAAGGCAAAACGGTGAACAAATGAGCAAAGTGACAAGCGACAATAAAATAGTGCCTCTCAGCGAGTATGGGGACAGAAATGTCTGCTCAAATCAGGCTTTGTGGAAAATACGTCGGCAGTAAACGTGAGAGTGACATTATTTTTAAAAAGAGTAAAAAACGAAAAAACCTTGTGAAAATATTGCATTCAATAGCAGTAAAAGGGATATCCACCAGAGATAACACGACAAGATGGAAAATGTAAGTATAGCCACATACATAACCACTACCAACTAAATGGTACTTCAAAAATGCACAAAATTTCTTCATGTATACTTTGTAGATGACCTGCTGTCAAAACCACGAAAACGGCACAAAATATCGATCTGTAGAAAATGCATTTTCACTACAAATGCGATTTTCAGGTGAGAAATGGAAACAGAACAAGCAAAATAATTTTTAAACCTGCAATAGATAAACTACTTTTAAAAAATGTTCATATGTGTGTGAAATCTTATGGGACTTAACTGCTAAGGTCATCAGTCCCTAAGCTTACACACAACTTAACCTATGTCCTATGGACAAACACACACACCCGTGCCCGAGGGAGGACTCGAACCTCCGCCGGGACTAGCGGCACAGTCCATGACTGCAGCGCTCCAGACAGCTTTTTTTTTTTTTTTTTTTTTTTTTGTAACTATAAGCAAACATCTTCTTTAGGCATATGCACAACATCAAAAGGAGAGCAAGAATCAACTTAAACTTAATTTACACAGAATAATTTCCCAAGCAATCATAATTAAAATAAAAGTTTTAAATAACCTTACTGGTTATAAGTTTTGCCCCCACACTTCATATTTTTCGAGTTACTCATAATATAACTTCAGACTGCCAAAATTCCATTGATAATTCATTTAAAAGTCTTAGCAATTTTGCTAGCTAAACTGTCATGCATTTGACTGGTCACCACTGGGAATTTGGCGTGAAGCAGCACACTTATTTATAGGTGAATGTTGACTTAATTTGTATCAGATGTCTCAGAAAAATTCATTCGATCAAGCCCTTTAAAAAAAATTACGTCTACATCTTAGACGATTATAATAGGGCCCACACCAAAGTATTGAAGCTGCTGTGACTACCGTCTCCGGTCATGAAAGCTGACAACGGTCGGAGGAGCAATGTGCTGACCACATGTCCCTCCGGATCCGCATCCAGTGATGGCTGCCATCTGAGGATGGCACGGTGGTCGGTCGGTACCGCTGGATATTCCGGGGACTGTCATCCCATATGATGTATTGCACACTATAGTTATTATATCAGTTTATCAAGGTGGATACACAATAACAGAATGACAGAATCGAATCTAAGTCACAACATTTATTACATTTACCGTTAATAAATTTCTAACTTCTATAAAAAGTACTAACGTAAATATACAAATCCACTAGTGATCACTTGGTCACTGTGTTCTAAAAAGAGTAGTTTACTCATCTCAGATTCTAAGTGCATTCGAGCGGCGCTGGCTTTCAGGGCTTGTCCAGGAAGAAGACACTCCTAGACCACAGCAGAGCTACATCTACATCTACATCTACGTCCATACTCCGCAAGCCACCTGACGGTGTGTGGCGGAGGGTACCTTCAGTACCTCTATCGGTTCTCCCTTCTATTCTAGTCTCGTATTGTTCGTGGAAAGAAGGATTGTCGGTATGCCTCTGTGTGGGCTCTGATTTTATACTCATGGTTTCTTCGCGAGATATACGTAGGAGGGAGCAATATACTGCTTGACTCTTCGGTGAAGGTACGTTCTCGAAACTTTGACAAAAGCCCGTACCGAGCTACTGAGCGTCTCTCCTGCAGAGTCTTCCACTGGAGTTTATCTATCATCTCCGTAACGCTTTCGCTATTACTAAATGATCCTGTAACGAAGCGCGCTGCTCTCCGTTGGATCTTCTCTATGTCTTGTATCAACCCTATCTGGTACGGATCCCACACTGCTGAGCAGTATTCAAGCAGTGGGCGAACAAGCGTACTGTAACCTACTTCCTTTGTTTTCGGATTGCATTTCCTTAGGATTCTTCCAATGACTCTCAGTCTGGCATCTGCTTTACCGACAATCAACATTATATGATCATTCCATTTTAAATCACTCCTAATGCGTACTCCCAGATAATTTATGGTATTAACTGCTTCCAGTTGCTGACCTGCTATTTTGTAGCTAAATGATAAAGGATCTATCTTTCTGTGTATTCGCAGCACATTACACTTGTCTACATTGAGATTCAATTGCCATTCCCTGCACCATGCGTCAATTCGCTGCAGATCCTCCTGCATTTCAGTACAATTTTCCATTGTTACAACCTCTCGATACACCACAGCATCATCTGCAAAAAGCCTCAGTGAACTTCCGATGTCATCCACCAGGTCATTTATGTATATTGTGAATAGCAACGGTCCTATGACACTCCCCTGCGGCACACCTGAAATTACTCTTACTTCGGAAGACTTCTCTACATTGAGAATAACATGCTGCGTCCTGTTATCTAGGAACTCCTCAATCCAATTACACAATTGGTCTGATAGTCCATATGCTCTTACTTTGTTCAATAAACGACTGTGGGGAACTGTATCGAACGCCTTGCGGAAGTCAAGAAACACGGCATCTACCTGTGAACCCGTGTCTATGGCCCTCTGAGTCTCGTGGACGAATAGCGCGAGCTGGGTTTCACATGACCGTCTTTTTCGAAACCCATGCTGATTCCTACAGAGTAGATTTCTCGTCTCCAGAAAAGTCATTATACTCGAACACAATACGTGTTCCAAAATTCTACAACTGATCGACGTTAGAGATATAGGTCTATAGTTCTGCACATCTGTTCGACGTCCCTTCTTGAAAACGGGGATGACCTGTGCCCTTTTCCAATCCTTTGGAACGCTACGCTCTTCTAGAGACCTACGGTAAACCGCTGCAAGAAGGGGGGCAAGTTCCTTCGAGTACTCTGTGTAAAATTGAACTGGTATCCCATCAGGTCCAGAGCTCTCGGTAATAATAATAATAATAATAATAATAATAATAATAATAATGGCGTGTGACGAGGGCCTCCCGTTGGCTCGCCTGGTGCAAGTCTTTCGAGTTGACGCCACTTCGGCGACTTGCGCGTCGATGGGGATGAAATGATGATGATTAGGACAACACAACACCCAGTCCCTGAGCGAAGAAAATCTCCGACCCAGCCGGGAATCGAACCTGGGCCCTTAGGATTGACAGTCTGTCGCGCTGACCACTTTTTTTTTAATAAGACGATGACCTTTATAAAAGAAAATATTTCTGGGAAACGTAAATAAATGGACTTCTTTTTTTACATAATAGTGAAAAAATCCTGCTTCTGTCAGTACAAAACAATAACGGTCTACGTTCCTCTTTTGGGTGCGTACCTCGCTAATCTCGTTGTACCTCGCGTTGGTGTCGGGTACGTCTTCACGTGTGGTTGTGGATCCTCTCCACTGTCCTGGTCCTTTCTTGTTCTGATACTTATAGGCAATAATTACATTCTCCTATCCGGGACACCCCAACTGGGTGGGGGATCAAGCAAGGCACTCCCTAAAAAATTTACGTAATATGTTCGATATCTCGGATGTATCTTAAGCTGTGAGTGATTTTCTTGTAGGAAGGCCCAAAAGTCGAGCACATTCTTACTGCCGTCTCGGAAAAGATAACGCACAGTCAAACCTCGAATCCAAGTCACTGCGTTTGTCTTTGTTCGGGGATAATATGTCCTATCTGGGAGAAGTAGTATCCGTGGTGCTATTGTTTGCGGCCCCACCCGAAGGAGGAAGGTGATCATTTTTTTGACCAAACACCATACGTCCGCCGAAGGTCCGCATATCAGGCGATGCTCCTCTGTGTCTATAACATTGCACTGCGGACGCAGTGGCTCGTCCGCCATATGAATTGTATGCAACCTGGAACGAGTCACGTATTTCCCATTCACCACCTGATACCACAGTGCGCGCGTTCCCGTATCAAGGTGTGGGTGTTGCACTGTACGCCATACCACTGACCACGTAACTGTTGGTTAGGGGCGCTCTACGGCATTATTCGGCCGTCGTCAAGGTAAGATGTGATATATATCACGTGCCGTTGCCGTCCTGGTAGTCGGTAGTTCCATATGTAAATAACTGCGTTCCACAAAAAAGGTTCGCATATGGGCAAGCGATGGTGACATGTGAGACACCGCTACCGGAGCCGAACGAGAAGGTGGAGCGAGTTCGTCTATCAAGGTGCCCGTCAGACTTGTCTGGTGGCGTGTCCACATCTTTATCATTGTGGTTACATAAAGAGCCACTGCTCGGTCGCGTACGTGGACTAGTCCAAGACCTCCACGACTACGAGGAAGGGTGAGGGTTTCGTATCCTACCTTAAAAAGCAGACCTGTGCTCACAAAATATCCTAGTGCCGCCAGGATTCGGCGGGCCAACACCACCGGCATAGGAAGAACTTGTGCCAGGTGGGGGATGCGAGAAGCCAGATAAGTGTTGGCAAAGGTGACCCGTTGTATCATATCAAGTGCCCTTAACCTGTGACTTCGGACACTCGCACGAATTGTTTGCAGAAGATGTCCGTAACTCAGTGCCGCCGTGCGTCGAATGTCTGTAATGAAGATAATTCCTAGGCATTTCATCTTGTTGATCGGCTGTAATGGTGCTGCACTTCCTGTCTGGAGTCCTCTCCCGATGTTCATCGCTCCCGACTTTGCCATGTTCAGGCGACTTCCCGTAGTGATACAATACAAATTAATCCAATGTAAGGCCGCTCTTGCCTCGTCGGCTGACCGTGCTAAAAACACTACGTCATCCGCGTACGTTCTGCATATAAACTTGTTGTGCCTTATGGTCATTCCTTGAAGTCGATTCCGGAGCCCGCAGAGCAGCGGCTCGACAGCGATGGCATGCAATATCGTTGACAGCGGGCACCCTTGTCTGACCGATCGTGAGATGGTGATGAGCTCCACCAAGCGTCCATTGATGAGCACTTTGGATGCGGCTCCGTGGAGTAGTCTCATGACGACGGTGACAAAACTTTCCGGAAACTTCATTTGCATCATCACGTCCGTGAGATAAGCATGGCTCAGCCTGTCAAATGCGCGATCGAAGTCTATCGATACCAATGCACCCCGGAGACGACATGTTGATGCCAGTGCGATAACATCGCGGTAGTCGCTGAGTGCCGTTTGTATATTGCTATCTCCTCCTAGCTGGGTTTGGTCGAGTGATATCACTTGGCGTATTACGTGTTTAAAGCGTGCTGCAAGTATCCTGGTGTAGATCTTGTAGTCCCAATTAAGAAGGGTCAGTGGCCGGTAGGCCTGCACCCCTGTGCCGCCGCATGGTTTGTGGATGGGGATGATCATTCCTTCCACGAAGGAGGGTGGAAGAGGCACGTTGGGAGACATCAATTCGCAGTACATGGCGGTCCATCGTGGAGTCATGAGATCTTTAAACGTACGATAAAACTCTAACGGAAACCCGTCGGGCCCCGGCGATTTGTGCGACGCTCCCTTATTAATCGCTTCCATTACGTCGTCAATTGTGACTTCACTTGTTAACTCCAGGTTGGCCGTCTCGTCGAGACACGCAGAGAGCGTACGTCGGACCTCATGAAAGGCTGCCTGATCGTGTTCCGCTTCTTCATAGAGATGACCGCAGTGTTCCACAAATGCGTTGGTAATGTCTTTTTGCGTTGTCATACGGCGACCATCTGGCAGTACGACCGTCTGTATTAAGGTGCTGCGGCTACGTTGTTTTTCTCTGATAACGTGATACATCGACGGTGATTCTCCACGGACTCGTTCAAAGGCCCTTGCACGGATTGCGACACCCTCCAGACGGCGGCGCGTTATGGAAATTATTTGGGACTCTGCTCGCTTTATACCGGCCCGACGCTCCTGTGAAGGTGCTTGTACAGAAAGTTCGCGGAGCATCGTGAAATGAAATTCCGTCGTGTGTCGCCTCCACATCATCTGCTCTCTTCCGTATGCAATTAACGCTCGGCGCAATGCAGGCTTAACGCATTCCAGCCACTACTGCAACGTCGTCGGATATGTCGGGAGGCTTCGTTCACACACGTGCCAAGTTTCTTCGATTAAGCGTCTGCATTCAGGTCCCTGAGATGTGCTGTATTCAGTTTCCAAACACTGCGACTCCTCCACACTTGTTGACGACGCAGGGAGACCGTGCATATATATGCTATGTGATCTGAAAAGGCGACAGGTCACAATTCCGCATCGAGGATCGCAGGTTCGAGACGACGTGTTACGTAAATGCGATCGAGACGACTTGCAGAGTGACTCGTAGGTGTATCCACGTCTTTCGCCTTGTATCGTCTCCCATGTATCAATGAGATTCATGTCCTGTATGAGTTGCCGCAGCTCCGGGCATGAAGTATAACGTGGGTGTTGATCTCTTGGTGCGAGCACGCAGTTGAAGTCGCCTCCAAATAAGACATGTTCATACCGACCTAAGAATAGTGTTGCAATCTGCTCTGCGTAAAATCGGGATCGGTCGCGCCGTCTGTCGTACCTCGACGGTGCGTAAATGTTAACGACCCGTACTCCCAGCACTGTGAGCGCCAGTCCTCGCGCTGACGGCACGTACATCACGTCCTCGGCTACTACGCCGATACGTAGGAGTATCGCTGTTCCGCTGCCGCCGTCGGTAGTAGGTGTAATGTACGTATCGTACTCATAGAGGTCGGGGAAGCTCTCAACACATACTTCCTGCAGAAGAACGATGTCGACGTCTGACGCATGCAACATGTCTCGTAATAACTGCAATTTGACAGGCGTTCTGATCGTATTAATATTAATAGAGGCTGTTCGATATGCCTGCCGCTGTTCCTCAGTGCGTAAAGTGCACATGAACGCTTATGTTAATTTGTGTGTTGCTGCTCGGCGACCTGCTGTCTGTGCGTCGGTCTGCATCTTCTGCGTGGTTAACATCCGGTGGACGCAGCACTCGCCATTGCGGGTGCGTCGTCGGTCTGTGGGTCAGTATCGGATTCGTCGGCCCAGTTCCTGTGCTGGAGGTCCAGTTCCCGTCGTGTTTCTCCGGCCTGGCTGACCGAAGGCGGTGGCGTTGCTGCGGTGGGTGGAGAGACTCCTTCCGTCGGCTTTCCGTCCGGTGTGTCTGTATTCAACCCCTGTCTAGCATGATTCGCGTCGTACTGGTGTGTGGGAGGTAGAACCTCCCGTTGCGCATCCGGATGCACTGAATCGACGTTACACTCAAGTCCGTCTGACGTGGACTGCAGTAAGCAGGTATCCGACGGCGCTAGCCGTCGATTCTTGTGGCGCTTCGGCGATCGTTGTTTGCGCGTGTGCGCCTCCGTATTCGAGTGCGGAAGTGACTCCCGGTGCTCAGGGACGAAAGCAGCTGTCGGCACAACCACAGGATCAATTTCCATACCTCCTACCGATCCTTTCCGCTCTGTTAAGGGCGTCGTCGGCACCGGAGCGGGAGAAGTGTGCGTCGTTTCGTCACTGTAGGCGCTCTCTGCTGCAGTCGGTTGCTGTAAGCTGTCAGGATTCTGTAGCTGGTCATTCTTCGGGATGGGATCTGTTCGAAATGCGTCCGCATTACGTTAGTGTCAGCGGCGTCAACGTGGACGGAGGCACGGGTTCGCCGTTTGGAACTTGCACTATCCTCCGCTGCATACATTCGAAACAGACGTGGCCCTCTTTCCCGCAGCCTGAGCATGTTTTGGGTTGTCCATCGTAGATGACTATAGCTCTACATCCGCCGATGAACAAGTACGGGCCGGCCGCGGTGGTCGTGCGGTTCTAGGCGCTGCAGTCCGGAACCGCGGGACTGCTACGGTCGCAGGTTCGAATCCTGCCTCGAGCATGGATGTGTGTGAAGTCCTTAAGTTAGTTAGGTTTAATTAGTTCTAAGTTCTAGGTGACTGATGACCTAAGATGTTAAGTCCCATAGTGCTCAGAACCATTTGAACCATTTGAACAAGTACGAGGGCACATGTTGTGTAGTTCTATTCTGATTTGACGCACCCCATTGAGAACGGGGTAAGTCGTGAAGTTGGACCATTTTTCCTCGACGTGGCTAAGCACTCTTCCATATGGGCGTAAGGCGTAAATGACCAAGTCAGACGGAACCTCGAAGGGAAGTTCGAAAATACGTATACTTCGTAATCCCAGTACTCCGTGATCAATAGTTACTTCTCCAACATGTCCATCAGAGTGACGAAATTTGAGTCCATGTTTAGTATCTCTGATGATTCTGTCACATACTGCATCGTTAATCAGCTTGACGTAAACGACACTGCTCACTATGGAGAGGTGTATTCCGATAAGTTCGTTGTAGTCAAGTTTAACTTCGTCTCGTAGGAACCTTTCTGTTTCGTAGGCTTTCGTTCTCGCATATTCATTCGAAAAACTAATCTTGAGAGTCGAAAAAAAAGGTTCAAATGGCTCTAAGCACTATGGGACTTAACATCTGAGGTCACCAGTCCCCTAGACTTACAACTACTTAAACCTAACTAACCTAAAGACATCACACACATCCATGCCCGAGGCAGGATTCGAACCTGCGACCGCAGCAGCAGCAGCGCGGTTCGAAACTGAAGCACCTAGACCCGCTCGGCCACAGCGGCCGGCTTGGACTGCATGCTCAGTGGCGGTAGGACATAATTGTAGGTAATAATACAATATCGCAAGAATGTGATTTTATTCTCCTGTACTTGATTTACAGTGCATAACTACTCAAATTTCGTCACTCTGATGGACATGTTGGAGAAGTAACTATTGATCACGAAGGACTTTCGATGTATGTTTACTCTAGAGCGCGTGATAATGGCCATCCATACAGCGTTGTTTGGTGCATCTACACAGACGATAAAAGACTGATGCCTTGAAACTTCACGACACAGTTCACGGAAGCAATAAACGAAAATTTCCACTGTATAAACACATCACATGTGTGTCCTAAGAGTCTTCAGGCGCATTTTCTCAGGTGTTTCGACAAATATTTAAAATTTCGTTTTTTGCAATCTGCAGCTGCAATCAGTCCAAACAACAACTGCTCATGGCGTCTTTCAAGAGACGCCCAGTGTCGATGGAAAACTTCGGTTTGTACCCCGTTACAAATAAAATGATTTTTAAAGCGGAATTTCTCGTGCCAGTTCGTACCGGTCCCGTATTAGTCCAGTGCGATGTTTGTTGGCTCGATGTGCAATAACAGGGCCAGTAAAACACGAAAATCAACCAGCACTGCAGCTGCATGGCGGTAGCATCAGCGTGCACCAGGGCAAAGCTATTGCTGCTGAAGTATTGGCTATTTTTCGTATATTACTGTCCCTGTTAATACATATCGGTAAAACGAGTATGGCACTAGACCAATCTGGAACCGCTCTATCGAATGGGCACGTCGATTTCCGCTTGAAAGTCATTTTGTTTGTAATGGGAAAAAAACACGCTTGCTGTTGATACTGGGCACCTCTTTAAAGTCGAGATGATCAATATTTGTTTGGAGTGTCTCCAGCTACACACTGGAAAAACGAAACTGCAAAAATCTGCAGAAACACCAGAGAAAATGCGCCTGAACGACTCTGAGGAGAGACGCCCTGTATAAATATGTCTCACGTTTCTATTACAAGAACTACTGTTCGAATAGCTGAAGATAAATAAAAATGACGTTAAAATTTGGAGTTGTGTCTGTTCTATTACACATCAGGCTCATTTACGTGCTTTTTTCTTGCGCCGTTGATGTCTGTTCGTTAATGAAACTAAATACTTTAAAAGCTCAAGGCGCTGAAGAAACAATACAAAATAAGACAATTATTGCCGCCAGATACACAAGGTTACATTTGCCAAAAGCCTAACACCTGCAAGAAAAAATATACCTGTTAGTAGACGGAAAGAATGTGCGACAAATCAGGAACTTCTGTTTTCGGCAATATGGCTGTGTCAGTAGTGGACTTGTTTCAAGAAAGTGTTTACTTTTCGGCAAATAATACCTCTTTTATTACTAATGGTTCAAATGGCTCCAAGCACTATGGGACTTAACATCTGAGGTCATCAGTCCCCTAGAACTTAGAACTACTTAAACCTAACTAACCTAAGGACATCACACACACCCATGCCCGAGGCAGGATTCGAACCTGCGACCGTAGCAGTCGCGCGGCTCCGGACTGAAGCGCCTAGAACCGTCTTTTACTACTCATGTATATTGCTGGTACTATTGGTCTGTATTGTTTCTATAGCGACTTGTGTTCACTAGTCTTTTAGATTCGTTAATGGACCGAAGGCGGAATAATTGCATGGTATGAGAACAGAGTATAGAGCAGGTCCCTCGGGTTCCTAGATCGACAGACGTCGTTTGTCGAATCGCGATCGTCACTGAATATGCCGAACCATTCCACAACGGTCGTCTTCGAAAGACGGTCTGGCCGATAGTCGTTGTCCATTCTCCTGTGGATGTCTAACGGTGTTTGCCCTTCGGCAGCCAAGAAAAGAATAACAGCACGTTCGTCCTGTTTGGACACATTTGGTAATAACATCGCCATAGTTCACACTGCGGCATTTACTGCCCATACGTCGGAAAGACACGAACGACACACTAATCTCTTGTCTACATGTCGGTGCTTATATACACACGTCGGAGTCGCTCTACGTTGCTTATACGCTGGAACAACGCCCTCAAAAGGAAGATTCACCCCTTACGGAAGTGAACAGAGAAATTTTGTACCGGCTGTGAGGCACTGAAATCCATGAAGTAGCTTCGTAACAGAGTCAACACGCGGCATAGCGATGTGCTATGCAAATGTGATACGCTGTGCGCACAGCCGTACATAATCCACAGCGACGTGGTCCCCATCGCTGCATGTCCATTTTTTCCTCCATCTGACTCCCTTTCAAAATGAGAGGGAGAGAGAAATAGAGATAGAGACAAGGTGGGAGGACACACAGAGAGAGAGAGAGACAGAGAGAGACAGAGAGAGAGATAGAGGGAGGGAGAGAGAGAGAGAGAGAGACAGAGACAGAGAGAGAGAGAGCGTACCTGCGGGTGCAGAAGCGCGAGTAGCGACAAGTCTGAATGAGCGGTGGTCGGAGCGCTCGCCAGCGACCGCGTGCAATATACAGGGCCTGATAAATATTGATGCCGCGGCGTGGCGGTGAAATCTCCCCCGGCCCTCGGCTGCCGGCAGTGGCAGCTAACGGCCGCCATATACTGCCGCCGAGCTGAGCTGCGCCGCGTGCTCGGCGCCACCCCCGCGCCAGCAGCGGGCTGCGAGTGTAGTACTGCGCTACACGAATAGCTGAGTACCTCTGCCGCTCTTCCTTTGTACTTCATACGAGCATCGCTCACATCTGACACCACGTGAAATAACTTCAAAAAAATTCTCGTTTGCTGTTCCGTCTCAGTTGCATATTCTTAATTAGATTACATGTTTCGATCACTCAGGATCATCTTCAGATCTAAGTAGAGCATCAGATATAAGCATAGCGTCAGCGAACTATCTTGTCTACTCAAAACCACATATCAGAGTAGATCATCCATGTGATTCTGAATAGACAAGAGAGATTGCTGACGAAACTACTTAGATCTAAAGATAATCCCAAACGCTCGAAACATGTAATCTAACTAAAAATATAGAGTTGAGGGCAAACTAAAAATGAGAATGATCTTAAGTATCAATAGTGTTGCTGTTTCTCACAAGACGAATTTGTCGGCTACAGTGAAATTCCTTCTTTGTTCTTGTTGTAGAAATTAGACAGGAGACTAAGAAAATTGTTAGAAAATGTCTATAGCGCCTGAATCTCTTTTTAGCGATTATTCAATAGCCTTAGGATGAAACCTCTAGCGCAGTATATTGCACACTCCTACAGCTACATACGTATTGTCTAAGCTACTGCACAGTACATGTGGATGATACATATATAATTAAATGCAAAAACTGACATAATGTCCTCGGAGAACAAATCCGCCATCACTGGCATTGAGACACATTAATGATTTCCCTTAATTGCAATCTTTTTTTTTTTTAAATGATGAACGATTTCGGTTCAACATGAATCATACTTAGATCTGAACATACGGGTTAAAAGAGTAACCCATCCAGCACCCGCAAATTTTCGTGTTACGTCATGTAATAAAATTTCCCTTGTTCCTGTTGAATCGAAACATGTTATTTAAAATAAAATTAATGCAGTGTTCACATTCTTAATGGATTTCTGTAGGCCTGAAGTAGTTTTTGGCGTCTTTTGGACTGTACCATATACTGCGCTGCGTGAAGCCTCTTAGAACTCGACGAGGGTGACTACTTACTGATGTCTTTTATGTATTTTAAACCTGACTTCCCATGTAGTGAGTACTATTTTATATCAGAGCAGCACACAATGTTCTTGAAATATTGGAAATGGTGTTTGCCTGCTAAGACATTTGCAGGGACGGCAGCCTATGTGTTTAACCCCTGTTATGTCAACCAATCCGAATGTGCCTTAAACAGCGCGAAACGTGTTACTGGCAAAATATAAAATAGGAAAGCCTTTTTTTGCAGCCAAGACTGATTAACTCTTCAAAATCATGCAATCAAGACGGATAATAAATCTGTCTGAGGTGTTAAATGGTTCTCTGAACGTGAACTCGCCCTTGACTTTGAGAAACCACACTATTTTCAGTGCTGTACAACAAATATTAACACGGACAATTTCTTAGCACGTGAACAGGTGTCAGTGTATATAAGATGATGAAAACATGGATTAGATGAAACTTCTTACTGAGCTGCTCAAACCAACACATTCAGAAATTGATTTTCGTAAAATTGTTAGCCCTGGAAACAAAGGAATCAACGTCATAACATATTTTGCATATTTCCACTCAATAATGTTTTATGAAATAATTTTCTGGGGTAACTCATCATTTAAAAAGATGGTATGACTATATAGAGGCGAGCAGTAAAAATAATGCGTGGTGTTATCTCTCAAAATACTACGTGGTGTTAGCATGCAAACATATACTACAATATATGACTGTGTGGTGTGTTTCGAAGACTAGCAATTGTACGAAGAGCAAAAGTATCTGAACATAATTGTTTGAGCAATTCTGTAATATTTTGGAATTTTAACCGCCCTAGACGAGTTTCCTTCTTTGTAGTTTTTTCGTTTGATGCTTATTTCGTGAGATATTTGGCTCGGACCACCACCATTTGGTCAATGGACCACCCTGTATATAATCAAAAGTTTTTGATCATTTTCTCTATAACGTAAGACGTTTGACAAGTGGAAAAGCAAGTTTTAAATCTAACAAAATTCTCCTACTACTCCAGAGAGCAATTTTTATTTAAAATCTGGTAGCCTGTAAAAAAAGTAAGAAAAAGACTTGTTTTAAATGTAGTTGCATGAACTGGACTGAAAAGTAATGTTAAACTGAGGCTAGTGTGTTGCGTAGGAAATGGTTAGCATGTAGCCATCTACTGAAACTAAACGTAAGTAGGAGGGAGTACTGAAAAGCAATGCCTCCTAGTTTATGTGAAAACTCTTAAAGCTTTTTAAATAAACGTTGTTAACATTCAGCATTTTCATTCTTCATGTCTACTTATTTGTAGCCTTTGCCGTTAGAGGGCTCCGAATTGTAGCGTGTAACATGGCCGTGTGCAACGCAGCTACACCAATGCGTGAGAAACAGAGTGCTGTAATCGAGTTCAGAATTTGAAGAGTTCCCCCATATGTGAAGCACCTTCTTCTTCAGCATGACACTGCCAGAGTACACTCGAGCTCTGTGACATCTGCAACAGTCCGACGCCTTAGGGTCACTTTCATCGATCATCCTCCACGCAGTCCCAGCTTGGACCCATCCGATTTCATCTGTCTCCATAACTTACAGAACACTTTCCAGTATTTCGCTTTGATAGCGATGAAGTGGTGCAAGTAGAGGTGATGGTTCAGATGGCTCTAAGCACTATGGGACTCAACATCTGACGTCATCAGTCCCCTAGAACTTAGAACTACTTAAACCTAACTAACCTAAGGACTTCACACACATCCATACCCGAGGCAGGATTCGAACCTGCGACCGTAGCAGTCCCGCGGTTCCGGACTGCAGCGCCTAGAACCGCACGACCACCGCGGCCGGCGGCTCCGTCAACAAAGCGAAACATTCAACAGAGACGGTATCATTAAACTAGCCTCCCGTTGGAAGAAATGCGTTCACCACCAGGGTGACTCTGTTGAGAAATAAATATGTACACATGAAGATGTTAATAAAGTTTTTATCTGAAAAAGCTTTAAGTGTGGGGTCTTACCCACTCATCGCTAATAGGGTGCCTAAGGGATGCAGCGTTCTCGAAATGTTATACAACAGTTCAAACAAATAATTTTAGTAGTTTTATTTCTATAAAGCAAATTGACAATACTTAGCTTTGATTACAGCAATTGTCGCTAGCGACATGAAAACAGTAAAGTTCTTGCTGTACATAACGTCCCCGTAAGCACTTGATAAGGATCACAACAATGTGATAGCGTAGCACTAATATCCGTTGCAGACTTTTGGGATCTGAGAGGCTGATGCTAGCAGGAGCAGCGCTTGTATTCACTTCTTCCAGGTGTCGCTCTTGGCGCGGGGCGGTCCATTTCCAAGCACCATTGGTTCAAAAATGGCTCTGAGCACTATGGGACTCAACTGCTGTGCTCAGAAGTCCCCTAGAACTTAGAACTACTTAAATCTAACTAACCTAAGGACATCACACACATCCATGCCCGAGGCAGGATTCGAACCCGCGACCGTAGCGGTCGTGCGGTTCCAGACTGTAGCGCCTTTAACCGCTCGGCCACTTCGGCCGGCCGCACCATTGGCCGACGTTTCCTCGCCGCCTTCTCTGGTCTTGCTCTCCGCATGTTCGTTCCGGCACTTGTGGTTACGCCAGAACATTAAGAATTTTTATATAAAAATTACGGAGGCATTACTTTTCGTGTTCGTAGCGGAGTGATCAATCTCAACGAAAAAGGAAGCGAGACAGTAGTACTATAGCACTACTAAAACGAGCTGTACTTGTTTGGAGGACTGAAGGGAAATCCATGTAGCCCCTTGAGGAAAACTTGGAACGAGATTAGGTAAGCAGTAATCGTGTTGTCAAAGCGCAGCTCCCCAAACAATGTGAAATTAATAATCGCAGTATAATTCAATTTGATCGTGAAGGCTATCTTCTGAACAATAATATGTCAGGACATGCAGCCCATGTCATCAATTTCTTGTTGTTGTTGTTGTTGTTGTGGTCTTCACTCCTGAGACCCTATCCTGTGCAAGCTTCTTCATCTCCCAGTACCTACTGCAACCTACATCCTTCTGAATCTGTTTAGTGTATTCATCTCTTGGTCTCCCTCTACGATTTTTACCCTCCACGCTTCCCTCCAATACTAAATTGGTGATCCCTTGATGCCTCAGAACATGTTCTACCAAGCGATCCCTTCTTCTAGTCAAGTTTTGCCACAAACTTCTCTTCTCCCAAATCCTGTTCAATACCTCCTCATTAGTTATATGATCAATCCATCTAATTTTCAGCATTCTTCTGTAGCACCACATTTCGAAAGCTTCTATTCTCTTCTTGTCCAAACTATTTATCGTCCATGTTTCACTTCCATACATGGCTACACTCCATACAAATACTTTCAGAAACGACTTCCTGACACTTAAATCCATACTCGATGTTAACAAATTTCTCTTCTTCAGAAACGCTTTCCTTGCCATTGCCAGTCTACATTTATATCCTCTCTACTTCGACCATCATCAGTTATTTTGCTCCCCAAATAGCAAAACTCCTTTACTACTTTAAGTGTCTCATTTCCTAATCTACACTCCTGGAAATGGAAAAAAGAACACATTGACACCGGTGTGTCAGACCCTCCATACTTGCTCCGGACACTCCGAGAGGGCTGTACAAGCAATGATCACACGCACGGCACAGCGGACACACCAGGAACCGCGGTGTTGGCCGTCGAATGGCGCTAGCTGCGCAGCATTTGTGCACCGCCGCCGTCAGTGTCAGCCAGTTTGCCGTGGCATACGGAGCTCCATCGCAGTCTTTAACACTGGTAGCATGCCGCGACAGCGTGGACGTGAACCGTATGAGCAGTTAACGGACTTTGAGCGAGGGCGTATAGTGGGCATGCGAGAGGCCGGGTGGACGTACCGCCGAATTCCTCAACACGTGGGGCGTGAGGTCTCCACAGTACATCGATGTTGTCGGCAGTGGTCGGCGGAAGGTGCACGTGCCCGTCGACCTGGGACCGGACCGCAGCGGCGCACGGATGCACGCCAAGACCGTAGGATCCTACGCAGTGCCGTAGGGGACTGCACCGCCACTTCCCAGCAAATTAGGGACACTGTTGCTCCTGGGGTATCGGCGAGGACCATTCGCAACCGTCTCCATAAAGCTGGGCTACGGTCCCGCACACCGTTAGGCCGTCTTCCGCTCACGCCCCAACATCGTGCAGACCGCCTCCAGTGGTGTCGCGACAGGCGTGAATGGAGGGACGAATGGAGACGTGTCGTCTTCAGCGATGAGAGTCGCTTCTGCCTTGGTGCCAATGATTGTCGTATGCGTGTTTGGCGCCGTGCAGGTGAGCGCCACAATCAGGACTGCATACGACCGAGGCACACAGGGCCAACACCCGGCATCATGGTGTGGGGAGCGATCTCCTACACTGGCCGTACACCACTGGTGATCGTCGAGGGGACACTGAATAGTGCACGGTACATCCAAACCGTCATCGAACCCATCGTTCTACCATTCCTAGACCGGCAAGGGAACTTGCTGTTCCAACAGGACAATGCACGTCCGCATGTATCCCGTGCCACCCAACGTGCTCTAGAAGGTGTAAGTCAACTACCCTGGCCAGCAAGATCTCCGGATCTGTCCCCCATTGAGCATGTTTGGGACTGGATGAAGCGTCGTCTCACGCAGTCTGCACGTCCAGCACGAACGCTGGTCCAACTGAGGCGCCAGGTGGAAATGGCATGGCAAGCCGTTCCACAGGACTACATCCAGCATCTCTACGATCGTCTCCATGGGAGAATAGCAGCCTGCATTGCTGCGAAAGGTGGATATACACTGTACTAGTGCCGACATTGTGCATGCTCTGTTGCCTGTGTCTATGTGCCTGTGGTTCTGTCAGTGTGATCATGTGATGTATCTGACCCCAGGAATGTGTCAATAAAGTTTCCCCTTCCTGGGACAATGAATTCACGGTGTTCTTATTTCAATTTCCAGGAGTGTAATTCCATCAGCATCACCCGAGTTAACTCGACTACACTCCGTTATCCTCGTTTTGCTTTTGTTGATGTTAATCAAGACACTGTCCATTCCGTTCAACTGCTCTTCCAAGTCCTTTGTCGTCTCTGACAGAATTACAATGTCATCGGCGAACCTTAAAAGTTTTTATTTCTTCTCCATGGATTTTAATAACTACTCCGAATTTTTCCTTTGTTTCCTTTACTGCTTGCTCAATATACAGATTGAATAACATCGGGGAGAGGCTACAGCCCTGTCTCACTCCCTTCCCAACCGCTGCTTCCCTTTCATGTCCCTCATCAATTTAACCTTTGTTAAACTCAGATACCACGCCACAAGAGGGAGTGGTATCGCTTATTAATTCCGTTAATCTTTATAAGGACTGAAGAAATGTGACGCAACATTTCTTGGCGTGAAGCAGAATACAAGGCGATGTGGGGTGGCACGGAGTCATGTCGTGTTAAGTTGCAGAACGCTTGGCATGAGAGATATTTCTGCTGAGTTAAACGCAATGGGTTGAAAATGTGAGGGAATTCCCCTCTTGGAAGAATAGATTCGGCAAGACGAATCGTCAGCGATTAGGCAAGGAAATATTGCGTGCCATTAAAACGACTCCAACTCCTATAGCCGACTAACAATTGGCTAAGCTGATAAATAACCATATGTGACTAATTGGTTACAGTCCTAAATGGCACTGTTCAGTGGCACACGAATGTAAACATGACAAGTGCCTCATTTGTGTTGGGAATGTTTAGATAAGTATCTTAGTGCTTTCGCAAACTTCCCTTGTGCCTCTTCTTTAGTAAGTTTTTTCTCAGTCTTAGTCTGACAATGGCGTTCGTTCACAACTGTTTCTCCTTCCACATGTTTTCATTTGACACTGAATTCTTCTATTTTATGAATGCCCCTTCTTCTACCTTCCCATGTGGCGGTTCTCTTTCCGGAAGTCGTAAACTCTCAGAAAGACGAGCTGAGTACATGAGACTGCCCTAAGGAACATCTGTTCAGCGTATTTCACCCTACGTTAGAGCTGCACCTTACAGGCTGAAGGAGGGTTTCCTGCAGCTGAAGTTTCCATCCGTCAGAGGATGACACAACTGCTGCTGAGAAACAAGTACAAAGCAAAGAGGTCGATTGCAAAGAAGTCTCACATTTATTTTGCGCCGCGTGGCAGACAGCGCCGCCAAAGCGAATTTCCCGAAATACCTTCGCAGTAAACAGCGCACGGCCGTTGTGTGGCGCGCTATGGCGAGCTGTGCACGGCGCTGTTTGTGCGCTGCGCCGCCGCGTACTGGCGTACTGCGGACTCTGGCGGCAGCCTTCCGCGAAGTGCCGGAAGCCGAGAAACCGTGCGGCCACAACACGGCACTGCCGCTAACTGCTGCAAGCGCCGCCGCTCACTGGCTTATCACACCCGTCGACTGACTCTCAACAACACTGCAGTTTGAAACACGTATTTCCGCTGTAATATATTTTTTGTCACACTACCGATGACCTTGTTATGCCGTAAACTGGTTAAAAAAACGGTAGAAAATTCACAGTTTGTGTTTTTATTCCGTGAACGAGTGATTCTCCTGCTCACAAGGGAACCTCCCCATCGCACCCCCCTCAGATTTAGTTGTAAGTTGGCACAGTGGATAGGTCTTGAAAAACTGAACACAGAACAATCGAGAAAACAGGAAGAAGTTGTGTGGAACTATGAAAAAAATAAGCAAAATATACAAACTGAGTAGTCCATGCGCCAGATAGGCAACATCAAGGACACTGTGAGCTCAGGAGCGCCGTGGTGCCGTGGTTAGCGTGAGCAACTGCGGAACGAGAGTTCCTTGGTTCAATCAGGTCTTCCCTCGAGTGAAAAGTTTAATTTTTTATTTTCGGAGAATTATTATCTGACAAGCTCTTATGTTTTAATCACTTTTTTGGGAGTGATTATCACATCCACAAGAAAACCTAAATCGGGCAAGGTAGAAGAATCTTTTTACCCATTCGCCAAGTGTACAAGTTAGGTGGGCCGACAACATATTCCTGTCACGTGACGCACATGTCATCACCAGTGTCGTATAGAATATATCAGACGTGTTTCCCTGTGGAGGAATCGGTTGACCTATGACCTTGCGATCAAATGTTTTCGGTTTCCATTGGAGAGGCACGTCCTTCCGTCTACTAATCGCACGGTTTTGCGGTGCAGTCGCAAAACACCGACAGTAAACTTATTACAGTGAACAGAGACGTCAATGAACGAACGGACAGATCATAACTTTGCGAAAAAAAGTAAACTTTTCACTCGAGGGAAGATTTGAACCAAGGACCTCTCGTTCCGAAGCTGCTCACGCGAACCACGGGACCACGGCGCTCCTGAGCTCAGATTCTCCTTGATGTTGCCTATCTTACCATGGACTACTCAGTTTGTAAATTTTGCTTATTTTTTTCATAGTTCCACACAACTTCTTCCTGTTTTCTCGATTGATCTGTGTTCAGTTTTCCATGGCCTTTCCACTGTGCCAACGTATAACTAAATCTGGCGGGGGGGGGGGGGGGTGATGGGGAGGTTCTCTTGTAAGCAACGAAAGAGGAATTCATCAACACGACAAGTTATACCATAACAGCAGATTTACTACTTGCCTTCTGAGGCTAACATAGGGGCCCAAGCCAGCCTGAGTGGCCGAGCGGTTCCAGGCGCTACAGTCTGGAACCGCGCGATCACTACGGTCGCAGGTTCGAATCCTGCCTCGGGCATGGATGTGTGTGATGTCCTTAGGTTTAAGTACTTCTAAGTTCTAGGGGACTGATGACCTCAGAAGTTAAGTCCCATAGTGCTCAGAGCCATTTGAACCATTTTTGAACAATTTTCTATGATCTCAGTATTTGACGTCATATCTACTGTACGATGTGTACTACAGTGAAGTATTTTGCGGGTACATTGAGCAGAAAATGCGGATACTGTCTGCTCAGTGTGTTGCGAACAGAGTTAGTAGCAAAGAAATAAATAACCTTGTGCAAGATGTGGCAGTTTTTCATTCACCTCAGTCTTCATAACGTCATATCTCCGGAACTAGCGTGTCGTACAATAATATACACTCCTGGAAATTGAAATAAGAACACCGTGAATTCATTGTCCCAGGAAGGGGAAACTTTATTGACACATTCCTGGGGTCAGATACATCACATGATCACACTGACAGAACCACAGGCACATAGACACAGGCAACAGAGCATGCACAATGTCGGCACTAGTACAGTGTATATCCACCTTTCGCAGCAATGCAGGCTGCTATTCTCCCATGGAGACGATCGTAGAGATGCTGGATGTAGTCCTGTGGAACGGCTTGCCATGCCATTTCCATCTGGCACCTCAGTTGGACCAGCGTTCGTGCTGGACGTGCAGACCGCGTGAGACGACGCTTCATCCAGTCCCAAACATGCTAAATGGGGGACAGATCCGGAGATCTTGCTGGCCAGGGTAGTTGACTTACACCTTCTAGAGCACGTTGGGTGGCACGGGATACATGCGGACGTGCATTGTCCTGTTGGAACAGCAAGTTCCCTTGCCGGTCTAGGAATGGTAGAACGATGGGTTCGATGACAGTTTGGATGTACCGTGCACTATTCAGTGTCCCCTCGACGATCACCAGTGGTGTACGGCCAGTGTAGGAGATCGCTCCCCACACCATGATGCCGGGTGTTGGCCCTGTGTGCCTCGGTCGTATGCAGTCCTGATCGTGGCGCTCACCTGCACGGCGCCAAACACGCATAAGACCATCAATGGCACCAAGGCAGAAGCGACTCTCATCGCTGAAGACGACACGTCTCCATTCGTCCCTCCATTCACGCCTGTCGCGACACCACTGGAGGCGGTCTGCACGATGTTGGGGCGTGAGCGGAAGACGGCCTAACGGTGTGCGGGACCGTAGCCCAGCTTCATGGAGACGGTTGCGAATGGTCCTCGCCGATACCCCAGGAGCAACAGTGTCCCTAATTTGCTGGGAAGTGGCGGTGCGCTCCCCTACGGCACTGCGTAGGATCCTACGGTCTTGGCGTGCATCCGTGCGTCGCTGCGGTCCAGTCCCAGGTCGACGGGCACGTGCACCTTCCGCCGACCACTGGCGACAACATCGATGTACTGTGGAGACCTCACGCCCCACGCGTTGAGCAATTCGGCGGTACGTCCACCCGGCCTCCCGCATGCCCACTATACGCCCTCGCTCAAAGTCCGTCAACTGCACATATGGTTCACGTCCACGCTGTCGCGGCATGCTACCAGTGTTAAAGACTGTGATGGAGCTCCGTATGCCACGGCAAACTGGCTGACACTGACGGCGGCGGTGCACAAATGCTGCGCAGCTAGCGCCATTCGACGGCCAACACCGCGGTTCCTGGTGTGTCCGCTGTGCCGTGCGTGTGATCATTGCTTGTACAGCCCTCTCACAGTGTCCGGAGCAAGTATGGTGGGTCTGACACACCGGTGTCAATGTGTTCTTTTTTCCATTTCCAGGAGTGTAATTTGCTCTTACTTTCAGTTGTATGGGCAAATACTGTGTGTAAACTGTGTCGTGATGAAGTTAGTAATAAATAAGTAATAAATTAAAACGTTATGCCTCTTGCTGCAGTTATACAGCATGAGAGCGGAGATGTAGTGAGTGATACATTTTTTCCTTTATCATTTAGGGGGGGGGTTATCAGCGATAAAAAGTTTCGTAAGGGTTTGAAATTGTGTGTGAAGTTTGTTGCAAGTCACTATGTTCTTACATTCTCAAATAGTGGATGGCTAAAGTGAGTGAATTCGCGCGTCATGGTCTGCACCGCTTTTTCATCCCCATTCCACCCTTTTGATGGGTAGCTGGTTCTTACGCCCGCAGCGATTCTCTCCAGATTGTAACTGATAAGTGTATCACGTTTGGTTGAAGTCGGCCTCTGGTGAAACAAACGCTGTATCACTGTGAGAAATACGGAGGCGAGCGAGTGTGCCGGGAATTAAATCGGTTTAATGCTACAGTCGCCACGTCATCACAACGCGCCTGTATGTGGCATACAAACTGTTGCGCCAAAATCCAAGTGCGAAATTAAAAATTGAAATAGCTTTTTCAAACTTTTTCAATATATGCTTCATTATAGTAATGTTAAATTGTTAACTGTCAGAATGATCAGATGAGTAAGATTTGCTAACTATATTACTTTATGAAAGAAATAAGTGATGTTAAATAATGCAATTAGACAACTAAAACTAGTTCAGAATGTGCAAATGTATGTCACGATCAAAAGTTACAAGTCTCAACTTGTTCGGTACAATATTTTAGTCAAAGTAGCGATTTTTAAGAAAATTTGAGGGTGCTAACAATCCGACCTAGAAAGATGAAAATTCGGATGTAGCCTCAAAAAAATGATTCAAATGGCTCTGAGCACTATAGGACTTAACATCTGAGGTCATCAGTCCCCTAGAACTTAGAACTACTTAAACCTAACTTACCTAAGGATATCACACACATCCATGCCCGAGGCAGGATTCGAACCTGCGACCGTAGTGGTCGCGCGGTTCCAGACTGAAGCGCCTAGAACCGCTCGGCCACACTGGCCGGCATGTAGCATCAGTTTGACATAAAAACATTAACTGTGTGACTCCATTAAGCTACCTCCAATAATCTTCAAGAAATTTACAAAAACTAAATTTAGAACAGAAACGTCCTAATTCGTAATAGATTGTCATTTGTACTTATGATAGAAAGTTCCAATTATAGTACTCGATTATATTAAGGAAATAATACGTCTGTACCAAGTTTCAAAACTTTAGTGTAAATAACAGCCAATACTAGGACTCTTAAGTGGTAGATCAGAGGTCATGTTCTACTATCGGTTCAGTTCTAAAACTTCTAGCCGGCAAAATTTAAATGCAGTCAAGCTGAAACTTTTGCAGTAACTAAAGCCAACTTAACTTCGTTCACATGAAAAATACGAAGATTGTAAATTGTTGCACAACAGAGTTATTAAATAATGGGGCTGCTGAATGTGCCTGGATCGGTTTACAGCAAATGTTCCGATCGGCGGTCCGCTGCGCCCGTGTATAAATACGGCCAGAGACGCAGTGAGGAGACGCCCCGATGGGGAATTGAAATGCAATAAAGGAAAAAAAGACAGTGAGGAGACACTTGGCACCGAGCTACCAATCTGTCCGCATCCTTCAAACGTCGGCATACGCTCTACCTCATATGACGTCGCAGCCAGGTAACTACCAAACGCGTTTTCGGTAATAGTAGGAAGTGAACTATCGAGGACAGCGCTGTCCTGAATCACCTAGACTTTACGGAAATAACTGTTTGTGTGCCGCCCGTAATATTGACAGAATTAGGTGGCAAGCGATGAGATTATTTTGCACTATTGTGGCGAGCAATTAACTTTGATGATTAGAAATCAGGACGATAGACCATTTTACTTTTAACTTAGAATAGAGATTGACTCTGAACTGTTAATAATGCTGTTTCTGATAAGGACGTCGTTATTATTATCAGGAATATTATAATTTTTTGCGTGTGAACTTTTACTGAATATGCAAGTGTTGCCCAGAAAGTAATGCATCGCATCCTTTTCCTCAGCCGAAAACAGTGCTACGAATGCGAAACACAATTACGTTATGTATTATCTGAAGTCTGCTGAGTGAGCGCGAAAAGTTTCCGTCACTTCCGACAGATAGCGTAGCTGCAGGACGCTTTCAAAGTGGCGTCTGTAGCTGATGAACGTTACAAGCAACGTACCGTCATTGACTTTCTCACTGCAGAGAAAGAAACTGCGGGAAATATTCACAAACGCTTGTGCAAAGTCTATGGAGCATCTGTTGCCGAGAGTAGTACAGTTAGTCGCTGGGCACGCAGGGTGAGGTCATCAGAAGGCTTCAAGATTTGCAGCGGTCGGGAAAACCATCCACGGCTGTCACACCTGACATGTTGCAGCTAGCTGATGTCATTCGCGAGGACAGACGCATTACGACTCGGCAGTTGGCGCTGCATCTGTCAATCAGCAAAGGAAGTTCACACAGTGAAACACTGGCTCCGCCACCAAGACAAGGATTCGTACCGACATGGTATACACGCCCTTGTCTCACCCTGGAGGGAGACCATAGAACTGGATGGAGATTACGCACAAAAATAGGGTGTGTAGATAGAACACCATGGGTTCAAATGGCTCTGAGCACTATGGGACTTAACATCCCAGGTTATTAGTCCCCTAGACTTAGAACTACTCAAACCTAACTAACCTAAGGACATGACACACATCCATGCCCGAGGCAGGATTCGAACCTGCGACCGTAGCAGCTGCGCGGTTCCGGACTGAAGCGAATAGAATCACTCGACCACACCGGCCGGCTAGAAAACCATTCTTTCGTGTGTGTAATTGTCATTATGTTCAATACAGAATTGTTAAAGAAAAAATGCCGTGCATTACTTTCTGGGCACCCCACGTATTAATCAGTTAGAACTCAAAACTTTTACTTATAGTCATAATTCCTGATTGCGCTGTGTAAACGGCTAGTAGGAACGTTTCCTTTCAGTGAGCACAACAAGAATGTGGACTTGCAGACTGGAAATAATGGTCAGTATGTTCTCCAGCGCTTTCTGTCTGACCGCAAAAATAGTTTTACGGCTCTTGTAAAGACAGCGAATAAAATAATTAAACCGCTGTCCCACAGGCCCACTGACTTTGCAGAATATGTGGAACATATGTATGGACTAGGGCGCATGTAGAGGCGTCTAGGCAGTCGTGTTCCCTCGCTCCTTTTGCGAGTGGTACAAGAACGGGAATGACTAGTCACGATACCAGGTGTACCGGTATGAAATGAGCGTTAAGATACAAACGTGTCGATAGGGAACATTTGTTGTGAATGAGCCTTAATTTTCTTTTGTTTGGTTGGTATGACATCTGTCAAAGATATTTAGTGTACATCAAGTCTTGGAACAAACAACATCATATGTTTTCATCGTGTTAACAATGTGAATTTTGTACCAGAAAGTGATGGTTTGCGGAAAGCATTAATTTCTTGTTTTCATTTCAAAAAAAGTGCTGCAGAGTCACATCAAATGCTTGTCGAGGCATACGGTGATCATGCTCTATCAGAAGCAGCATGCAAAAGATGGATACAACTGTTCAGAAATAATGATTTTGATGTAAGAAATGAAGAACGTGGAAGACCACCAAAAAAGTTCGAAGACACCGAATTGCAAGCAATATTGGATGAAGATGATACTTTGAGTCAGAAGCAAATGGCAGCAATGCTAAATGTTGCACAACAAACAATTTCTGACCGTTTGAAAGCTATGGGCAAGATCCAAAAGTGTGGAAAATGGTTGCCACATGAATTGAATGAAAGACAGATGGACAACCGAAAAACCATTTGTCAAATTTTGCTTCAAAGACATGAAAGAAAATCAGTTTTGCATCGAATTGTTACTGGCGATGAAAAATGGATTTATTTTAGGAATCCTAAACGGGAAAAATCATGGGTTAATCCGGGACAACCATCAACATCAACTGCAAAACGAGATCGATTCGGCAAAAAGACAATGCTCTGTGTTAGGTGGGATCAGAAAGGTGTCGTGTACCATGAGCTTCTAAAATCCGGTGACACTGTGAATACTAATCGCTACAGACAACAAATGATCAATTTGAACTATGCATTGATCGAAAAAAGACCAGAATGGGCCAGAAGACATGGCAAAGTAATTTTTTACACGACAATGCACTTGCACACAAAGCAAAACTGGTTCACGATACAATCAAAACACTTGGCTGGGAGCTGCTATCCCACCTGCCGTATTCACCAGACTTGGCCTCTTCCGACTTGCATTTGCTTTCATCAATGGGACACGCATTGGCTGAGGAACACTTCGATTCCTACGAAGAAGTCGAAAATTGGTTGTCTGATTGGTTTGCGTCCAAAGACGAACATTTCTATTGGCGTGGTGTCCACAAATTGCCAGAAAGGTGGTCAAAATGTATAGAAAGCAATGGTCAGTACTTTGAATAAATTTTTTTTACTTTTCAATTCAAAATTTTCACAAAAAGACGCTCATTTCATACCGGTACACCTGGTACATGGTATCCTCTGCCATATAATGTACAGTGACTAGCGAATTATGTTGATGTATAAAAAGACACTCGTACGTGGCCACGGTGTGTTGGCTTCCCATTAATTACCTATTGCGTTACGCCTTAGCGTATTGCTGCGTTTACCAGCTAATTACGTTCCTCTGTCGGATGTGCTGGCACGAAGGGGGAGCTCGACGGCCGGCACTCCCCCGCGCGGCGCAGTCGGATTCCTCTGCCGGACGGCGTTCGCCCGCGGAATCCCGACGCGTCGTATCGACCGCTCCGGAGGCGTCGCGCGCTGATAGACCGTAACTATGGCTACACGCGCCACCCCCACGTCGCGGGGTTACTCCGGCAGGCCGGCCTGGCGAGTCGCGAGCTTCAATATTTCAGCCGCGCTGATACGCGGAACGCGGGCCGCCGTTGCCTCCCCTGCCACTTGCCGCGGCGGCGCCGAAAGAGCGCCGAGTCCGTCGCAGCTCCTGAAGCACTCGCCAGCCCCTCTCATTACCTAATGGAGAGACTGCTGAACGCCCACGGGAACGGATGGCTTCTGCACCGCCTCCCGATCGCGGCTGTCCTGCTATTTTCGGCTTCCGTGCCGCGTAACCGTATATTGCTGGCGAATATTGCCAAGGGCCAACTCTCCGATGCGAAACATTCATTTTCACAAATGGCCCATTGATTTCGAAGGTGGGAAATAAACTGTTTTCATATTTCGTTCGTAACGAATAAATGTGCTTCAATCGGTGAAAAAAGAGATATTAAAACAGAAACTGAGGGAAAAACAGGAACGAAATAATAAATCACCGAACATATTTAAAATTTAAATTAGAAATTCTGCGGAAACTACACAATTTCAGAGCATTAGTTATTCTCTACGGTTCTTTTTTTGTAATCATCTCAACTTTTAGGGCAAAATTTAAAAGTTAATTATGAGTATATTTCTACAAATCTGCCACTAAATACATTCACGAATGTAAGGGAGAAAAAAAAAACTGTTTCCGAATACACGCACCATTTCGACGTAAAATAAAACGACCAGAAATCATTGTGTCAGTCACTATATAACTGGAAAGACTCCGTGTATAAACGGTTTTTAATGTTACACGTCTAGCTTCAATTTCCTTTACTTCACATGTGAGATCACAATTTAATTTTTATTTTTTTGTCATGAGACTACCGGTTTCGGTCTATAATGACCACCTTCAGATCTGTTTTATAAAAACATGTCCTAATTTACTGGTGCTGGCATCGTCAAATGCTGAACAGAAAGTAAGCGACGACATCGTCAAATGTATATAAATAACTGTTATTTATATATATTTGATGATGCCGGCCCTGATTTTGTGTTTAGCATTTGACGATGCCACTATGGCTCCAGTGTATTAGGACACGTTTTTACAAAACAGCTCTGAAGATGGTCATTATAGACCGAAACCAGTAGTCTGATGACAAAAAATTTGTGACCATAGACGTGAAATAAAGGAAATTTATTCTATATTCGGGTCACTGTTTAATTCGCGACCATGTCGCAGCTTGTGAAACAAGTGTAGCTAATATCTATCAGTTTTTTTTTAACTTATGAAGCCACTACGATTTCATTGGTTCCATAATAGAAATGAATCGTGACTGTTAAAACTACAAAAAGAAGCCGAGTTTTCACCACCGCAATATCGTCGTACGTATGCAATTTTTCTGGAGGTACTGACATCCATGCAATATAAAAAAAGCTAACAATTACTCATTGCAGTTAAAATGAGAGAAACAATATACAGGGTGTTTCACAATTTCTGTTACAGACTTCAGAGGCTGTAGGGATTGCTTTGTAGATAAAGGTTTTGCTAAGAAGTCTATGTATGGATATGTGTCGTTTCGGCATAAAATAGGTTTAAAGACTGAATCACACGCAAACCTAGACGCTTAGCGGTACGCACATGGGAAAAGGACGCCGTCGTCAGACCCCGCCGTAATTAATGGCATCACATACCATTTTCGTCCGACTACAAACAACAATGGCTACGAGAAATGCTTTCGCAACCACGAAGGTTGAGTGTGGTGTTACACGCACGCGCCGCATATCCTAATTTGAAGAGAATGTCCTTCGCCGCGCGGGATTAGCCGAGCGGTCTAGGGCGCTGCAGTCGTGGACTGTGCGGCTGGTCATGAACCATTAAACGTTGCCACAATAAAGCAAGGATCTATTTTGCGTATTAAAGTCTCCACGGATATGAAGTCAACACATTCAGGGCACTGTCTTCATATAACATGGGGTGCGAGGGCGCCACCCACGAAAACCCCAATAGACCGATCATTGTGTGCCAGTTTCCGGCTATGTAAATGGATACAGCAGGGAATAGCGTCAAGACAGCTAACGGATTAGTCACACATTCATTTAGGCAGCACCAGAGGGCTAATGAAAAGCTCAACGAGTTCTCTTACAACATTGTACAATGAAGCGATAAGAAACTGATATAGGCATGCGTATTCAAATACAGAGATATGTAAGCGGACAGAATACGGCGCTGCGGTCGGTAACGCCTATTTAAGACAAGTGTCTGACGCAGTTGTTAGGTCGATTACTGCTGCTACAATGGCATGTTATCAAGATTTAAGTGAATTAGAACGTGGTGTTAAAGTCGGCGCACGAGCGATGGGACACAGCATCTCCGAGGTGGGGATTTATCCGTACGATCATTTCACGAGTGTGCCGTAAATATCAGGAATCCGGTAAAACATCAAATCTCCGAAATCGCTGTGGCCGGAAAAAGATCCTGCAAGAACGGAACATACGACGACTGAAGAGAACCGTGCAACCCCTCCTCAAATTACTGCAGATTTCAATGCTGGTCCATCAACAAGCGTGAGCGTGCGAACCATTCATTGAAACAGCATCGATATGAGATTTCGGAGCAGGAGGTCCATTTGCGTACCCTTGATGACTGCACGACACAAAGCTTTACGCCTCGCCTGGGCCCGTCGACACTGACATTGGACTGCTGATGACTGGTCAGACGAGTCTCGTCTCAAATTGTATCGAGGGGATGGACGCGTCCGGGCGTGGAGACAACCCCCTGAGTCCTTGGACGCTTCATGTCGGCAGAGGACTGTTCAAGCTGGTGGAGACTCTGTAATGGTGTGGAGCGTGTGTAGTTGAAGTGATATGGGACCCCTGATACGTCTAGAAGCGACTCTGACAGGTGACACGTACGTAAGCATCCTGTCGGGTCAACTGCATCCATTCACGCCCATTGTGCATTTTGACGGACTAGGGCAATTCCAGCAGGACAAAGCGACACCCCACACGTCCAGAGTGGCTCCAGGAACGCTCTTCTGAATTTAAACACTTCCGCAGGCCTCCAAACTCCTTAGACATGAGCATTATTGACCACATCTGGGATGCCTTGCAACGAACTGTTCAGAAGAGATCTCCACTACCTCACACTCTTGCGGATTTATGGACAGCCCTGCGGGATTCATGCTGTCAGTTCCTTCCAGCACTACTTCAGACATTAATCGAATCCATGCCAGGCCGTGTTGCGGCACTTCTGCGTGCCCTACAAGATATTAGGCTGGTATACCAGTTTCTTTGGCTCTTCAGTGCATATGAAAGGCGCAGTACATCAGCAGGAAGCCTTATCTGTAATCCATCGAGGGCGCACTTCCAAACTGACCTTTTTTTTAGTGGTATTTCATCAAACGCGCGATTCAGACAACTGACAATCTAAAATTAAATGAGACGCAAAACAAGAGACATCTAGTGGAGATATTTACAATGAATTTAAAACTTTTGAATATGAAAAACTAATGAAAGTTTTTAGATACATAATAGATGGGTTCTTACACTGGCAGTTAAAACATTAATAATAAAAGGTAAAATTAAACAAAATAAGCGCACTTTCAAAACATTTAAAACATGTTGTCAGAACACAGATATGTGAAAAAAGCATTTTCTTGTCTCTAGAAACTGGAAGAACATGCTTGGAATAGACAGTTGGTGAAGGGGAAAAGATTGGCTGCTGAGGAGGGTAGGAGTCCGGTGATATAAGGATGGAGGACTGGTGTAGAGCAGCGATGTGGTTGGAATGGTTGCTGGGACGGAAGAGGGGGTGGAGTAGAGAGGGGAACTGCTGACACTAATAGTTGTTGGGAAAATAGGGTGGGGATAGAAAGATCGATGGGGTAAAAAGGAGGTAACGAAATGTGGGGAGTGGAGGAAGCCCTGATAGGGTGAACTGGATAGGATGGACCTATAGCTGTAAGGAAGGGTAAGTGGGGTAAATGTGGGGACGGAGTCCATCATCTGAGGGTGTGTAAGTGGAGGATTGGTGGGATGTGTCGGTAAATGTTCCGTAGCATATGAGGATTGGAAAGTAGAGGGGAAAGCGATAGAATTACTGGAGTCGAGTTTGCAGATGGTGTAGATTGTTCGAAAGTGCTGCGAGGAGACGCGGAAAGTTAATTAACTTGTAAAGGATGCTTGTAAGGGAAGGTAAACGGATGCGGAAAACGAGGCAAAGTGCATGGCATTCCAGTATCTGCAAGAACTGATAGGACATGGGTGGGGCGATCCTGAGAAAGTGACGGTAAAATTAAAATCAAAGTAATTTCAGCTTATTGTGGTTCAGTATAAACAGTATTGCTTCGCATGTACCATTTTTGAAATGCTCGGCAAGGGAGGAAAATGTAGATGTTGACGACAATTAAAGCGTAAAAAGTATTACATCCTCATCCGGCAGCGATTACGGTGCTGAAATGTTTCATCTACCTCCTGGATATCGATACGAGTGACATAGGAGAGCCAGAGACCAACGGAAGTCGCGTTTAGCGCTACATGCCGCTGGCCACATCCTCTAGCCTGTTAGGACAGCCCTCTCGCTGTGTGTACATGTATTTTGTTGTGGATTTCTCCCCGGACTGCTCATTCTCTGCTGTTGACGGACTTTGCTTTGTTTACGGAACAGTTGGCTCGAAACTTCTACCCCAAAAAATGGTTCAAATGGATCTGAGCACTATAGGACTCAACAGCTGAGGTCATCTGTCCCGTAGAACTTAGAACTACTTAAACCTAACTAACCTAAGGACATCACACACATCCATGTCCGAGGCAGGATTCTAACGTGTGACCGTAGTGTTCGCGGGGTTCCAGACTGTAGCGTCTAGAACCGCTCGGCCACACCGGCCGGCGCCCCTACCCCGGCCATCTCCTTTCCGGGCAGGTACTAAACACCGAATGCAACTCCAGCTACTCCATCAGTATTCAGTGGTTTTCGACGTGAACCCGAGCACCGCGTTGCGGGACTCTCGTTTGGCATATGTGACGGACAGAATACAAAAATAAGTATATCAGTGGTGTAGGAGTAGTGTTACACAGGGTGGCATCTTGAAGAGGGCCGCCGCCGCTTTGCTCCACACCCGCTAGTGACTGCTGATGGCGCTCGATGCATCGCTGCCGCCGCCGCCTGGAGCGCTGCCAGCGGCTGTAGCAGAGGCTGCTGGTGAAAGAAAAAGACGACGGCGGGGCGCCAACGTCATCGCGGCTCTCGCCAAGTCGGCGGCCGGCGAGCGCTCATAACGGGCGCGCCGTCCATCACGGCAGGGAGCGTCGCGACGCCAGCGCCGGCCACTAAATAAGTCTGCGCGCGCCCCGCCGCCGTGACAGATGGCGCCGCGATGCGCCGCCGCCTGCCGTCTTCATCAAACGCGGCTCATCGCCGGATGATTCGGTGCGAGCGACCGCCTCATTAGTGACAGCGGCGCGTGGCGGACCCCTCAATTAAACGTGTGGCCCTGCCTCTGGAACCGCCCCGACGTGCTTCTTCCCGCTGTCAGTGCGCCTTCCGGAATGAGAGAGCCGCTACGAACGTCTCCAGGTTGTCTACCGTCGTGGCAGCAGGCTACCACGATCACGAACAAGCCTTGCTCACAAGGGAACCTCCCCATCGCACCCCAGTCAGGTTTAGTTATAAGTTGGCACAGTGGATAGTCCTTGAAAAACTGAACACAGATCATTCGAGAAAACAGGAAGAAGTTGTATGCAACTATGAAAAAAATAAGCAAAATATACAAACTGAGTAGTCCATGCGGAAGATAGACAACATCAAGTATAATGTGAGCTCAGGAGTGCCGTGGTCCCGCGGTTAGCGTGAGCAGCGGCGGAAGGAGAGGTCCTTGGTTCAAGTCTTCCCTCGAGTGAGAAGTTTTAATTTTTTTATTTTCAGACGATTTTCAGTTCAGGCACTCACACATAATCAACTTCCCTCTCCAAAATTCTAGGACATGTTCGGATTTGCTTGGACATATGCAGGATTTGACGGTCTACACACGGAAAAATTTGAAAACGTTAAAAACATAACTTATGACAGAGCACAGGGAAAACTGTGCGACTGTGAAACTGTTGCATTCATTTGTTGCAGTTTATGTACAAACTCTTATGTTTTCATCACGTTTTAGGGAGTGATTATCACATCCATAAGAAAACCTAAATCGGACAAGGTAGAAGAATCTTTTTACCCATCCGCCAAGTGTACAAGTTAGGTGGGTCGACAACATATTCCTGTCATGTGACGCATATGCCATCACCAGTGTTTTCCTGTGAAGGAATCGGTTGACCTATGACCTTGCGATCAGATGTTTTCAGTTCCCATTGGAGAGACACGTCCTTCGTCTACCAATCGCACGTTTTTGCGGTGCGGTCGCAAAACACAGACACTAGACTTATTACAGTGAACAGAGACGTCCGTGAACGAACGTACAGATCATAACTTTGCGAAAATAAAAAATTAAGCTTTTCACTCGCGGGAAGACTTGAACCAAGGACCTCTCGTTCCGCAGCTGCTCACGCTAACCACGTGACCACGGCACTCCTGAGCTAACACAATCCTTGATGTTGCCTATCTTGCGCATGGACTACTCATTTTGTATATTTTGCTTATTTTTTTTCAGAGTTCCACACAACTTCTTCCTCTTTTCTCGATTGATCTGTGTTCAGTTTTTCAAGGCCTATCCACTGTGCCAACTTATAACTAAATCTGAGGGGGGTGCGATGGGGAGGTTCCCTTGTCATTATGGACACAGGTGACAAAAGTCTTGGGATGTCTCCTGATACCGTGTCGGACCTCCTTTTGCCTGGTGTAGTGGAGAAATTCGACGTGGTATGGACTCAAGTCGTTGGAATTCCCTTGTAGAAATATTGAGCTATTCTGCCCTTACACGTCCGCAGTGCAAAAGTGTTACCAGTACAGGATTTTGTACACGAACTGACCTCTCGATTATGCACCATAAATGTTCGCTGGGATTTATGTCGGGCGATTTGAGCGGCCAAAAAATTCGCTCGAATAGTGCAGAATGTCCTTCAAACCAATCACGAATAATTGTGGCCCGGTGACATGGCGCATTGTCAACCCAAAAACTTCCATCGTTGTCTGGGAACACGAAGTAAATGAATGGCTGCAAATGGTCTCCAAGTAGCCGAACGTAACCGTTTACAGTCAATGATCGGTTCAGTTGGACTAGACAACCCAGTCCATTGCCGGCCTTAGTGGCCGAGCGGTTCTAGGCGCTTCAGTCTGGAACTGCGCTACTGCTACGGTCGCAGGTTCGAATCCTACCTCGGGCATGGATGTGTGTGATGTCCTTAGGTTAATTAGGTTTAAGTAGTTCTAAGTTCTAGGGCACTGATGACCTCAGATGTTAATTCCCATAGTGCTCAGAGCCATTTTTGAACTCAGTCCATTCCATGTAAACACAGGCCACATCGTTATGGAGCTACTATCAGATTGCACAGTGCCATGTTGACAACTTGGGCCCGTGGTTTCATGGGATCTGCTCCGAGTAGAACACTGCTAACATTTATCAACTGAGATCGGGACTCATGTGACCAGGCCACGGTTTTCCAGTCGTCTAGGTCCAGCAGATATAGTCAAAACTCCAGGAGAGGGGCTGCAGGCGATGTCGTGCTGTTAGCAAAGGCACCCGCGTAGGTTGTCTGCTGCCACAGCTCATTAAAGCCAAATTTCGTCTCACTGTCCTAATGGATACGTTAATAATTGGCAACTAATGCTGTACAATCGCAATAAAGCCATAAGATGTTCAACTGACTCTTTTATTAGAACATGTTACGCGTTTCGGGATTACACTCATCTTCAGGCATCACAAACTTCAACTTCTTCCTAACTAAACAGGCGTACAGCCTTGACAACTTAAAGAAAGTTTGGAATAACATATGACTATAACTGCGACACAAGCAGTCTTGAAGCAGACCAACACAAAATTAAAATCTCCATTAAACATGCGCTGTAAAATGCGCAACGTCAGTCTGTGATAATGTTAAAAACTTCCAGGAACAATGGAGAATGGTAAATGTATCAGTGTGAGGTGAAGAACCTTCGTCGCGAAACGAACGCGTCGAAAGTTATAAGCAAAAAGCGTTCTGATACCTCTGAAAGAGCATCTCTTTTACTGAAAGCTGTTTGCTCCCCATATTTTACCAGGTAGTACGGTCAACATGAGAAAATTTTGTCCGGTAAACATGGGCTCTAGCTATCTTAAGAGCTACGGGCGCCTGTTTAAAAGAGGAACGTGTTTCACAGCAGGGAAGATGAACAAGTGCACATACCGCGTGAGGTACCCATTTCACATCCCTTGTATGCAGGACGTATTCTTGTCGTTTTGGTCCATACTACCTCCTCCCAAAACACAGAAAGCGAAGAACTTACAGTGGAAGAGGTCCACTGTCAAAGGTATAAGAACGATTTTCTCCTGTAACTTTCGACTCGGTCGTTTCAGAACCAGGGACCCTTACCTCGTATTGATGCATTCTCCATCGTCCCTGACAGTTTGTAACATCATCATGAAATCACCTTGTACACCTAAGAGCTATGAGCATGAGTTCATCTTCGCTACTGTGAAATAAATTTCTTCTGCTGCAAGCTCTTTGCTATTACGGACGATCTACAGAATGTATTACACAAATGAGGACACATTGCTCTGATCCACTCCATAGATACAGCGTGCTGTGATACATTAGTTCAAATGAAACCAGCCTGTGTTTTGGTATCTCTGTGAAATGTTTTCACAATTCTGTGTTTTTTTTCCACTTGCCAGTGTAATGGAAGCCTACTATTATTGTACTGCACGGCTACTTTCATTTTCCAGACGATAACAGACGGTCATGTCCGCCACTTACCATGTGGAATAATACTCTTCCATTATGCTAGTAAGTGCAAAGATAAAATTAGTATGTAAAAGCATTTTACAAACTTATCAAAACGCAAACTAGTTCCATTAGAGGTAATGTATGCGCTGCACCTACGGCTAACTGCGAATACGGTTTACAGTAATAATGGGAACAGACGTTTACTGCACAGCGAAAAGTTACAGAGGAGTGTGTCTCCATTTACCTAATGCATTCTGTAGGTCATTCGTAACAGCAGACAGCTTGCAAGACATGTGTTTCAAAGTAGTGTGGATGAGCAAGTACTCACATCTCTTAAGGCATTTGTTTTACAGCCTAGGTTTCTGGACATTGTTTTTCTTATTTTTGTCCATACTACCACCTCACAAAATATCGGATACTTTTATTTGAACACCCTATGTGTGTTCAGTACGTTCTGTCTGATATAGGCCCAAAGACTCGATCAGTATTTTAGGATAAGAAGCATGAGTGTTCTGTTTCTTATCTCTTTTGTGAACCGTTTGCATTTTCCAGTACCCTGCCAATGAACTGAAGTCTGCCCCTTGCATGTCCTACAGCTGACAAATGCTCGTTATTTGACACAACGCACAGGTATTTGGAACATAACCCAGGACAATGATACAGCCTCTATTAGTGTTGCGTTTTCTTCACATAATTAGACTCGCACAAGTTTCAGTGTTAGTCCATTGTGTATTTTATATCCTTACAGAATATAATAAATAGCAATTTATAAGTAATAAAAATTAGTTGAACGCATACCTTCTGTATTTTTATGCAACCAAAGCAATTACTTTCGACGCAACTACAGTTAAGCAGAAAGGTAAAATATATGTATAATTATTATCGTTGTTTTCTACTCAATAGAATGTTTTTCACCATCAGCAAACGTAAGAGTTTCCTGTTATTACTGATAAATGCGAAAGTTTTGTATGATTAACAGAAACATGTTTTATTCAACGAAATATTGAAGCGATGTCTGTTATAGTTTTGTTTTACATTTTCTTTTATTTTACCTTTTCGTTGAGAAAGCTGCGTTTTCTAGCGCTGTGTGGTAAAACTGTATTTTTTGTTTGTTTTTTGTTTTGTTTTTGCTACAATATCCGTCTGTTTCAAGTTACAAATCAACAATTTTCGAATAAAACCTGAATTTAACACTGAAAATATCAGTTTTGCTATATATACTGTTTATCCTTAAATAAAGGACAGAAAGATAATTATACAGTATAGAACAAAAATGTTCCACTGGTTACCCCGCCGTTTATATACACTCACCCAGTTTCTGAACGGTTCACTGCTTCCGGTTTTTAGGAGAACATAGTAAGACATTGGTTGCCTATGTTAAGAAAGCTATCGTTATAAGCTAACGCTCGATAGGTATGCAACACACCCAATTAACAGGTAATGCGGATACAACCTTAGCTGACCAACGTTCTAGGAAAACTACGGTAGTCTATGGTAGCCTATGTTAGCTTTACAACTCCAGCCTGTGATGATCAGGAACACCTTTCTTTCTTATCCTGAGGTGTTTATTTATTTATTTGTTAGCTGTTTTCTTTCATTGTGTTACCTGTGTAAACGAACAGACCGAATGTTGCACAGGAATTGTCATGAATATAGCACATAACATTTTGGCATAATTTCAAATGTATTAGTAATAACTAAGCATTATGATTTTTGAGGGGTGGAAAGAAACTACATAGAATATCAGTATAAAAAGAAAAAAATATCTAAAGAAAATTATTTCATTCCATATTTTCATGGTGGTACAGCAACCTTCTGTTGCTATTATTGAAAAACGTTTGTACGTTGCGCAGTATTCTTTATTAACTTCACAACAACACATTTTGCATAGGGTATCAACAGGGTATCTGAAAATATAAGAGGACGACGACATTACAATAAATCCGGCGTTGTCCGATCCTGGACTACCATAAAAACAATATAAGCTTCAGAAACTGACCGAATAAAATTATATGGAGAATCGTAACTTATGCTAAAAATCAGAAAAAGCATCCTCCAAGAAGGCAAGATACCGAAAAGAACGTACTAAAAGGCAACCTATAAGGAAAAAAATATGAAAATTAATGAAATAAAATCACCGGGATCAGTTATGAGTAGAGAACGAAGGAGAAACCGAAAAAGGCGTATTACCTCATGGAGGTGACGATGGCCTTAACAGGGCAGAAGCTGCGGAGAGTGGGCGCGCGGTTTGAGGCACCATGTCACGGATCGCGCGGCCCCTCCCGCCGGAGGTTCGAGTCCTCCATCGTGCATGGGTGTGTGTGTGTTGTTCTTAGCATAAGTTCGTTTAAGTAGTCTAGGGACCGATGACCTTAGCAGTTTGGTCACTTAGGAATTCACACACATTTGAACATTTGAACAGGGCAGAACAGGAGCTCCCGCGCAAACTGTAAACGCAGCCTTACACGAGAACGGCTCGAGAGACCCATCCGTGTTCATGTAGTGCGTACATATGAATGACAGGAACTCATGCTAAACATTGGACTAGTAGTAATGTTAGCCAATATGCGGCGCTGCCGTCGTGTGTACAGTGTGATACCGGCGAATGTAAAATTCAGATAATAACGAATAAATTAAGAAATAGGTAAAAACATAATAAAGCATATATGAATATACACAATATAGGTCCTTCCAGATGGAAAGCTACGCAGAGAGGCATAGAAAACCATTATTTTCGAAAGCAGTGTTCAAATAGTTCAAATGGCTCTGAGCACTATGGGACTTACTTCTGAGTTCATCAGTCCCCGAGAACTTAGAACAATTTAAACCTAACCAACCTAAGGACATCACACACTCCCGGGCCCGAGGGAGGATTCGAACTGCGACCGTAGCGGTCGCACGGTTTCAGACTGTAGCGCCTAGAACCGCTCGGCCACTCAGGTAACAAACCTAAAAAATGCAACTGCATAAAATAGTCTGCATGCTACCATTTGGCCATCTGGAACACAGATATCTCTTCATCCAGAATCCAGAAGACGCACGCTACTGGTTTATTACATTATGCAGCGTTGGTAGAGCACACTTTTCGTAATTTATAATTCTAAATTACACAACTATACAACACTACACTGTACTTGGTATCAGAACTAAACTGGATTTCTCATATGTCTGGATGGTTAGCCGCCGGCCGATGTGGCCTAGCGGTTCTAGGCGCTTCAGTCTGGAACCGCGCTGCTGCTATGTTCGCAGGTTCGAATCCTGCCTCGGGCATGGATGTGTGTGATGTCCTTAGGTTAGTTAGGTTTAAGTAGTTCTACGTCTAGGGGACTGATGACCTCAGATGTTAAGTCCCATAGTGCTTAGAGCCATTTGAACCATTTTTTGATGGTTATCCCCCAGGGCGCAGAGGTGCACAGGGGCTGCGCTGCAACGCCACTCAGTGCCAGGGGACAGCTGCCAGGAATTCAGGAAATCCTTCCTAGATCTCCGCGAGGCTCGTTTCCTCACTGCTTCCGGATGTATGGCCTGTACTTGGTTGTCTCTCACTCTTGTAGGCTTGCAGTTCATAAACTGAATATCTTAACCGTCAGTGAATTCAGCTTAAGCAAGAGTTCCTCATTCCTTTTTATAATATAGCTGTTGCGTTTCTGATCTGCAACATCTTGTCTGATGGCAGGTCCCCAGACGATCCTGAAGTATTGTAAATTGTTCCAAAACCACTATTCCAGCCCGGGTCAAGCGCCACCACACGAAATGGAGATACGGAAGTGAGTCAGCTGCTCGGGCGCGTCACGGAAACGAGAGAAGCTGTCAGGTTGGGCAACGGGTAACACACACAGCTCGCCGGTTGCCGCCGGAGCTCCTCCGGCTATTTGGGTCGACTTTACGGCGCGGACAGTGAGCCAGCGAGCCGAGATTTGCGGCGGGTGGCGCGGAATTTGTGCGCGCTTTGACGCGTCTTTGTCAACAGGGCAGCCTAATGGACAGCGCGGCTTGTAAACAGGCTCCATCGGCGGCGCGCATTAACGTCCGCCGGGCGGTGATTTACGCGCCGTTGTTTTTGCCCGGGCTGCCACTCCCGCGCACTGGATGGCACCGAGGCGGAGCGAATATTTCACGAGGCGGGCCTCGCGGCCCACCGGCAGCTGCGCTTCTTGCGGCCGCCTTATCGCGGCCGGGGGAGGAGCCGCCGGGCACTCCCTGCGCGCGCATCGCGCCTCTTTTTGTGCAGGCGTCAGTCAGGCTTTCAGCGTGCTCCGCCACTTCTGCATCTGCTGTTTATGAGAGCAGGTGTCTACCACATTTATACACCAATAAACCGCAGCAAAAACACTCCAATTATACATTCACTACTCTACTTATACCCATATAACTTTCAGCGAAATGTTCCCATCATCATAAGTCTGAATTTTCGAAAGTCTACCGTAAATTTAAATGGCTTGGGTGAGACAAGCTGCTTGTGTCTACGTTATATCTAGGTTCAAAATGGCTCTGAGCACTTTGGGACTTAACTTCTGAGGTCATCAATCCCCTAGAACTTAGAACTACTTAAACCTAACCAACCTAAGAACATCACATACATCCATGCCCGAGGCAGGATTCGAACCTGTGACCGTAGCAGTCTTCCAGACTGAAGCGCCTAGAACCTCTCGGCCACTCCGGGCAACTTATATCTAGGTTGGCCACAACTGGCGATACGCAACGAGAGGAAGTTGGCTGAACGTATAGTCGACAGTAATTTTATTTTTTTGAGCCATCACTCTTCTGACTGATTTGATGCGGCCCACCACGAATTCATCTCCTGTGCCAACCTCTTCATCTCAGATTAGCACTTGCAACCTACGTCCTCAATTATTTGCTGAATTTATTCCAATCTCTGTCTTGCTCTGCGGTTTTTGCCCTCTACTGCTGCCTGTAGTACCGTGGGAGTCATTCCATCATATCTTAACAGCTGTCCTATCGTCCTGTCCATTCTCCTTATCAGTGTTTCCCACATATTTCTTTCCTTTCCGATTCTGCGCCGAACCTCCTGTACTGTACTGTAATGCGAACACGGCACGATTCATTTGACGTCCAGTAGGTCACCGTCATTGGCTTTCGGGCCAAGAACGGAAACATTACCGACACGATTAGGTTCGTAAACCGTTCGCGTGCGGCCGTGTTTAAAGTATACTGTGCATGGCAAAATGGCACTATTCGAAAATGGCTGATGATGATGATGATGATGTTTGGTTTGTGGGGCACTCAACTGCGTGGTTATCAGCGCCCGTACAATTACCCAATCTTTGCTCAGTCCAATTTCGCCACTTTCCTGGATGATGATGAAATGATGAGGACAACACAAACACCCAGTCATCTCGAGGCAGGTGAAAATCCCTGACCCCGCCGGGAATCGAATCCGGGACCCCGTGCTCGGGAAGCGAGAACGCTACCGCGAGACCACGAGCGGCGGACTCGAAAATTGCGTCGAGGCAACTGTGATGTACCATGGGCCATAGATGAGAGGGGTGAACTTCGGCTTTGGAGACTGGAGGAATAGACATGCAACTGTTGAGCCATTTCGGATGAATCAAATGTATGCTCCATCGAACAGATGGCCGTTGGTTTTACGCCCATACAACGATCGTTTGAGGCACAATGGATTAACACAAGTATGCATCTATCCTTCTGGACCATATGCACTCCTATATGCAATGTAGACGAGGTTGAAAAATCAGCCAACTAGTTGAAAACAAAGCTTTATTAGCCCTTGACCTAGGTTTCGATATGCTGTTTCGCAGGCATCTTTAAGATTTTGATATGCAGTTTTGTTTTTCCTCAGCGCGGTGACATCTACAAGTAGGACAGTAATGTGTCACTCAGCTCACAGTCTACGGGCGTGGTTCAAAGAGCACAAAGATGAACTTACCGTACTCCCATGCCCACCAAACTACCTGAATTTAAACCAAACCAAGAATCTGTGTGACTATTTTGATTGGACTGTTCGCGTCATGTGTCCTCAACCGAGAAACCTTACGCAACTGGCCATGGTACAGCAGTCGGCGTGGCTCCACATCCCTGTCGGTACCTTCCAGAACCTCGTTGATTCCCTTCCTACACGTCCACAATGCCAAAGGGGTTACTCGCGCTACTGGCAGGGGGTCACATTAATGTGACTGGATAGTACAGTAACTCTATCCACAAAAACCTTACAGTTATAACATAAATATAAAGATGACTTAAATTTTAAGAACAAAAATGAGTTTCCGCAGCACTACTAATTACCAAAACGGCACAACACCAGGCCGTTTTCACTCCATCGAACCTACGTGGGATGTCAAAGTCACCTAATCTGCACCAGCAGTTAACTGCACCACGCTTTCCTGCGATGTGAGAGAGGATACTGGGCGGATGGCACATTCTGCTTGCTTAACACTTTTCAAGAAATGCCAGGCGCTCGGACGGCAGCCGTCGCCACACTCTGTCTCCTTTTACTATTATTTTTAATATTTGTTTGTACTCAGTCATAGTTTCCTTGCCTTAGTCAGACTTGTCTCTATTCTAAAGTTTCTACTTATTTCTTCTAAACGTTAGTTTTACTTATTAATGTGTTATTTCAGCTACCTCTATTCTATAATTAGCTAAGACAGTATTTGGCTCGCATTCTTTGCTAGCGGCCCCCGTGAAGGATCGTTAGGTGTCCTAGCTACTTGCGGAAACCCACCTACACCAATGTTCTGCATTCTGTGTAGTCGTTTCCCAGAATCAGTGATCTGCAAATGGTGCTGCTAGGCGGTCGCACCCACACCCTCTCCCCCCCCCCCCCCCGCCACCCCAGCACCACCACCATCACCCACCATTCCACCGCTCTCTGCCCACTGCCATACACAGAAATCCCACACGCAGAAACCAAGTGCTTCTCGTCTTTAAGAAGTTCACTTCGGCATGTGTGATAGGTAGCTAACGCTATACAATCCGATAGGATGCCGTTACCACCTTTGGTTCACGCTCGGATGTACCAGTTATACTGTTACGAAACAATAATGTGTGACGTGTTGCCTGTCAGTCAGGCGCCACGAATAGATCTCAACATAATTTTGTGTGACCCTTCAACGAGAGAACTTTCCGAACAAATGAGATATGAGGTAATTTGTTATTGATTTAGTGTAAAACTATTTTATATGATATCTGATTTTTTTAAAATAAAAAGTCAATATATTAAAATAGCACCCTAGGGCGTCTGAATACCACAACCACCCCACGGAGCCAAACGAGAGAAGCGGCGCCGAGATATGAATTTTTGTTTTGAAATTTGTGGTAAGTTCCTATGGAAGCAGAGTGCTGAGGTAATTGGTTCCTAGGCTTATACACTACCTAATCTAGCTTAGACTAACTTACGCTAAGGACAAGACACACACCCATGACCGAGGGTCGACTCGAACCACCGACAGGGAGAGCCGCGCGAACCGTGGCAAGGCGCCCGAGACCGTGCGGCTACCCCGCGCGGCGCCGCCATATGAAGGAAAGCATGAATACGTGCGCCGTCCTACAGTGAGAAATACAATTTCCAGTTCCGGCCTGAACGTGTTAATGAATTTTATTTGTCGCCTGACAGGATTCTATCCTGCACCACTCAATTAACACATAGCCCTGCTGCTTTCGTTGCGCTGCAAAATGGGTCGTCAGCTATTAAATATTTTGTTAGGGGGAAAAGAAGTTATTGCCTTATTACTTTTTTACTCTCAGCTGTGTTCATTTGCAATAGATTTTGAAGCATCTACGACTTCATCGTCCGGCAAAGGTGTGATAAAGCACCCCAAATATATCTCGTTAACATCCCTCAATGCGTGTCATCTTCTCATTTGTAGATGAACTTTAGAGCCTTCCAAATATGACTCTAGAGCTTGCTAGGGGACATTAGCAGGACGTACTTGCGGTGTTACATCACACCTTTGCCGGAAGTTAAAGCAGTTGTCGCTTCGCCCGATTGCAGATAAACACAGCTCAGTGAAATAATAATACTAAGAGAATAGTCTGTTCTCCATAGCAAGATAATACATTGGTCTAATTTTTGAACAGGCATAGACCGCATGTGATCGAAACAATAACAAATAACTTTAAAGCGATGATTTGCGTAATATTTTTTATCCGTGGGTACACGGCCTTGTGAGACCAAATGAGGAACTAAATTAAATGTATTCGCCACTACAACTAAGGAGACCCATCAGTGTGTAATGTAATGACGAGAATGAAAATTTGTACCGGACGAGGACTCGAATCCGAATTCCTCGCTTATTGCGAGCTGTCGCCTTACCATTGGGCTATCCGAACACGACTCAATGCCAGACCCAAACTTCCATATGACGTCATCCATGTGTCTACAACCTTTACTCGTACATCCATTACGTATATTCCCGTACAGACTAGAGTCGCTTGCCCGATATCGGCGGATAGATACGATATTGCAGTACCTATGTTATTGCAAATTACGATGAATGAATGTCCAAAGGAACATCGCATCGTAATTCGGAATAACCCAGGCACTGGAAAATCATAAACTGGGAACTTTCACTCAGCCTCGTGAGACGAAATGAGAATAATGTGTTGTGTGGTGTCAGATCGGTTAAAACGAAAGGTTGGTGATCAAGTGACAATTATTTGTACAGTGGTAAACATAATGGGAAGGAATTTGATGTAGTTTTTCCGAGTTCTAGGTTGCATTTACAAACGTCAGTTTTGAAATTTACAACGAGTCGCATTTTATTGTTGACATTCGTGTTGTTATGTAAGTGCTGAGTGGATGGATTCTTGTCTTTGGTGGTCCTCGGCAGTAATCGCGCTTCGCAGGCAGCTGTCAGAAACGCCTCCCGCCGAGTGCGCCCCCTGCCTCGTCCTGCTGACTGTTGCCAGTGCCGTGTCGCTAAGACACGAGCGACCCACCCCTGCCGTCTCGGAGACCTCCCGAAGCCTAGCGGGGTCCGTTTGCAAAGTTGCGGTGCGCCGGCCGGGAAGTGATTAAAACTTGCCCCTGCGGCGATAATGCCGCCGCCTTCGCCTTGCTCGAGGTCCCAACTTGCCGCCAACTCAATTAAACTGGCGCCGCGGCCCGCGAGCCAGTCGCCGGCGAGAAGAAGAACTCCCGAGGAGCGCTCGAGTTCCGGGGCCGCGCCGCGCACAGTCCGGACAAGTGCCGGAGGGCGCGCTGCGAGCGAAAATTGCCGGCAAGTAATATTCAGTCGCAACTGCGAAGCGGGGGCTTCCTCAACCCTCCGCCGCTTCGTATTCCAGAGTCGTTCGCAATCGCGTCCATTTCCAATGATTATCATAAGCTAGTCGACTTATTACACTTACAGCTCCGCAGAGCCACGTACCGTTTATTTATATGCTTCTAGCCATTAAAATTGCTATACCATGAAGACAGCAAGCTGCAAATGCCAGTTGAGTATATTTAATTCTCGGATATGCAAGTAATTAGCATTTCAGAGCGGCCACACAGAATGGATAGGAGCAACGGCTCGTGTGACGGGCACTCAAATAAAGACTAGACATATGGGAAATCTGTAAGTAAACTGTTTATTATTTCAAAAGTAATAGCCATAACTGTTCATAGCTTTATCCTACTGTGACACAAGATGGTCAAAGCCTTCCTGGAAAGATGTTTGCGGTTCTCTACGGAACCGTGATTGTATCCAGGCGTGCGCCTCTTTGTCCGAAGCAAACCGACGACCACGAATGCCTTTCTCCAAAAATATGGAAACCGCACGGGGAGGGATGGAGATTGTATGGAGAGTGCGTAAAGGGTTCCCAGCGAGAAGTTTGCAGCGTAGTCGAAACAACCTTGACAGCATATGGGTGGGCCCACGCCAGGGTACAATCATGGTTCCGTAGGCAACCGCAGACATTTTCCCGCGGATGGATTGACCGTCTTCTCTCACAGTAGGATAAAAAACAGCAGTTACGGCCATTACTTTTGACATAAGAAACAGTTTAGTTACTTTCTCTATCTATCTCGTCTTCGCCGGCCGCAGCGGCCGAGCGGCTCTAGGCGCTTCAGTCTGGAACCGCCCGACCGCTAAGGTCTCAGGTTCGAATCCTGCCTCGGGCATGGATGTGTGTGATGTCCTTATGTTAATTAGGTTTACGTAGTTCTAAGTCTAGGGGACTGATGACCTCAGATGTTAAGTCCCATAGTGCTCAGAGCCATTTGAACCATTTGTCTCGTCTTCCTTTGACTGCGCTTACACATCTTATGTGTGAGCAAAGATTATGCAGCGGGTTTATCATTCAAAACTCGCATTTTAATGTTGAGTGTTTCTGAGGAGGTCATGCAAGAAGCAGGAATTCTTACCAGCACGTGTCTGAAATCGACAGCGCTAGGATTCTTATTTATCCAGACTGTAGTTCATCGTTCCGCGATATCGCTGCTGGCGTTGTTCTGCTTCCCACAACTGTCATGAGAATTGGAACCGTAGGGTTCAAGACGGCCATAACATCGTGCAGGATCTCAAACGTCTCGCGCTACTGGCACCCGAGAGGACATACATATTATTCGCTTGACCGTACAAGATCATACGTCCACTTGTTTATAGGAAAACAGGTATCCACACGGACAATACGATGACGTTTGGAGCACCATGGACTGTCAGCACGGCGACCATTGTTTCGGTTTCGCTCTACGTGGAGAGCAGAGAGGGGGATGCCAACAGTGAGCGCCCAACAACACTATACACGGGAGTGGCACCATATTTTTTTCCCCCGCTAGTCCCGATCTTGAGTACAGCATCACAATGGACATGGTCATGTACAGAAGCTCGGAGGAGGACGAAAACCGCCATATTGCTTTCGTTATCATCATACTGCTCCAGGACCTGGAATTATTGTGTCGGGTAATATTGGGCAGATTACGCCATCACCTTTGGTTGATATAACCGGTAATTTAGACAGCCACCGTTACATCTCTGATGTTGTGAGGTAGATGGCTGTGGCCTTTCTTCCAAGTCTCCGTGACGTTATCTCTCAACAGGATAACGCAAGATCGCAAGTTTCCCTTGCTGCCTTGAACTACAGACTACAGACTACTGCCTTGACACAGACGGTGTACCACTGATTCTCTTGGCCAGCATGTTCTCCAGATCTCCTATTCACAATAAACAACTGGTCGTAGGTTGCCAGGATACTGGACATTGTAATTGATGGACTCTGGCATAGAGTTGAAGCCACGTGGAATCACGTACATATATGTAAAGAATGACACCATGGGACCAAAAATGCTGCTGTTTATACACAAACAACCAGTTTCAGTCTAGCTGCCATCTTCATGTCATAACCTCACACGAGGTTAAAGGAAAGTTCTGTGGCGTATCTGTGCACGATTCAACGCCACTGTAACTCTACCATTTATTTTTAGCGTGCTTCTTTTGTTTGTCCTGTAGTCACTTTGATTTTATTTTCTTGGTTTTGCAGAGTCCAGTTTTGTGATTCGCATGTAATGACAAGAACGAGATACGAAATACGTGTGACAAGAAAAGAGGGTTCTTCCATTCTAATTCTTAATATAGCAGTATGTCCAGTATGCAATGGGTTTAATCTTATCTCGTCGTATAATTCATTACGAATGGACAAGTAGGTGAGGGGGGGGGGGCGAGAGACTGGTCTAGGTCTTGTGCAGTGGGCCAATCGAATTCGACTTAAATGACTGACCCAAATCACTGGAAATACCTGAATCAGGACTCATGTAAAGTTTACATAGATGGCAAATAAGTTATCGAGAGGAGCCAGTGACTATTTGAAATCTTACGTCCGTCCCAGAGGCGAATTCGTTTGGTTTAGAAATGGAAAAGCCTTTCCCATGACCGGTATGTGCAATGGATTCGACACAATTGTCCGGCAGGATTTACCTTATCGCTTGTCATCAACTCTGTTTCTGTTTGTCTGTGTGTGTGTGTGTGTGTGTGTGTGTGTGTGTGTGTGTGTGTATGTATGTGTGTGTGTGTGTGTGTGTGTGTGTGTGTGTGTGTGTGTGTGTGTGTGTGTGTGAGAGAGAGAGAGAGTGAGAGAGAGAGAGAGAGAGATAGCCGATAGTGGTACATAGCAGGAAACTCTTCTCTGCAATAATACCTTAACTGCCGATAAGTGGCATTGTTCTTCCCATGTACGCTCTACTGCATCCCATTCTCTACTCCTTACGCACATTTCTTACCGCTTACGTATTTTCTTCACAACATAAAGGGCGATCAAAAACTTTCTGTTACAAGACCGTACAGTCCAAAACCGGTACGCCAATCAGGCATTGAGGCAATCATCCCACTGATGCTCCAGGTTGAAGACACCCGTCTCGTAATACACCACGTCCTGTCCTGCTGCGTGAAGAAGTCCGTAATTGCCTGCTGCACTTCTTTGACCGTCAAGGACTGTCGACCATTCGAGACAGTTTTTTAAGGGACCGAACGCTTGATAATCGCATGGGGAGAGATCAGGACAATTTCATAGCCGTGATTCTCGACGGATGTCCTGTCCCATATTTTTTTATGTCCCATATTATTTATCCTCCGAGGGAGGCCCATCGATAAACATAATGGGAAGGAATTAGGTGTACTTTTTCCGAGTTCTACGTTGCATTTACAAACGTCAGTTTTGAAATTTACGAGTGGCATTTTATTGTTGACATTCGTGTTACGTAAGTGCTGAATGGGTGGATTTCTTCGGCAGTTCAAATGTTCAAATGTGTGTGAAATCTTATGGGACTTAAACTACTAAGGGCATCAGTCCCTAAGCTTACACACTACTTAACCTAAATTATCCTAAGGACGAACACACACACCCATGCTCGAGGGAGGACTCGAACCTCCGCCGGGATCGGCCGTACATCCTTCGGCAGCCAGGAAATGAATAACAGATCGTTGGTCCTGTTTGGGCGCATTTGGTACTAACGTCACCATAATACACGTTACTGCATTTGCCGCACCCAAGTCGGAAAGACACGAATGCCCCACCAATCGCTTCTCCATATGTCGGTGCTTATACATGCGCATCGGAGTCACGCTTCATTGCGTAGACGCTGTATCAACGCACTCAAACCTAAAATTTTTGAACGCCGCTTGTATAATTTCTGAAGATACTGCTGTGAAACTACTACAATGTTCCGTACGTGCCAGGGAGTGACCAAGAGTATTACGCTGTCTTAAAGAATAAAGACGTAATCATAACATTAAATGCGCACATCGGCGGAGGGAAACAGGTATAAAATATCATTCATCTGAGGTTTTTTATTTAATATAAAAGGGCGGCGTCATGTTGTAAAAACTGACCTTGGCGGTGTAAATCAACGCACTGAAATTTATACGTAGTATAAAGAATTAGCTTTAGTCAGTGAAAGTCGATCGTAACTTAAATCCCAAAATTTCCTCAGTTAGTTTTACATTTGAGTCAGAAATTAATTAATATTAACCATGCGTGCTATTAAAACACTACATTTACAATAGCACTGTTTTCGAACAAGGAAAACGGTGCTGGCCAACATTATGCGTAAAAGGTCTTCCATTATTCTTCACTGTGGCACAGTGATTTTTCGGAGTCACATCGAAGAACCCGAATAGAAACTGCCTATGCACGTTATAGGAAAATGCTTCCCATCTCATCTGTCTATGCGCCGTGGGATGTATTTGTATGCACGATGAAGAGCCTATTCGCTGACTACTTTAGCACACAGCACTGATGGAGCTCCGGTCATAAATATTACGCTGCACTGCCACTGCCGCCTTGCAGTAAATCACACAAACATAAATTTTTCTTGACAACGGATGCTTCACCTATAAAATCGTTAACGCTTTAACACGTTGAATGTTGGCTTTTTTCCGATTTTATTTTCGCTCCGTAACAGTAGCTCGTTACCTAGATTTATATGGTCTGCTGCCGTTGAAAAGAATTTCACTCCTGCATTTATTTTCGCCGAAAGGATCGGCAGCCATTTTGAAGGGATTTCAAGTATTTTTATGTTCGTCCATTAAATGAAATTATAGTCGGGAATTCTTCGAGAAAGGAGCTTTACGGTTAGCTTATTTGTGGGACGTAAAATGGGCTGCTCGCCTGATAAACTTGTTCGTAACTTCGAACATAGTAAAACCCAGATCCCGTCCGTCGACTGGAGACTAATATCGGAGGATTTTCGGAGATTTAAAACGGACCACAAATGCAGCTCCAAGAACGTAGCAGGCCTCGGCCCAAATTGAAACGTCGCGTGCTGAGATTTCTATAGTCCAGCAGCCAGTTCTCTTTAACTTAACGTTTAATCTAAAATTGTAGAGAACGCTATTGTAACAATAAAAAGGCATAACTAGTGTGCAGGCCGCCTTTAAAAAGGTTATCTCTATAAAAAAATAAAATGATAAGTAGCTTCAGAAATTTGTAAGAAGTCTATCCAAAGTTTGTATCGGTTTTCAGATAGCTCTTTTGTCATTACATCGAAGTGTAATTTTCTGTCGGATCACTTGAAGTCTCATAATGATTATCCTAATTTTGAACATTTACTTAAGTAGGTTCCCGCTTAGATGAAAATCTTACTCACATTTAACTTTAGGCTAGATTCCCCTCATAACTCCCTCTGCAAAGCAGTAGCGAACAGACAGGATAACATTTTGTCGAAAACTGGTGTATTGAGACCGTTGCCGTGTAGAAAATAAAGGCTGTTTCTCTCAAATAAGAAGAAGCGAACAGCCACTACTGATAGCGCTACTTATTTGCGTAAATAGCGCCGCAACCGATTTCGAACGGACAGGCTCATCTTCAGACGGCTGTTCACATCAAGATGCACATTTATTGAAGCTGACATTAGTTTTTGGCTCTTTATTCCCCTTGTGTTGAAAGATCGATGGAATAGTGGTGCCGTCCAAAATCCCGTGTAATTTTGTCGGAACGTTGTTTGTTTGTATTCGTGAAATACTGTAGAGTATATGCAACCCTAATACGGCTTGTATATAAAGACTCTGCTTAACGCAGCACGCACACACACACACACACACACACACACAAGTTTCTGCTACAGAAGAACTGTAAATTTACGGAATATTTGAGCTAAATCTAAGTTATTGCAGTCCGTTATTTTCTTATCTGTTCTTCATTGTAACAATGATCTGCCTATGGACAGCATTAGAAGGAACAGAATCATTTTCAGGCGTTGTCACGGTGTGTCTGTGGATAAGAATAGGGAAGAAAGACGACTACTGTCCTCTTGGTACTATAATGTTTTCCTGCTTTTACTGGAAAAGTAAGAGAAAAAGAAACCTGAGGAATTTCATATGACGAGTTTGAAATATCAACAAACGTTTCTGTAAGCGCAGTTTGTAGTGGTTAACACAAACAAATTTAAAGAAATATTTCTGTAAGCGCAGTTTGTTGTGGTTAACACAAACAAATTTAAAGAAACGTTATGGATTCAGGCATAAATTTATTTTTTCAACGATATTCCTTATCTCGTCTCACTAATTCTTTGAAAGGAATATGTACGTAAGCAAAAGAGTTAGTAACATTCAGATACCAAGCAACATTTGTTATTTATGCAATAGAAAAACTCAGTTTTTACAGTTGCACAAAAAACTGTACTAATGTGTAAGTAGCACAGAAACTCACTTGTCTGATGCATGCATAAACGATGTTTCACATTTTCTATTAGAGGCTTCCAGGGATTGTGGAGGGGACTTCGTAGATAAAGTTTTGATAAGGGACCCATATCCGGAAATGTACACGAAGGGTACGAGGTGTATCTGAGACGCGTGCTTTCATTCACATGGTCCACAAACCCTGGTGCGCCGTGGAACATCACAATCAACCTTCGTAGTTGTGAACGTACCGGTTTCTCGCAGTTTTTAAAGTAGTCGGACGAAAATCATAAAAGTTGGACTGAAGCGATCCAGAAAACGTTCTCGATACGTGCGTTTTGCAGGTCTACCATTACGTATCGTACGTTTAAGCCCCAAAATTTGAAAGCAATCTGATTGTCAAACTTATTTTATTAGGGACTTCTAAAAAGTCTCCGTTCGAAGGTCGTACAGTTCAAAATGGGTATACCAATCAGGTAAAATTTTCGTGAACACTGACGCAATCATCCCAACGGCGCAACAGATTAGAGTAGAAACACCGTATCCTGCTGTTTGAAGATGACCCTAACTGCCTGCAGCACGTCCTCTCCGTAAGGAACCGTTGACTAATCCAGGCCGTTTTCAAGGGATCGTAGGCGTGATAACAGCATGGAGAAATCGCACTACTATACTTCGGGTGCTCCAGCGTTTCCCACTTCAGTTGGTGTAACTTCTGGATTACACTTGCGATATGACTACGTGTGTTATCATTAAGCAGCACCACCCCTAGCAGCAATTTTTTCCTCACGGTTCCGCTTTGATTGCACGCCATAATTTCTACAGCTTGCGCATTACCGTTCCTCAGTGGGAGACACTAGGATGAGGATGGCCCACCAGATCAACCGCGGTCTTGTGTTGAACGCAACCAGCACGCAACTTGGCGCATGACTCCATAACGGAAGATTTCGACAGACATTTTTCCCCACACACGTTCTTTATTCTGCAGTAGATGTCTACTGTCGTTTCACCTTCGGTAGCCAAGTAAAGAAAATAGCACGTCGGTCGTGTTTGGACACATTTGGTAACAACGTCGCCATAGTACACGTTTTGTATTTACCGCAAGCGCTTCGGCAAGACACGACGCCACAATAACCGCCTGTCTACATGTCGGTGCTTATATACCCGCATCGGAGTAGGGCTACGTTGCACATACGCTGGAGCAAAACTCTGAAACTAAAATTTTTTGATCGCTCCTTATATACCCAAATAGTACATTTCCCTATATGGTTTCTTTATCAAAATGTTATCTACTAAGTCTGTTAGAAGGTTGTACCAGGAATTGTGATACGCCCTATAGATAGACCTCGCGGCACAATTTGAAGCAGCTAGTATTTTTGTCCTACATCTCTTCGGTATTTTTTCGCAATGGTTTCCCACATAAATGGATTCCCACTTCTATCTCACGATAATCTTCATTATTCACTGACATGTTGGAGAGATCGTGTTGTAAGTAAATATATCCGTAACGCGGTTCTTTCTCTTTGAAGAGTTGCATTTTATCGTATTTCCCAGGCTGTATTTTAGTTATAGTACAACGCCATCTTTGGAATCTGAGCCCTTGTCTGTTTCTTCCTTCGTCGCCTAAGCGCTGCCATTTCTAGATGCAGAACAATCCCTTTGATTCTGTCCGCCTAAAAGCAGCTGTACGGGTCACGTGCCTGCAACGAATTCTGCACCTTCTCTCAAGCTGACACAAACTGCAGTGGCGAGTGAGCCGGGATGCGAACGTGGGCGTCTCAAAATGTCCGAATCCACTCACATCTCTTAAAGTAAATTTCAACCTGGACGATAGCTCTCGGCGGTGTTACCGGGTGAAATGCGCTAGTGGAAGCCAGAGGTAGCGGGTGAATTGTGGCAGCGGTTGTTGGGGCTGGCAGCGGTGCCGGGGTGGTCCGGACAGCCGTCGTCACCTGTTGGGTCGGCGACCAGGCCTCCGGCGACGCCGTCACCGCCTCGGTAGAAAGGTCGCGCGTTCTGCACGCACCTGGCGCCGCGCTCAGCTTTGTGCTGCGAGGCATCCCCAGCCAGGCATCTCCGTCACTATGCCCGAGCGCCGCCGCTGTTGCTAAAGAGGTTGTCTCTGAACTTGACCTCCATCCCACTACTCGACTGTCACGGTATGTGTAACTAATGACTGCCGTCATGCTGAAGAGAGCTGTTATTTTTCTGTTTTGTTTACAGTCTACATTCTTTTATGTTCTCTACTCACATTTTTACATCTGCGAAGGTACTTCACTCAACGTCCTTGACAGTCTTTTCTTTTTTACATGTTCTGAACTTTGCTTGTTCCTGCAATATATCCCTCCTCCCCTTTCCACCTCGCCCCCTTCCTTCCCTCATCAACCCTACCACGCAACTGACTCTTTCCTACTTTTTTTTTCTTTTTGCTTGCGCCTTTGTCCCGCAGTTTTCGCAGGGTCGGCGTGGTTACAACGGATTTGGCTTGGTTAATTTAAAGGGGCGGCCGGATGTCCTTCCTGCCGCCACCCCATACCCCCTGGGACGGAATCAGTGTACTCCAGCTGTCTGCGTCTAGTGTAAACTATGATACAGTTGTAAGGGGTCCGTAGGCCCTTACTATAACTTTGCACTCGGCACAGGTCGATAGGGCGAACAATCGGTTGTGACGAGTTGCGAGAGCGAGTGTCGAGATGCGCCAGAGTGGTTGGCGGGAATGGTGTGAGTGTGTGGAGGCCATACAAATACAGGTATTTTAACCGAGAAGGGTGTCACCATCGCCGTGGTTAGACCCCTAAATAATAAATACATACCGGGAAAGTGATGAAGTATCTTTATAAAAGTGATCAGTGACGTTACTAGTGCTGATATTTAGTTTCGCGTCTACCGCGCCGCCCTTACCTTGGATTGCAGTGCTGGATGCAGTGATGGATTAGCGTGTGACGATAATGGCAAATGAAGAAAGCCTTTGCTGAGATTTGCCGTAATTAGATATGTATGACGAAGGCAGTGGCTGTCTCCGTTTTGTGTTTTGAGAAGAATATAAGTTCATAATTAGTAAAACTGTGTTGGTGTTCCTTATTAACATACATTCAGTATTATAGTATTGAACAGGACGAACTGGAAAGTAACAACTTCCGTAGCAGTCAATTACGATTACCAGCCCCATTGGGTTCACGGTCATGTTAATAATAAATATTGGACTGCTATTCGATCAGATCAGGTCTGGATAAAAACGGAGGTGTTACACAGTGCTAACGTATTTCAAATGTCTGCGAGTGGTGTAACTGAGGCGGGATGGGTCCAACCCGGTATTCACCAAGGGGGATGTAGAAAACCGCCTAAAAGCCACATCCTGGCTATCCTGCACACCTACCCACGTTCGTAATCCGCCGAGCGGATTCGATCTGGGGCCGGTGCGCCTACCCGACTCCAGGAAGCACCACATTAGCGCTCTCGGCTAACCTGGCGGGTCAACTGATTCTGTCCAACTGTAGTGTTCCACTTATTCCCAGCAATGAAGAAGTGGTTGGCTATGCAGCGTTTTGATGACGATGCACAGCTTATTCGTGAATGCCTCTACGCATGTTGCACTAACCCCTACTTTGTAATGGTAAGAGATATTTTGGACGAATAAACGTAAACGTTCTTTCCAACCTTCGCTGCAAGCGAAAAATTTATCTTCCACAAGATACAGTAGATTTAATCGTGGGTCAACGCCCTGTCATCTAATACCGTATACCCGTTTCATTCCGTCCTTCATTATTCTTAATTGACGGATGATTTTTGTCCAAAATGTAGAGAAAAATAAGTGACGATAAACGTTTTTCGAAGAACATCCAATGACGTAAAATCCGCGAGAACTTTAAATTTCTCTTAGAGCGAACTGAAAATGATGAGGACTTCTCCACAAAGACTGAGATTGTTTTTTTTCACTCCATTTCAGTGTTTACATTATCTTTTTCAAAGTACACCCCTCGTAATTCAATGCACTTTTGTACAGCTTTTCTTCCAGTCCTCGAATACTTGGTGCAGGCCATTCTTTGTCAGGGCTTTGAGAACCGCCTCACTTTTCCAGAACTGCTTCAGATTTCTTAAATCGTATACCCCGAAGCTTTGCCTTTAGTGATGGAAAATAAGAATAATTACAGGGTGCAAAATCGGGGCTGTAAGGCGGATGCGGTACACATGTAATGTTGAATTGAGCCAGAAACTGCAACACTCGATTTTCAACGTGAGGCTGCGCATTGCCGTGATGAAGTCGCTACCCAGTCCGAGCAAATTCTGTTTGTTTCCTTGAATGTGCTTTCTCAGTTTAGCCAAGACTGACGTGTGACATTCTGCTGTAACAGTAGTGTGAAGTGGAACTGCATACTGGTAAAACAATCCATGGCTATAAAAAATGTGATCGCCATCACTTTCCCTGCAGATGGAACAACTTCCGCCTTCCAGACTGTGCTGGCTCGTTTTCCTTCAGTATCGTAATGGTGCAACCATAACTCATTACCGGTGATTATGGATTCCAGAAACACGTCCCCTCTTATCAGTATAGAGACGCAGCACTTCACGGCGTTTCTCCATTCGCACAGTCTTTTGTTACGGGAGTCACCAAACGTGGCGTGCAACGGGCACAAACACGTCATATGGAGTTGTTTATGCATAATCGTAAAGACATCACGATTTGAAACTGTCAGCCTTTCATCGAGGTTACGTAATGTTATCCGCCTTCACGGACAATCACAGTAGCTGTGTTGATGTTGTCTTCAGTGACATCAGAAAGCGAAACATGATGCCCACCTTGCTTGACAAAGACAAGTCCGCCTTCTTTGAAGTCTTTGAACCACCTAAACAGCCGGCCAGTGTGGCCGAGCGGTTCTAGGCGCTACAGTCTGGAACCGTGCGACCGCTACGGTTCTCGGGGACTGATGACTTCAGAAGTTAAGTCCCATAGTGCTCAGAGCCATTTGAACCACCTAAACACTGTTGGACAAGGTAGTGCGTCTTCACCGTACGCTTGCTGTACCTTATCGTAAGTTTCATTAGCTGTGTAGTTTAAACGAACACAGAATTTTATTGCACCGTACTGCTCCTCTCGCATCACCTCCATTGTTTGGTATGCGAAATGCAAAGAGCGTCTACAAAACATAGTATTACTACCAACCTACCCATACAAGAATGGACATTATACTTAAGAACCCGCTCTTTCCAAATATTCATGTTACAAATAGGAAGCTAGAGTAAATTCAGTCTCAGTCCTTTTGTTGATCAGCCCTCGTAATTTCTGTTTTTCATAACTTTGCTGTTTCCTAAATAAACTGGAGTTCCAAAAGGACCCATCCCATGTTACAAGACTATATCTTTGACATGAATAAAGATGATAACTTTGTGTGGATTTTGACTAACGCGTCGAAACTAAAAACTAAAAGTTCTCTTGGCGTCAGTTGTTAATTGCCGATTCGTGTAGTTGTCTGTAACTTGCTCGGTGACTCGTTCTCTCGTTAATTATCTAATGAGTGGAAGCTGGCGACAACACTGCAACAGAAGGTGTTTCATTTTTCAACATCCTTTCTTAACAAAGGGCTGCGTCAGTGATGGATCTGTCATAACGGGTGAAAGGATCTCCCATTGCACCATCGGACCTCCGGGGTCACATGTTCTCAAGGTACGTGATTTCTTGTGTGGATTTGAGAACGACTCCGTTTACTTACCTCCCGTTCCAACAGCTTTGAACGACCTGCAACGCCGGACAGCAATAGAAATGAAGGTCATAACGCAAGACACGTTCGGAAAAGTATGGGACGAGCTTAACTGCAGTCTGGATGTTTGCCACTCGTCAAGTGAAAGGCAAACAAAAACAAAAAGTACATCAAGGTTGTATTCGTATGCATGTAGAAGATTTACCCTTCTAAAATCGGAAGTTGCTTTTGAAAATAAAACTTTTATTTAGTCCAATGTGCAAGTTAAAATTTATGCCAAGCTTTTATCATCATTCATGCAGAAGATGCAGTCACGAGTAGCGGATTAATATTTTTAATTCAGCTCCTATGTATTTAGTCGCCTTAAAGTGGACGGCATATAGACTTGTATAGAATAACTGATGTTAATGAATTATAAACAGTCTCTTTTTACATAATGTTTTACGATAATGTTCTGATTAACCTGAAGTAGACACTTGATTTTTGACTCGCGTCATTTCCAGTTCCTTACCTTTAGATTTTCTCACAGTGTCACTTCCGTACAACTCTGCCGTCGAAATATTTTCCTCGAAGTCATTTAAATGTTTTCTACAGGCGGCCAAGATCTTTGACGAAAAGCTTACTTCGTCTTGCTCTATCTTTCTGTTGTCGTCTTTACTTTCGTCATAGTATCTGACCTCGTTCCTGTTTAGAAGCTCAAAGCTTGTCTCGTCTCTAATAATACAACTTGGTACTGGTCCCAGACCATCTAACATTATTCAATAACTATCTGAAAGACGGCGATGTCATTCATCTGTTTCGTTTGTGAACTATACTTCCTTACAATTCGTCTAATAAACCCGCATACAGCATTTGTCTTCCCATTTCACAGCCGGCCGCGGTGGCCGAGCGGGTCTAGGCGCTTTCAGTCCGGAACCACGCGACTGCTACAGTCGCAGGTTCGAATCCCGCCTCGGGCATGGATGTGTGTGATGTCCTTAGGTTAGTTAGGTTTAAGTAGTTCTAAGTTCTAGGGAACTGATGACCTCCGATGTTAAGTCCCATAGTGCTCAGAGCCATTTGAACTATTTTGTACCCATTTCACCCTAAGTCTGTGTGTCTGAACAAGGAATTCAGTCTCGTTTCTGCAGAATGCGACTCAAGAATTTTAACCACTGCATCACCTCGCTCAGTAAAGTAAATACAAGAAACACGCTGAAGTAGTGCCTGGAGTTACAATGACATAACGCGTTTTGCCTTTTTAGGTGTGCAGTGTGTCTCAAACACGATCTTACGTTTTGGTATTAGTTGTAAAAGTACACATGAAAGACAGTGTGGTGATTAGCTTCGATTTATGTGCGTTTGGGTGCCTAAAATAAGATGCTCATTACAAATGCCATAAGTATTTCTGTCTAAAGTGGAGGATTTCATATACGATACAATGCGATACGGAGAATATGTATTGCTGAGTTACAGAATAAAGTGTTTTATGAGGATTATGAGTCTACACAAGGAACAGGTGCGGTACTGCGACATTACTACTCAAGAACAAATCTTACTAGTGCGGATGTGTGTTCATATTCGAGAATACCAATCAGAGTCAACGTAGCAAATAAATATCCTGCTCTCCTTGGCAGTTGTACATGGTCAAATAAATCCGAAAAGAATCGAAGCAGTGAAGTCGGCACCTGCGCATGGTAATCGTAATTTGTCGGCAGTACTATGCAGAAACCCTGTTAGGTGCCAAGACGTGGATGTAATATCTGATACGGAAGATGGAGCGAAAATGATTAAGAAGATTGGGTGCGTCGTAAATGAGGTGCCTGTATAGCGCACAAGTCAGTGGACAAAGTTGGAGAATTTATTGCTGTGACGTGTGAATTAATTGAAGCTTCGGAGCGTGCGCGTAAGCTGGCAGGTAAGCAGACGAGGAGGGGCGCAGGCTGGGAAGAGTAAACGTATTCCAAACGTATAACTCATGTTTCCCGTCCCCTGGCCCGCGACGTAATTAGAAAGCTGACACTTGATGAAGCTTAAGTGCGACATGGTGTGGCCCTAGCCAGACATTAGTACCTGCCACGCATCCCCTTCCGCATCAGATAGCATGTACTTCACCTTCGCAACGCACATAGTACGGGACGCCATGGAAGTACCAGATGAAACTGTTAACGCATTTCTAACCCGAGCTACGGTAATAAATGGCGGTATTCTCTTAAAGCAGTAATTTTCTTACTTGCTGTTCTTAGTGACGTGCCTGTACTGTCATCCTAAATCAACAGACCATAATCCAATAGTTCCTTCTGCTCCTTTACACTGATTTAAAACTTGTACGTTGTTCCTCTCCGTAGATGCGGGCGCAGCACGACAGATTACTAACCGAAAGGGCCCGGGTTCGATTCCTAGCTAGGTCGGAGGATTCTTCTCACTTCGGAGGTTGTCCATATCTTTTTACCGTCATAACTGACTCGAAAATCGCCTACATGGCATCACATGACAAGTCTAAGCCTATGTAAGTAACGAATGTTCTTAATTGTCTAAACACTTTGTTGACATGGGGTTGTGCATAAAAAATAATGATAAACAAGTTCCTTGTAATAATTCACTATTTATAGTGAATGTACTGCAGTGGTTCGTTTGCTGTATTTAATTGTATGGTACATCGTTATTTCTCGTGTAGTTCCTATGACAGTTCATCTTACCCCAGAAGGTGACGCTGCCTTCCTCCATGTGCTTCCAACTGAACCTGTGCTCCGTCTCTAATGACATCGACGTCATGTCATTCTTCAAAATCTGCTTCAACGATTATTATTCTCGAACACTTTAATCGATGAAAATATAGTAACTGATGCTGGAGTTTATTTAACAAGACCTTTGTCTTCCTCAACATAAAATCTATGTCTAAAGGGAACGACAGAGATTTTGTAGAAAGGTAAGATCCATCCAGCGGAATACGAAGGTGCAAAACTAGAACTACAAGTTCATTCTCCTTATAAATAATTACACTTTCATTTTCAGGATTAGGAGGAAGGTCTTCATGGGGCACTAGGGAAAAAGTTTAGCCATTAACTTCCGGTCGGCGCTGGCGCCATTAACATCAGAGCACATGCACAGTTTTATATTAATTTATTATCTCTTAGTGTTCCCGCGTCAGGTTATTGCGCTGTGCTGTTGTGGTTGTGTTTTAAATGGGTAAGTAGAGGAGGGAGGCGAGAGGGGGCAAAGGATGGAAAAGGGAGGGGGGAGGGGACAGGAGTGAAAGTGGAGTGATGGAGATTGGGAGAGGGAAGAGAAAACATGGAAGGGGCAGGGATAGATGTCATGAGCATGACGGATTTACATTCCGTAAAACGTCACAGTAACTTGCGTAAAAAAAGAGAGTAAAATTACGTAAAAATGTATTATTAAAATGAAAAGTATATCCTTTCCATTTTTTGTAAAATAATTGGTAGTGCATGTTTCGTTTTACACTGTTTCTAGATCTGAAGATTGTCCAGGGACCACGAAACTCGTCATACTGCAAAAATGGTGCAACTGGGACCGATAAATAAACGAAACACAAAAAATTAAAGAAAAAGCAAATTTATAAATTCCATAAATTGCATGAAATTTAATCACGGATCGTTCCCCAGTCGTCCACATGTAATACACGGACTAAACATTTCTTATTGCAAATGTGGCAATAGGAGGCATAAATAATATTTCCCTCACTTGTATTTATACAAACAAGCATGAAATCCTGCTCATTACGTTTCTCATACGACGCCCAGCGCCGAAGGAATGCGCGGTTTGTTTCCCATTACAAACAAATGGTTTTTAAAATGAAATTCTATACGCCCATTCGAAGGCGCGGTCCCAAATTAGTCGAATGTGCTTCTCTTTTTATCGACATGTGTTAACAGCAACAGTAAAACACGAAGAATAATCAGTTCTCCAGCAGCGACCGAGCAGCATGGCGGTAACAGTCAGTCGAATGAGCATATAAAATTCAACTTTAGAAATCATTTTGTTTGTAACAGGAAACAAATCGATGCTTTCCGTCGAATTGCGAATGTCTGACGAAACATCTAAGACATATATATATATATATATATATATATATATATATATATATATATATATATATATATATATATATATATATATATATATATATATTCTCTTGTGACGAACATGTCGGCTATAGTTTTAAATTTACTATGTACTTTAAGGATGTGAACTAGGGTTCGAAGATATGTTCGACTTTTGCTGCAATACTAGCTTTTCGATAAACGATATTCGTCTCCCCACTAGCGTAATGTTATTTTATATAAAGTAAATATTTCAAAGTGCGCTCTTAGCTCAAACGTCAATAATTTCATTACATTTAATTTTAGTGTGTCCATAGATTTTTGTTTCCAGTGATGGCTGGGAAGAAGCTATGACAGAAATAAAAGAAATCTTCGGAAGTGGGATTAAAATTCAGGGTGAAAGGATATCAACGATAAGATTCGCCGATGACATTGCTATTACAGCATTTGCCGAATGGAATGACCACTCTAAGGAAAAAAATTCTAGGAATTTGTGGTAAGGTCTTACGGCACCAAACTGCTGAGGTAATCGGTCCTTAAGCTCACACACTACTTAATCTACCTTAAACTAACTTACGCTAAGTACTCTAAGGCGACACATCCAACCATGCCCGAGGGAGGACTCGAACCTCGGGCAGGAGCCGCGCGTACCGTGACAAGGCACCTGAGACCGCGCGCTAGCCCCGGCGGACGCTCTAATGATTACATGGACTGATAACAAAGCGGTAACAAATAAAAGTAGTGAGCAGTTCCCGAAGCTGAAAACAGAGAAAAACTTAACATCAAAAGGCGATTAAAAAGTAGATGAAATTAGAGAATTCTGGAACTTTAGAAGAAAAATGACTTACGACGAATGAAGTAAGCAGGAGAGAAAAAGCCGACTAGCACAGGCGTGAGGGCATTCCTGGCCAAAAGAAGTCGACTAGTATCAAATGTACGTGTATGTCAGTGAATCATGGACATTAGGAAGACCAAGACCGAAGAGAATCAAAGCGCTGGAGATTTGGTGCTATAGACAAATGCCGAGAATTTGGTGGACTGAAAATATAAGAAACAAGGACGTTCCCCGCAGAACCGACGAAGAAAATAACATATGGAAAACATTGACAAGAAGAAGGGACAGGGCATGAATCAAGGCATCAGGAAATAACCTCCATGACGCTAGAGAGAGCTGTAGAGGTTAAAAACTGTAGGAGAAGACAGACTGGAATACATCCAACGAATAACTAAGGAGCCGGCCGAGGTGGCCGAGCGTTTCTAGGCGCTACAGTCTGGAACCGCGCAACCACTACGGTCACAGGCTCGGGCATGGATGTGTGTGATGTCCTCAGGTTAGTTAGGTTTAAGTAGTTCTAAGTTCTAGGAGACTGATGACCTCAGAAGTTAAGCGTCATAGTACTCAGAGCCCTTTGAATAATTGAGGACGTTTGACTGTTTGACGTGAACGAGAAAAAGACAATTCAGTCTTTTATTGAAGGATAGTGGATGCAATGAAAGGCCAGCCAAGAGGGGCAACTTAAATGTGCCGCACTTATTTTGCGAACCAACTGCAGCGCCTCTGTCAACAGGTCAGCAATTCCGCGTCGCAGCGTGCAGTTTGTGAGCGTTTCCAGCAGATGTTCCCACGGTGGGGGCTGCGACTTTGACAAAGCGGTCGCTTTGTGGCACGAGCCGCGTCGGCGCAGATCAATATTGTGGCCACGACGCCGCCAAACAAACGCGCCGCCACGCCGACAGGTGGGACCAGGCCGCCGCCCTCTGCGACACGCGCTCTGCTCGCCCTGTGCCGACCGAAGCGCGCACTTGCTGCGAACAATACTGACAAGTGTCGCGACGCTTCAAAGCGGCTAAATTACATTGCGTTCCCGGTATCGTCATCGGGGGTACTGTTGTTGTTGTTGTGGTCTTCTGTCCTGAGTCTGGTTTGATGCAGCTCTCCATCCTACTCTATCCTGTGCAAGCTTCTTCATCTCCCAGTACCTACTGCAGCCTACATCCTTCTGAATCTGCTTAGTGTATTCATCTCTTGGTCTCCCTCTACGATTTTTAGCCTTCACGCTGTCCTCCAATACTAAATTGGTGATCCTTCGATGTCTCAGAACATGTCCTACCAACCGATCCCTTCTTCTAGTCAAGTTGTGCCACAAGCTCCTCTTCTCCCCAATTCTATTCAATACCTCCTCATTAGTTATGTGATCTACCCATCTAATCTTCAGCATTCTTCTGTAGCACCACATTTCGAAAGCTTCTATTCTCTTCTTATCTAAACTATTTATCGTCCACGTTTCACTTCCATACATGGCTACACTCCATACAAATACTTTCAGAATCGACTTCCAGACACTTAAATCTATACTCGATGTAACAACTTTCTCTTCTTCAGAAACGCTTTCCCTACCATTACCAGTCAACATTTTATATCCTCTCTAATTCGACCATCATCAGTTATTTTGCTCCCCAAATAGCAAAACTCATCTACTACTTTAAGTGTCTCATTTCCTAATCTAATTCCCTCTGCATCACCCGACTTAATTCGACTACATTCCATTATCCTCGTTTTGCTTTTGTTGATGTACATCCTATATCCTTCTTTCAAGACACTGTCCATTCCGTTCAACTGCTCTTCCAAGTCCTTTGCTGTCTCTGACAGAATTACAATGTCATTGGCGAACCTCAAAGTTTTTATTTCTTCTACATGGATTTTAATACCTACTCCGAATTTTTCTTTTGTTTCCTTTACTGCTTGCTCAATATACAGACTGAATAACATCGGGGAGAGGCTACAACCCTGTCTTAGTCCCTTCCCGACCACTGCTCCCCTTTCATGTCCCTCGACTCTTATAACTGCCATCTGGTTTCTGTACAAATTGTAAATAGGCTTTTGCTCCCTGTATTTTACCCCTGCCACCTTCAGAATTTGAAAGAGAGTATTCCAATCAACATTGTCAAAAGCTTTCTCTAATTCTACAAATGCTAGAAACGTAGGTTTGCCTTTCATTGTCTTTCTTCTAAGATAAGTCATAAAGTCAGTACTGCCTCACGTGTTCCAACATTTCTACGGAATCCAAACTGATCTTCCCCGAGGTCGGCTTCTACCAGTTTTTCCATTCGTCTGTAAAAAATTCGTGTTAGTATTTTGCAGCTGTGACTTATTAAACTGATAGTTCGGTAACTTTCACATCTGTCAACACCTTCGTTCTTTGGGATTGGAATTATAATATTCTTCTTGAAGTCTGAGGGTATTTCGCCTGTCTCATACATCTTGCTCACCAGACGGAGTTTTGTCGGGACTGGCTCTCCCAAGGCTGTCAGTAGTTCTATTGGACTGTTGTCTACTCCGGGGGCCTTGTTTCGACTCAGATCTGTCAGTGCTCTGTCAAACTCTTCACACAGTATCATATATCCCATTTCATCTTCATCGAGGGTACTAGGTCTGCATATTATAAGCAGTTTTCTGAAATTCCTTCACCAAAAAAGTCGAAGTAAATATTCTAGAATTCGACTCGAGAACAACTGCCAACATGAGTGACTTGGGAGTCGATGTTCTCTGTCTAGCGAAGCAGCTTAAAACACTTAACAAAGGCAAGTCTTCCGGTCCAGATAGCATACAAATTAGCTTCCTTTCACTGTATGCTGACACAATTACCCCCTACTTAACAGTCATGTGCAAACGCTCGCTCGACATTAGATCCGTACCTAAAGAATGAAAAACTGCCAGAACACACAGATACTGAAGACAGGAAATAGGAGTAATCCACTCAATTACAGACCCATACCACTGACGTCGATTTGCAGTAGGATTTGGGAACGCATACTGTGGTCGAGCATTATGCATTATCTCGAAGGTAACGATCTATTGACACACGGCGAGGACGGATTCAGCTCTGTATTCGCACAAAGTAATGAGTGCTGTCGACAGGGGAACTCAAAAAAATATTCAAATGTATGTGAAATCTTAAGGGACTTAACTGCTAAGGTCATCAGTCCCTAAGCTTACACACTACTTAACTTAAATTATTCTAAGGAAAAACACACACACCCATCCCCGAGGGAGGACTCGAACCTCCGCCGGGACCAGCCGCACAGTCCATGACTGTAGCGCCTGAGACCGCTCGGCTAATCCCGCGCGGCAGGGGGGATCTCAAATGGATTCCATAATTCTAGATTTCCAGAAGTCTTTTGACACCATTTTTCACAAGAAACTACCAACCAATGACGTGCCTATGGAGTATCGCTTCAGTTGTGCGAATGGATCCGGCGAATTACCCTCAGAAAGGTCACAGTACGTAGTAATCGACGGAAAATCGTCGAGTAAATCAGAAGTGAAATCCAGCTTTCTCCAAGGAAGTGTTTTAGGTCCTCTGCTGTTCCTAATCTACGTAAATAATTTAGGAGATTGTCTGCAGATGATGCTGTCATTTACTGTCCAGTAAAGTTGTCAGAAGATCAAAACCATTTGCAAAATGGCTTAACCATGATACCTAAATGGCGCGAAAATAAGCAACTGTCTCTCAATTGGAAAAAGTGTGAGGTCATCCACGTGAGCAGACTACAGTAAGAAATACACTAAATTTCGGGTACACGTTAAATCACACAAATTTAAAGGCCGTCAAATAAACTAAATACCTAGGAATTGTAATAACGAATACCTTTAGTTTGAACGATCACACAGATAATGTTGTGGGAAAGGCTGCGTTTTATTGGAAGATGCAACAGGTCTACTAAAGAGACCATCTAGACTGCACTTGTTCGTCCTCTGCTAGAGTACTGCTGAGCTGTAAGGGCTCCTTACCAGATAGGGCTGACGAAGGACATCGAAAAGGTTCGAAGAAGGGCAGTTCGTTTTGTATTATCGCAAAATAGGGGAGAGAGTGTCACAGATATGATGAGTAAGTTGGGACGGTGATTATTAAAACAAAGGCGTTTTTCGTTGCGCGAGATATTTTCACGAAATTTCAATCACCAACTTTCTCCTCTGAATGTGAGAGTATTTTACTATCGCCAACTTACGTAGGGAGAAATGATACTCATAATAAAAGAAGAGCCGGCCGGAGTGGGAGAACGGTTCTAGGCGCTTCAGTCTGGAACCGCACGACCGCTACGGTCGCAGGTTCGAATCCTGCCTCGGGCAAGGAAGTGTGTGATGTCCTTAGGTTAGTTAGGTTTAAGCAGTTCTAAGTTCTAGGGGACTGATGACCTCAGATATAAAGTCCCATAGTGCTAAGAGCCATTTGAACCACTTTAATAAAATAAGAGAAACCAGATCTCTCACAGAAAGATTTTTCCCACATGCTGTTAGAGAGTGGAACGATAATTAAATAGTCTGAAGGTGGTTCAAAGAACACACTGCCAGGCACGGAAGTGTGATTTCTAGAGTAGTCGTGTAGTTGTAGAACGACAAGGGGATACGCGCGCTTTAACTACGCGGTGCTGTAGAAATTTATCGCTGTGGACGAATCCATGTCAACAGAAGCCACCACAAAATTTCTCACGGTCTTATTAGAGCACGCAGCTGTTTCGAAATATACTTTTTATGCATAATGCTCTACATTGCATTGGATGAATTTACTGCAGTTTACCGATTTCAGTTCTATGAATCATCATCAGATACAGTATTTTGTTGCAAAATCAACGCTTCGAACCGTCAGCTAGCGCTCAGCCTGGTCACTTGGATGTCAGCAGAGTTGTCAGGTGTGGAAGTTGGGCACTAGTTGACTGCTCGACGTTTTATTGTTTGTAACAAGACACTGCTTCTGATAATGACTCATTAGATTCGAAACTAGTAAACTGTTTCCGAAATGATTTTTCAATCTGCAACGCCGAATGCACTGATTTGAAACTTTCTGGTAGATTAAAATTCCTTGATGGATCGGACTCGAAACTATGAACCTTGCCTTTGGCGGGCAACATATAAGTTGCCAGCCAGAGGTACTTGGGAACCACTGAGGGAGGCGCCGAGCTGTACTACAGATACATCCATGTTAATATCAATGCAAACACTGAAATCAAAGGAATGTAAACAGTTCACTGAGCTCGTTACTTCAATAAGAGGAAACATCACTGACCCAGTCAGTCCTGGAAGCATTCTCGTGATATCCAGGACATCCGGTTTCGAACGGCGCTCTGCCATGGATTTTCCATTGTCACGGTACATAATTTATATCGCTGCAACTGTGGCATATCGCTGGCTAATATGACCTTGAGAAGTTTACCAAGATTGTGATAATGACGTTTCAAGTCTTCACAAAGGGAAATTAAGTATAAGTAAATTACAACTAGGTCAGTATTTGCTTGTGACCTCTTGGCGAACTCGATCCGGAGAGGTGCTGCACGCAATCGTGTGTGGACGACGCACTTCAGTCTCTCCGGGACCTGGTTGTTAGCTGCAGGGCACTGAAGGGACATTGAAATGGTATGGCCTTTCGGCAAGGAAACGCCTGGCACCGCTCAGGTATGCGAATGTGTGCAACCTCTACACGCCGAACTTACACAGCACATCAAACGAACTCTTGCGACGCGTTCTTGATTTGCAGCCATCCAGTTCCGCGAACATCAAAGGCTCGCGCGAATCCTCATCGGTCTGACGTGAAAGGGAGACGACGTTTACGACTGAAAAGTGCGTGGCAAACTTGCGACAGCCTTTGCAGCAGAGCGATCTCATTTCGTCGCTTCATTCCGCCGCTTCTGTTGGCATTCTTACGCAAGACTGTCAAAGGAGAGGGCGGAAACAAAATACTTGCTTATTTGTCACTTGTTCCGATGCGCAAAGAAAGAGGAATTCTAAGAGAATGAAATCCGTTAAAAATTAGTGTCATAAATAGTAAAGATAATCTGCAACGAATCCAGGCACAATATTGATCAAGCTATACCTGTTAATGTTACATATTATAGTTAATAATAAACGTTTCAGTTAATCCTTCGTTTAAGGTAGGCAAAGTCGCTATTGCAACCACGACACCAAAAGGCAGGAAATTAAAACTTCACGATTTTCTTTTTTGGCCTCCCCTTGTCACAATGACCGAAAGCGGAGGATGAGTAGAAAAACAACATATTTTCGCCAAACACCGGTTAATCAACAGCGTGATAACGAACAATTTGAAGCATGGCGACTGAAGTCATAATACACCTAAGATGAGGCAGGCGAGACAGACTACATCCAGAACGTGTAAATATGTGAAGGAGAGATTTTTGTCAAGACATAACAGACAACGTGGAGACTTTTCTGATGTATGCAAGTAATTTTTAATGCTTATAGCTGGCAAATCAAGAAATTCACTTTTTAAAAATTGAAGCTACTAGGGGCGTTCAATAAGTGATGCAACACTTTTTTTCTCGGTCAGTTCCGGTTGAAAAATGCGGAATTTGTTGTGCGACATCGCAGAATGTTCCCTTTTCAGCCCCTACAGTTTCGTGAAGTTCCGACAGGCGACAGCACCATACGGAACCTTCAAAATGCCTTTTGTAACATAGGTGCGTTCCAAACAGAGTTTTGTCATTGGATTTCTTTTCCCGGAAAACCAGAGCACCGTAGACAGCCATAGGCGCTTGCAGAATGTCTACTGAGACCAGGCAGTGAACAAAAGCACAGACAGTCGTTGTCTGAGTCTGTGAGTCTGTCACCATCACAACAAGGTCACGCAAACCTGTCCTACCTCCCGCGTGCCGGCCGGTCTCACGCAGCTGCATCGTTCGAAAGTACGTGTACTCTCATTCGAGGCGATCGACGGATCACAATTAACATTAAAATTAACATTAAGATGACAATTATCATTAAGGACCATATGTGCGGAATTACTTACGCGTTACGAGCTGATCGTAACAATTGAAACGCGTACGTTTCAACCAGCGATGGCGAGGCATGACAGAATCTCTGACCAGAGAGTTATTTATCTATCGTTGCTAGTCTGCGCTTGACCGCGCGAGTGTGCAGTTCCGCGTTGGACGCAGTAGTTGTACGTAGCGAGTCGCGAGAGCATGTAGTTCAGTTGGAGAGCAGTAGAGCGTCTGAGAGGATCAGTAGTTGTGTGTGAGGAGTCGGCGGGCGTCGACATGGGTCTCTGGTCACGGTTCTGGACGAGGTATATTGTTATCGAAGGTAATGAAGCAGCATTGCGCTCAGCTAATAACATATGTTAATTGTAATTAATTTGTTGAAGAATTGCCCCAATAATAATTTTTTATAAAGTAAATCTTCTAAAGAAAAGCAATCATTTCCATTTAAAGAATTTTTCCTATGCATTTCCTCCAAGAATCAGAATTAAATATACGCCAGCATTGCACGGAGCTGTGCCGAAAAACAAGAGCAGATATTGAGGGAGTTTACTGATGTAAGAATTTTGGTTTTTTTGTTCAGATTTAATAATTGCACAGGGCCGAGGGTCAGCGCAGCTGCCCTTATAAAATTTATCAGGTTCATTTTAGCGTTAATTTTGTGGGAAGTCAACATTTGACACACGTTTTCATTAGTATTGTCTTTAGTAATTATCACGAGGAGGTTACACAATTTTTACTCGAAAATCGTCACTTGACTGAACTGTTCCTCCTCATCCACCCTACAGTCCATATCTCACACCTTCCGATTCCAATCTGTTCGGCCAACGGCCGGAGTGGCCGAGCGGTTCTAGGCGCTACAGTCTGGAACCGCGCGACCGCTACGGTCGCAGGTTCGAATCCTGCCTTGGGCATCGATGTATGTGATGTCCTTAGGTTAGTTAGGGGACGGATGACCGCAGAAGTTAAGTCCCATAGTGCACAGAGCCATTTGAACCATTTATTTGTTTGGCCAAATGAAGGATGGGTGCACTCTGCGGGAAGCGGCACGTGGGTGATGGGGAGCTTATTGATGCAGCAAGACGTTGGCTCCGAAGTGGACCAGGAGAATAGCACCATGTGGGCATACAGGCCGTCCCAGTCAGGTGGCGTAAGGCCCTCGCACTGAACAGAGATTATTTTGAAAAACAGGGTTTTGGAGCATAGTTAACCTGATTTCAGAAAGAAATTGTTGCATTTCTTATTGAACGTCCCTTGTATGTGCAACCGCAGTATCCTTCTTAGATTGTTTGTAGATGATATTGTCTTTTACAAAAGAATTAGGCAACATATCTCCATGATGCAAAGCTGAAAATTGAACCTGAACAATAAAAGCTGAGATGTCTTCCACATGAGATCTAAAAAAATTCCATTAATTTCTTTTGAACGACGAATAACAAAAATTTGAATTTTGGTTGGTTGATTTGGGGAAGGGGACCAAACAGCGAGATCATAGGTCCCATCGGATTAGGGAAGGCATTTGCCTGAAGCGATTTAGGAAAATCACGGTAAATCTAAGTCAGGATGGCCTGACGCAGTTTTGAACATTCTCATCGAATGCGATTCCTGTGTACTAACTAATGCTCCATCTTGCTCGATAAAAATTTGAATGTTGTCGGTTCACTTAAATATCTAGTGATTACAAACAACTTAAACTGGAACGCTCACACAAAAATCGTTGCAGGGAACGTTAACTGAAGACTGCGTTTTACCGGCAGAACACATGGAAAGTGCAACGAATCTAGTCAAGGCACTGTCGACACTACACTTGTCCGTCTTCTCTCCTGTAGTACTGCTACGCGAAATGTGATCCTTACTAGACAGTACTGACAGGGGACACAAAATACAAATAAGTACAGCGCGTTTTGCTTTATCACCAAATAAGCGAGTCGGAGTGGAAATTGCTAGAGCAAAAACTGTTTTCATTGCGGCGAGATCTTTTCGCGAAATTACAAACACCAACCTTCTTCTCCGAATGCCAGTACTATTTTTTTACTCGCACTTGCATAAGGAGAAATGACCGTCATGATGTAACAATAGAAATCAGAGCTCACATGTGCTCCTCTGGAGTAGTTCTATGAACCCTACAGCAAGCACAAATCATACCGATTTGGACGTAGATACTTCGGTGCCTTCGAAGAGAACTTCAACGACATGTCACATTTGGAACGCCATAAAATAGTAAGAACAGCACCGCAAAGGCCCGTTCCGCCGCCAATAGACGATGCCTGACAAACTTCTGCACCGCTGTCGAGATGGAAAGGGCATGGGACACTGTAATGGTATACGACGTACTGTCCGTCTCTAGCCGAAACGTCTGATGGTAAGTATAAACATAGATGTAGGTGCAGAAGCTTCAGCCACTGGACTCTTTCGGAACGATGGGCAGTAGAGCCCTGGACAAGCCATCCTCATTTGGGTTTCCCATCTTCCCCTAAATCACTTCAGAAAGTTAACAGGATGATTTCTTTAGCAACATCACAGAGACTTCCGTCCCCTCTGCTTGCCCTTCCGAGCTGTCAAGCATTTTATATGGTGGGAAAAATAAATCTGGCCCAGAAAATATTTGTAAGACTCACACAGAACTGGCCCTTGTTAATTAACGGGAAAACTAATGGGAGAACGGTCCATCACAGAAAATGCAGGAAAACGTGATTTCGGCGTTTTGGCAAAACCTTCAGCAAAGTCTGCAATGTAAAGCTTCGTGGTAAAGTGGCATAAAACAGGCTCTGTGGCGAATAAAAACGGCAAATATCGGAAGAAGGTTTGGACACACGGAACCGTTGCTCGAGTGAAGAAAAGTCTGGAATAAAGTCCTACGAAATTTCAACGCCGTTTGTCTATGTAAATGGGAATTAAGGGATCATCGTGTCGACACATTACCACAAAGGTGCTGTATCTGCATCCTTCCTAATTTACTGCTGTGCTTGAGTTAAGGCGACTAGAAAATATTTCGCTTGTTGATTGGTTCAAATGGCGCTGAGCACTATGCGACTTAACTTCTGAGGTCATCAGTCGCCTAGATCTTAGAACTAATTAAACCAAACTAACCTAAGGACATCACACACATCCATGCCCGAGGCAGGATTCGAACCTGCGACCGGAGCGGTCGCTCGGCTCCAGACTGTAGCGCCCAGAACCGCACGGCCACTCCGGCCGGCCGCTTGTTGAGTTCTGGTTGGTTGGTTGTTTCGGGGAAGGAGACCAGACAGCGAGGTCATCGGTCTCATCGGATTAGGGAAGGACGGGGAAGGAAGTCGGCCGTGCTCTTTGAAAGGAACCATCCCGGCATTTGCCTGGAGCGATTTAGGGAAATCACGGAAAACCTAAATCAGGATGGCCGGACGTGGGATTGAACCGTCGTCCTCCCGAATGCGAGTCCAGTGTCTAACCACTGCGCCACCTCGCTCGGTGTTGAGTTCTGCCGGTAGTTTCTGGAGTGAAGTGGAGTTAGGTCTTTCCATTTCTTCTTGGTTCAGCCTGTCGGGATTGTGAACTTACAGCACATGACTGACTACGCATCAGAAAATCACCAAAAATAATTTGAAGAGTAGTTGTATAATCTCAAGATTGGTGTTTGGTGTACAATTTCTGGCGTCAGGATCGCAATACGATTCTTTCATCAAATTGTTGATGCTAACCAGTACGTCCAGAAACCATTTAATCCATATGTGGATCAAATTACTTAAGATAGACGACTATGGATATTTTCAGCAAGACAGAGCAATAGCATACGCCGCATTGACAACCATATTACGAGCGCGTGAGGTGTTCGCTGAGGGAATGATAATCATCATAGGCAGTGCCGTCTTCTGGCCACCTCGATCGCCTCTCTGTGGTCTTTACCTAAGGGCTAACTGACGGGCCAGTTGTAATCAAATAATCCTTCCACTCTGGAAGAGCGACATCAGAACACTGAAAACGCTCTCGCTGTTATACCTCACGGACAGCTGCTAGGCTTGTCTCACAGTTTGAAAAATGGAGTACATCGCTGCATTGACATCAACGGTGGTCATTTGCAACATGCTGCATGGTTTTCATTAACAAGGATTAGACCCACGTCAGTCATAGTGTAAACTTGCAACTCGACCCGGTTTCGTATCTACGGCCTGATGACTTGTTTGAATATAGACACAAACCCTCGTGAATCACTCTGTTTATTACCGAAAGCCGTAAGAAAACTCCTACAGTAGTTTCCGAGATTAGTCTTCACACATGGGAAGAAAAACACGGCCGGTGACTTTAATTTACAATATGTATAAAGCGTGTCCCTGGAGGAATGGTCAGTGTTCAAGGATATGACAACGAACGATCATTCGAACCAAGAATTCTAGTACACAAGACCTGTAAAATACTCATCTTAAGAGGTCTGAGTTCTTCTTCGATACTGTAAAACAAATCTCCTCTATTGCAAGTTCTTTGCTTCCCGCATTCTGAAAGGAGGTAGGATGGACGAAAACACGGAAAAAAGCTGTCTGTTAAACATAAGACCTAAATGCATAGCTTGAGAACTGTGACCAGTTGTTCAGCAGAAGAAATTCGTTCCACAGTAGCGAAGATGAACGAGTCCTCATAGCTCTTAAAATTTGCCCTATAGAGCCCAAGTTTACTGAACTTCTCTGTTGTTTTGATCCATAGTACCTCTTCCAAAAGAATATGGAAAACAGAGAACATGCGGCAGAGGAGATTGTTTCACGGTATGGAAGATGAAGATATGCTCCTAGCTCTTAAGGTATGCATTTGAGAGGCATGTCAATAAGACGTTTTTACTTCGAATGATCGTTCTTGTCATATCCCTGGAACACCTTGCAGATTCTGATCAAGCTTTTGTAGCTCTCTGGATTTGCGGTGACTGTTACTCCAAACCCCAATTGATTATAGAATATTCGGCTAGTACCCGTATCCGAGTTTTCATTTTCCTCTTGCATTTCTATTATTGCATCGCAGTTCAAATATGGAGATGCCTTTGGCTTAATAGAACAATCATGGCATGAAACATGTCGCCATATGTATTACCGATAATAGAGGGTGGAGGCCGTGGCAAAGTTTGCATCTCTGACGTTTTTCATTTTCGTGTCCCCGTTTTCCCTGCTCAAATTTTAAGACAGGAGCTGACGCAGATGTGTGCCAGTGTTCATGGTATTTTGCTGCTTTGCACCAATTAATTTGGTCAACGTCTAAACGCTTTAGGTTCTTCTCAAACTGGTCCATATAGCGCTTCAGAGAATGCACCACGAGGCCTTCTACTATACGAAATTTGTCTAGGAAACTGTTATTTTTCATCCGCTGGTCATGCCCAACCCATCTGAGTTGGTGGCAGATAACGGTGGCTTCTATATTATATGTCCTTGCTTGCTCAAGAACAGTAACGTTTGTTATAAAGTCATACCATTTGATGTACGTAATGTAGGTAAGCTTCTGCTGGTTGAAGCTTTCTAGTTTCTTAAGATAACGGCGATACAATGTCGAGGTTTCGCAACCATAGAGCAGAGTAGAAACAACAATTACTCGGTACACTTTTAGTATGGTGCATAGCGTCAGATTTTTATTCAAGGAGACAAGATGTAGGAGACGTCCTAAAGCTTTTCCGATGAGTAAGTAGTTGATGTACTTCCTAGATAAAGGAAGTAATCTACTTGTTCTAATGGTGTGCTGGAAACAGAGATATTGAAATTCGGAAAGGCAGCCGCAGGAGCTTGCTGTGTTTGTTTTTTGGATGTTGATGGTCAGACCAAGCCGTTTACATGCAGTACCGAAACAATGTACAGACACTGGCAACTCTGCGAGCGTGTGAGCTACAGAAGCATTGTCGTCAGCATACTGCAGTTCAGTAACCTGAGTGACACTTGTGAACCTTACGATGTGTACTCTGGACTCTTTAAAGAGCCCTTCTTCAAATATGCGTTTAAGTTCTACTAATGCATTGCTAATAGATGTTGTTTTATAAAGCACGGCATCTAGATACAGAGCAAACACACGCTTGTTTGAGGACATATGTCAGATGCGCCCAAACATGCCATCACGGAGAGCTGGAGTCGACTGAACAAGTGTTCAGAGTAGTCGAAACTTTTTATCGCCTCTCACATAGCTTCTCTGGGCACTGTATCGAAGGGATTCAAATGGTTCAAATGGCTCTGAGCACTATGAGACTTAACTTCTGAGGTCATCAGTCCCCTAGAACTTAGAACTACTTAAACCTAACTAACCTAAGGACATCACACACATCCATGCCCGAGGCAGGATTCGAACCTGCGACCGTAGCGGCCGCGCGGTTCCAGACTGTAGCGCCTAGAACCGCTCGGCCACTTCGGCCGGCCACAAATAGTAAAAACTTATGCTGTTGCCAGCACTTCTCCTGCGGATACTGTCATCATTACTGTAAACATGAAATTATATACACAGACCTTCCTCCGGAATCAGTCTGTCTGTTTGTGGAAACGTATGAATGTCGCTACTGTAGTGTCTGAGATAAGCCGTAAGAAACATAGAGGAAATGTATATAGAGTTTTTCCGGGCCAGTTTTATTTTGTCCATGATGTTTGACCACATTCTCCTGACCGATTAGTTGAAAACTTCACTGTAAACCTTTCTAGTTACGTGTAATGTAGATACCGCAATAACCTTTCAAGCGTCGATAACTTCAGCAGACAAATCATTGTGTACCATTTGTCGCCGCCTGACGAGTGTGCATTTGCCGATCCGAGGACGGATCCAATAAAGGAAAATTGCCCGCATCGCAGTCTACGACGGTTCGCTATCGACCGACGCGGGAAACTAATCCTCGTGCGAGAAGGCGGTGCGAGGTGTGCGCGAGGCGAGGTGCGAGCGCAGCTATCGATTGCCCGTGAATCAGTAAGGCGCGATTCGGCGCGAGGTGTGGGCTCCCACGCCGTCAGGAGCGAGCCGGCCGCGCTGCTCATTCCGGCTGACAGGGCGCGCGCCACCTGTGCCGAGTAGCGCAGTAATTGGCTGCGTGTCTGGAGAGGCGCGCTCTTCCAGGCGCCGCGCCGCGGACTGCGCCAAATGGAACAGCCTTCGCTCCGCTACTCTGACAGCTCCAGCCCCATTTGTCGGGGCGGGGATCGTGGCACTTGCTCTCCCATCACGCAATAATTTATCCCCCATTACGCTCCCCAACTGGAAGGAGCACTTCTTGTCATTTAGTTCACAAGCTCCGTAATAACATACGGTTATGTTCCCGAAAATCTGAGGGTCCATATGGAATGAATATAAACTCCGAGAATATTAACAACAAATAGTTAATACAATTATACGGGGTGTCTCTCCAGAGAGCCGCCAGGCGCATTTTCTCTGGTCTTTCGGCAGATATTTGCAAATTTTGTTTTTTGAATGTGCAAATGGCGTCAGCCCAAACAAAACACTGTCAATCAAGTCTTGGTGCGACATCCAGTGTGCGCGGAAAGTGTTAGTTCGCCGCCCGTTAGAAAGAAAATTATTTTTAAAGCTGAATTTTACGTGCCGATTCAACAGAGCAATTCCAAGCAAGTCTAGTGCGATATTCGTGTAATCGATATATACACTACTGGCCATTAAAACTGCTACACCAAGAAGAAATGTAGATGATAAACGGGTATTCATTGGACAAATATATTGTACTAGAACTGACATGTGATTACATTTTCACCCAAATTGCGTGCATAGATCCTGAGAAATCAGTACCCAGAACAACCACCTCTGGCCGTAATAACGGCCTTGATACACCTGGGCATTGAGTCAAACAGAGCTTGGATAGCGTGTACAGGTACAGCTGCCCATGCAGCTTCAACACGATACCACAGTTCATCAAGAGTAGTGACTGGAGTATTGTGACGAGCCACTCCCTCGGCCACTATTGACCAGACGTTTTCAATTGGTGAGAGATCTGGAGAATGTGCTGGCCAGGGCAGCAGTCGAACATTTTCTGTATCCAGGACCTGCAACATGCGGTCGTGCATTATCCTGCTGAAATGTAGGGTTTCGCAGGGATCGAATGAAGAGTAGAGCCACGGGTCGTAACACATGTGAAATGTAACGTCCACTGTTCAAAGTACCGTCAATGCGAACAAGAAGTGACCGAGACTGTAACCAATGGCACTCCATACCATCCAGCCGGGTGATACGCCAGTATGGCGATGACGAATACACGCTTCCAATGTGCGTTCACCGCGATGTCGCCAAACACGGATGTGTCCATCATGATGCTGTAAAGAGAACCTACATTCATCCGAAATAATGACGTCTTGCCACTCGTGCACCCACGTTCGTCGTTGAGTACACCATCGCAGACGGTCCTGTCTGTGATGCAGCATCAAGGATAACCGCAGCCATGGTCTTCGACCTGATAGTCCATGCTGCTGCAAACGTCGTCGAACTGTTCGTGCAGATGGTTGTTGTCTTGCAAACGTCCCCATCTGTTGACTCAGGGATCGAGACGTGGCTGCACGATCCGTTACAGTCATGCGGATAAGATGCCCTGCTAGTGAAACGAGGCCGTTGGGACCCAGCACGGCGTTCCGTTTTACCCACCTGAACCCACCGATTCCATATTCTGCTAACAGTCATCGATCTCGACCAACGCGAGCAGCAATGTCACTATACGATAAACCGCAATCGCGATAGGCTACAATCCGACCTTTATCAAAGTCGGAAACGTGATGGTACGCATTTATCCTCCTTACACGAGGCATCACAACAACGTTTCACCAGGCAACGCCGGTGAACTGCTGTTTGTGTATGAGAAATCGGTTGGAAACTTTCCTCATGTCAGCTCAATGTAGGTGTCGCCACCGGCGCCAACCTCGTGTGAATGCTCTGAAAAGCTAATCATTTGCATATCACAGCATCTTCTTCCTGTCGGTTAAATTTCGCGTCTGTAGCACGTCATCTTCGTGGTGTAGCAATTTTAACGGCCATTTGTCTATTAACAAAGGCAGTAAAGCACGAAGAATACCTAGTACTTTAGCATCGACAGCACTGCCCCGGCTCGCGCTGACCGCTGTCGCCATGCAGTAGCAGCGCTGCTCAGTCGCTGCTGGACTACTGGTTATTCTTCGTATTTCCCTGCCCGTGTTAATTTGGGACCGCTGTATCGAATGGGCAGGTAAAATTTCGCTTTAAAAATCATTTTGTTTGTAACGGGAGACGAACCGATGCTTTCCGTCCACACTAGACGTCATATGAAAGATGTGATGAGCAGTTTTTGTTTGGGATGTCTCCAGCTGCAGATTGGAAAACGAAATTGTAAATATCTGCCGAAACAGCAGAGAAGAAACACCTTATGACTCTTAGAGAAACACCCATGATCGACTTATCCAGTGTTACTGTCATTCTTCTTTCTTCTTCTTTCGCTACTGCCTCTATCCCGCATTATGCGCAGGGTCGGCAGGGTTAAGTACGGATGTGGCATGTTTAATGTTGAAGGGGTGGCCGGATGCCCTTCCTTCCACCACCACATACTCCTCGGGACGGAATCAGTGTACCCCAGCTGTCTGCATCTAGTGTAAATCGTGAAATAGTGTGAATGTATTTCAAATGTCTGCGAGTCGTGTAACTGAGGCGGGACGTGGGGACCAGCCCGGTATTCACCTAGTAGGATGTGGAAAACCGCCTAACAACCACATCCAGGCTGGCCGCCACACCGGCCATCGTCGTTAATCCGCCGGGCGGATTCGATCCGGGGCCGGCGCGCCTGCCCGAGTCCAGGAAGCAGCGAGTTAGCGCTCTCGGCTATCTTGGTGGGTCCAGTGTTACTATCATTATTGAAGAAAAATTGGTATAACATAGCTGATTCGAGCATTTTAAATAATTCATCAGTTTCATTTGAAAATTTGTATCGGACCAGGACTCGAACCTGGATGCTCCTCTTCTCTAAAACGGTTGTCTTAGCTACCTCGGATAAGGTTCGACCAGCATACGACTATCTGATTGCGCATGCGTACCATCGGTCGTTCCCTTGAGGGACTGCAGTTAGGCTGCAAGCAATCTGGAAAATCTGTGGGGTCACAGTATCAGTGATGAGCAGCACTTGGGAATTTCGGTCGGACGTGAAGCGCGTCCGGGTGGTCGAGCCGGTTAAGGCAAGCGTTCTAGAGAAGCAGGCCATCCAGGTTCGAGCCTTGGCCCTGCACAAATATTCAAGTGCAGCGGCTGAAATCTCTGAACGCCCAAAACAGGTAGGTGATACCGATTTCTTTTACATTATTAATGTTTCAGGGAGACAGCTCATGTCGTGTCCTAGCAACTCTGTCTTTGTGAAAACCTCACTAAGTGACGAGCCGTCAGACAACGTCATACACAAAAGCATGACTCCTCCTCAGAATATGTTTTCTCTGAATAACCCGAAGTCTACCACTTACCCTACATACAACTTAGCCTAAGTGATCGCTTAGCTCCATATCTTCACGCATTGTTTAAATGACTCTAGACTCCAGGTGCTACTCATAAATCATGCAACCAAAGGCTACTGATTTTTTTTTAAATTTTTGTGAAGGGCAAGGTAAAATATTCTTGCACTGACTTTTTGTTCACTTATGAGTAACATACTATCATGATTATCGGATAACACTTCAGCAGAGGTAACCGCGTCAATTGGGAGAGATCTGAAGTCACAAATAGTAGTGTCTGTTACGTCTTGTGCTGCGCACTTCCTTGTGACACAACCTAAAACACGCAAACTGCAATTGCCAAGAAATTTTGCTGAGCCTAGATACATCAAACACACCTCGCTACATCTGTTGTGTCGAGTCTGGTGGTCTAGTGGTGAAGTAAGACCGAATCCCGGTCCAATCACAGAAATTTTTCAGTCCGCCGTTAATCTACACTTAACCTCACAATGACGTGAAGATTCTCCACGAACCATACATAGTTCGAATTCTACATTAAACTGCAATGTCTGTTTCCCTGGTAGGATTATTGTGATAGGTTAGGGATACGCAAGGCGTTAAAGTGGTGTACAATTGAAAGACTTACATCAGACCATTGAGCGACGTGAAATTATTATTATTATCATTGCCTCTATCGTTAACTGTATGGAAAGCTTGAATCAATAGCGCGAGCTGAATTAAGTCTGGTCGGTTTTCCTGGAATCGATGATAGTTTCCCAGAAAAAGGTCATTTTGTTCGAAATGGATACGTTACGTTGCACGTCAGAGAACGTTGCAGCCAAGCAGCGTTAAGTGAGAGGCTGGCTCACCTGCCGGACTTGGTGATGATCATCTCGGTGCCCAGCTCGTTGAACTTGTCCCACAGCTCCTTGGTCTCGAGGTGGCAGACGACGTGCCGCAGCTCCTCGCTGTTGCAGCGCTCCTGCAGCAGCGGGTTGCGCGTGGGCGGCGGCGACGAGCTCTTGCTGCCGCCGCTGCCGCCCCCGCCGCCCCCGCCGCCGCCGCCCCCGCTGCCGGTGGGCGTGCACACGCCGCCGTCCGCCGTCGACGACGAGATCTCGGGCGGCGTCTCGCGGCCCTCCGCGTCGCTGCTGCCCACCGACGATGGAGTAGGCGTCGGCGTCGTCGTCGTCTCCACCAGCTTCTCTGCAACGCGAGAGACACGTCGTCAGACTCCGGGCAAGAGCGGCGCCAAACGTGTCGGAATAATTGTAAACAGGAACCCCCACTAAAGAAGTAAATGATTGCTCAATATTTCAACTTAATCTTCTCGGGTAACTAACCGCGTCACCCCTGAGGACGTCCTCGATATTACGAGAAACATTCTCCGCTCTCCGCCTACACTTCCTAATCCCACGCGAAGACACATTTAGTAGATGGAGAGGATTTTATTGGACCAACACACTGCGGAAACCTTCACATACTTAATTCTCATTTAATGAATAACTTAAATGACTATAAGCGAGCGATGTACTTAAGAACACTGTACGACACTTTCTGTCACATCAAAGTCTATTCTTCCTGAATTTGGTTACGAAAAACAGATGCCTGATCCAGGTTTCTGTGGTGGAGAAGTCATATAAAGGGTGATCGCAGTATTGGCTGGAGCCAGCGGCATTTACTGTTTAGCTTAGTTTGTGAGTTTCAAGCATCTGTGCCTGTAGAGGATGTATGGTAATTAATAGCGAAATGTGACACAGTGTGATTGCAGTGAGGTGACAAAAGTCATGGAATACCTCCTGGTATTGTGTCGTACCTCCTTTTACCCGGCGCAGATCAGCATCTTGACGTGGCACGGACTCAACAAGTAGTTGAATGCATCCGAAGACATATTTAGCCTCGCTGCCTCTGTAGCCGTTGATAACTGCGAAAGTATTGCCAGTACAGAACTTTATGCACGAACTGACCTCTTGATAACGTCCCATGAATGTTCGATGAGAATCATGTCAGGTGATCTGAAGGACGACATCATTCGCTCGACTTGCGAACAGTTGTGGCCTACTGACATGGCGCATTGTCATAAAAAAAAATACCATCGTTGTTTCGGAAAATGAAGTCCATCAATGGCTGCAGATGATCCCCAGGCAGCCGAACATAACCATTTACACTGGACGATCGGTTCAGTTAGAGCAGAGAACCCAGTCTATTGCCTGTAAACACAGCCCACACTATTATGGAGCCACCACCAGCCTGCGCAGTACTTTGTTGGCAACTTGGATCTATGGCTTCGTGAGATGTGCGCCACACTCGAACGCTACCATCAGTTCTTATTAATTGAAACTGGGACTCATTTGCCGAGCCCACGGTTTTCTGTTCGTCCAGAGCCCAACCGATTGATCACGAGCCCAGGAGAGGCGTTACAAGGGATTTCGTGCTGCTAGCAAAGGCCGTGACACGCGACATTTGCTGCCATAGTCCATTAACCCCAAATATCGCTTTGGATACGTTCGTGGTACGTCCCACATTGATTTATGCTCTTATTTCACGCACTGTTGCTGGTTTGTCAACACTGACAACTCTACACAACCAGCACTCTCTCTATTGTTGAATGCAGGACGTGGGCCACTACGTTGTTCCGTGGTGAGAGACAATTCCTGAAGTGTGGTATTCTCAGCACACTCTTGACACTGTGCTTCTCAAAATATTGAATTCTCTAACGATTTCAGAAATGGAATGACCCATGCGTCTAGCTCCAACCACCATTACGCGTTCATAGTCTGTTAATTCCCGTCGTGCAGCCATAATGACGTCGGAAACATTTCCACATAAATCAGCTGAATACAAACGATAGCTCCGCCCTTGCATTGCCCTTTTACACCTTGTGTACGCGATTCTGTGCATGTGCATATCGCTGTCCCATGACTTTTCGCACCTCAGTGAATATACGAGGGCTATTCGGGAAGTAACCTGTGATCGGTCGCGAAATGGAAATCACTGTGAAAATCAAAATCGTTTTATTTGTAACAGTTAGCTACACCTTCCAGCTACAACTCTTCCTAGTCACGGCTCCTACTAATACATCTGTCGTAGCGTTGTACCAACTTTCCAATACCCTCGGCATAGAAGGCTTTCCGCCAATTCTTTACGCTGGTCTCAGCTCGTTGTCTTTGCCAAAATGTTTTCTTCATAGCCAGCGGTTTATGTGCAGAGATGAAACTCAGGGTGAGCAAATTACGGGCTGTATTGTGGGTCATCAAACACTTCCCAAACAAAAACGCCGCAGGATCTTCATTGCCTCTGCAGGGTGCGGCCGAGAACTGTCATCAAGAAGGAAGTGCATGACAGTTGTGTTATGCAGGCTGCATGACATCAGGCGATGTCTCTCACCAGGTCCTCATAGTTGGTGGGAGACACAATTTTCTAGGCATCTTTACGTGATCATTGTGCTCTCAGAACTGAAAAAAGCGGCGTGACGCAACCGACGGGAATACCAGAGACACTGCTCAACAAATTGTGCAAAGCTTCATCGGATGATCACTGTGATTTCCATTTCACGCCCGACCACACATTACTTTCGGAATAGGCTGGTTGGTTGATTGGTTTCAAAGAGGGAGGGGGGGGGGGGAGGGACCAAACTGCGAGGTCATCAGTCCCTTCCCAATAGGCCTCGTACGAAGTAGCAGTAGCAAAAACGTTCCAGTAAAGGTGGAGTCACAAACTAACCGTTGGCGAGATAACTGCTAATGTTATTAGGTATTACTGACTGCAGTATCAAGCTTTATCATAGCTGATACAAATGTATTTGAAATTTGCGTGGACCTTTTGTTTTCTAACTTTCGACAGGCCATAAATAAAAGATAAGTGTATATAAAACAATTATTTTCTTACTTGTTATGGAGCTACTCTAGCCACTTCTTCAGTGTAGGGAAAAGCTGCGATCACCTGGCTCTAAGCCCAGGCTTTGCGGCGGCTGATCGAAAATGTCACACTGGAATTGCTCAAGGACCCATTAGCTTACACCTGCGTTGTGAGGACGGGTGCTGTCATGGATCAGAAAAATTCCAAAAGCTAGTGTCCACCTTTTTTCGTTTTGAATGGCTCTCCGCAAAGGTTGTAAATTTACACAACTTGCAAACAATGGAAGAGCTTCAAGACAAGTTTCAGTTCATTGGTGGCAACATTTTATGAAGGAAGTATTGGAAAACTTGTCCACAGATTCGACAAATGCCTTAGTCGTCTCGATCATTATGTCGAAAAGTAACCGTAACAATATTAATAAAATAATTTTTTATATACGCTTGTCATTTATTAATGGCCTATCGGAGGTTGTAAGAAAAGGTCAGAGTAAATTCTGCACTTATGACCCCATGTAATGAATTCAGATTTCACCCATGGCCTATGACTGAGGAATGTGTTAGATGCATGTTGTGCAAACGTACATTTTACTGTTGATTTGAGACAACACGTAACGCAGCAGTATGGTCCAAGATCAAAGGCTGTGGAAGGTCTGTGACTTGGCCGCTAATATCCTGAAACGTCTCCTTAGAAAAATTAATGAATTACTGTGCTGGTAAACCCCTTACGTTATTTCATTTTCAAACAGCTGAGCAAAACTGAACGTACTCAGACATTTCTCTCTTTACTTATTCTGATCATCACTAAAGTGACACACAATATTTTTAGCGCAACGTAATCTGACTTTCAATAATCCCTACAAAAGAATGGCCCTGACTAACAATCACCTATACCTTTCATGAATCAATTACCTCACAAAAATCTTCGTTACTCGAACTACTGCAATACAGCGAGCGCCAATACTGCCAGCTAAATAAAAGATTCTAACGACTGAAGGCACTAACTATTGATAGGCATAGTTAGCAAATGAAAGATTTTGATAGAGTACAAACAATGTATTTACCTTAATAGTGTTCAAAAGTCATAATATACTTATCAGCTCTTGACATCCGATCTAAAAAATTTCTCTCTCTGATGGACTCACGTCCAGATCATCCGCTCCCGCTCTCAAAACTCCGCCATCTCTCTCCCCACATCCACCACTGCTTGCGGCTCACCTACTGCGCAACGCTACGCGCTGTTCACATCCAACTGCCCAACTACAATAGCAAATATTCCAACAATGCAAATCAGCCACAGACTTCACACAGCACAGTCAGTGATTTTCATATAGAGCGCTACGTGGCGTTACCAACATAAAAACCTAAACAGCCTACTTACAATTCCCTGCCGTCAGTCCTGCGCATTTCCGCCTGGGGGTCACCTGAAAGATGGGGGCATTCTCGTTGATACGGCTGCAGAACTAGAGCAGCGTACTCTACAGTCTTGTGAAGATATAGAAGATGATATGTGGGTGTTTGAAAGAGTTCGTAAGTCATTGCAGTAAGAGTGCAGCATTGTGTTTAAATATGGGGGCGACACGTGTTAACGTTCTTCAAGAAGTGTTCAGAAAATTGTAGTATATAACGTACTGAAGTAGTATTTTACTTATTGTTGAGGTAGGTAATGGGTGATATTTGAGCCCAGTTTGATGAAGACTTAATCTAGAACTTCCCCTACAAGTACAATTGTACTAAGACAGTATTTCACACTAAAGTCAGAATGTCGGAATTATCTCGTAAACGGCTCGTTGGCGCACTCACTTTTAATGGAACGTCTAGCTTCTACAACCGTATTTGTTTATCCGTTTCAGTTCTGATGTTAGTGATGACACAATCTTACTAGCGGTCGCCCATCGACAAAAGAAATTCGCTGATTAGCAAAATGGCTGACAAGATTTATGCGCTGTAGAGCACTACTTATATTATGAATGTCATACTGATTTTCTACCCTATCCTCGTCAGTCTTAGTCATTATTAGCCAGTACTACAACCCAGTACTGCTTTTGTAACCGCAGGCAACAAGCTGCTACTGACAATCTTGCAAAGAGTCAACTTTCCAGAACAAGGCAGCTAAAGATCATTTTGAAGTTTTCCACCTCGCACGATTGGCCAATTTCTGCTTTATAGGCCATTTTAAAGTGCAGTAGGTGTCGACGTATTGTACAGGGTGATTCAAAAAGAATACCACAACTTTAAAAAGGTGTATTTAATGAAAGAAACATAATATAACCTTCTGTTATACATCATTACAAAGAGTATTTTAAAAGGTTTTTTCTCACTCAAAAACAAGTTCAGAGATGTTCAATATGGCCCCCTCCAGACACTCGAGCAATATCAACCCGATACTCCAACTCGTTCCACACTCTCTGTACCATATCAGGTGTAACAGTTTGGATAGCTGCTGTTATTTCTCGTTTCAAATCATCAATGGTGGCTGGGAGAGGTGGCCGAAACACCATATCCTTAACATACCCCCATAAGAAAAAATCGCAGGGGGTAAGATCAGGGCTTCTTGGAGGCCAGTGATGAAGTGCTCTGTCACGGGCTGCCTGGCGGCCGATCCATCGCCTCAGGTAGTTGACTGTTTATACCAACTTTTAATACACCACCTATCAGGAGGTTTAACACCATACGTCGTTCGAAATGCACGCTGAACAACTGTCTTCGATTCACTTCTGCCGTACTCAATAACACAAAAAGCTTTCTGTTGAGCGGTCGCCATCTTAGCATCAACTGACGCTGACGCCTAGTCAACAGCGCCTCAAGCGAACAAATGTACAACTAAATGAAACTTTATAGCTCCCTTAATTCGCCGACAGATAGTGCTTAGCTCTGCCTTTTGTCGTTGCAGAGTTTTACATTCCTATAGTTGTGGTATTCTTTTTGAATCACCCTGTATAATTATCCTGTTACTAAACGGCTTTCAGATCGGCTACACTGCCGTTTAGTAATGGGGTAACTGTACATCCACTGCACTTTAAAACATCCTGTAAAGGGGAAATTGATCAATCGCGCAAGATAAACTGAATACTTGCGAAAACAGCCGAGGTGGACAATTTCAAAATGTCCTCTAAAAATATACGGCTACGGTGCCATACTTGACGAAACTGGTGAAGACAAACACTACTCTGACAATATTAATGAGGTTTGGTACAATGGCAAGGGTTGATGCATAGTGTAACTTGTTTTTACTTGTGACTAGGAACCTCGGTCGTGTCCCAAAAGAGCTTATTAGTGTGCTTTGCACGGTATGAATAACCTGAAGACATCTACACCAAGAGTGAAAGTGAGCACTTCTCGCGATGGCAGCTTACGAATGCGTACACGATACATGAAAAAATAAAAGGACATCCATTGAGAACAGTAAGGAATATCCGCTGGTATGATCCTCTTCCCTGTTTCGTTCGATCTGGTGTCCAATGTGTAGGACCACCGCTGCAAAAAAAATTAAGGATTGATAAATATATTCCAAGTTTCATAGCTGATCGTCGTCTTCAGCGATCAAATTAATCACTTCTACTCAGGAGTGGGCTTCTACGTAAATTTGTGGTAACTGTTGCCGGAAAGGGGATGTTAATTAATTTCAAATGGCTTGAAAATATTTGTTCCAGTCGTGGAAGGTGTGGTGAATTTCTCAAAGAGGACGACTCGTTAATAATCTTTTCAAACAGACTCATTTCTCTCACCCTTATGTGACGATAAAAAATAATCACAATTCGGAATAGTAACATGATTCTTGCCCACTAAGATTAATCACCTGGGATATTTTCCAGTTTTTCCTAGCAATGGAAAAATCTTAAAAACAAAAATACATGGTGTTTCAAAATGAATATGCGGGCTTTAAGGCTTTGTAGCACATACTACATTCACCTTACAATTATAAACAATACACCAAATGAAAGAGAAAGCCGGCCGCTGTGGCAGATCGGTTCTAGGCGCTTCAGTCTGGAACCGCGCTGCTGCTACGGTCGCAGGTTCGAATCCTGCCTCGGGCACGGATGTGTGTGATGTCCTTAGGTTAGTTAGGTTTAAGTAGTTCTAAGTCTAGGGGACTGATGACCTCAGATGTTAAGTCCCATAGTGATTAGAGCCATTTGAATTTGAAAGAGAAACACAAACAGGTTTTCGTTCAATTATTCAGTGTGAAAACCGATCACACATCGAGCAGACAGGCGAATTGTTCCGATACCTTGATCAATGTGTCAGGAGTAACTGTTGCAATAAGTCTGTTTCTAAAGTCGGACAGATCAGCTGGTATCGGAGGCACAAACACATGATCCAGTCAGATTGTGGGTGAACGTGGTGGTCGCGCATAAAATGCTGTGTCAACCGGCCCCTTGCGCCCAATCCACCGGTCGGACACAACGTCGTTTAACCAGTCGCGAACTGAGCTATGCCAGTGAGGCGCGCACCATCTTGCTCCCAAATAAAGACGTGTTGTTCAGCTTCTTCCCATTGGGGTACGGGCCATATCTGCAGAATATCAAGATAAGAAACATCAGTTATAGTTGATTCACCGAAAAAGAAAGGCCCATAAACTTTCCGCGGGGATATTTCTTGGGGCTAAGCGTGAAAGACTCGCACTTGTTCAACACGTTTTTCAGTCACTCTTCGTCATTCCACACTCTTCCCAGTGGGCACAGGTATAGATACAAAACTGTTTGAGCTGCTCTTTCGTTTGGTGTACTATTTAAAATTGTAAGTTGAACGTAATAAATGCTACAACGCCGTAAAACCGTTCTGTTCATTTTGAAACATCCTATATATGACATACCTCTGGAATTCCATCGTTGTTACACGTTAAATAAGCAATTACGCTCAGGTATGGTGGCAAATGGGTTAAAGAGCTTTATTATTTCATAGTCTTAAGAAATTACCTACCAGTGATATAATAACAAGCAATCAACTGCGATAAGTCTTTGATGTCGTTACCGAAGCTGAAACGCAAGATACCGACACAAGCTAAAACTCAGCGACTACGTGTTGCGTGTTCCTCAGAACTACAATTTTGTCGCATTACCCGCCATTGTCTGAGAAGCAGAGAAAAAGCTGCTAGCGAACAAAGAACGAGCGTGTGAAACAGCAGTTCACAAACTTACATAGATGCTCACAGTCACTGCACATCAAGCTAAACGATAGCAATCTTTCAATGTAAAGTGTATCTATATTGGTACTGTTTCCTACGTTAGACGCTATAAAATGACGACTAAACGTCAGTTTCCGCTCCACTTCTGATCGCTACCAGGATGGCAGGCAGTGTACGCATTCCTCCCTACCCTCCTACTAGAGGGCCCGTAGCGACGAAGCGGTTCGCGAATACCTTATTTAAGTTCTGGCGTGTTCTCCATGTATGTAAGAATAAGCGGTACTCTTTGCTACCGACTAATTACATTCCTTTGTTTCGTGGTACTGTTACGCAATGAGAAGGACAACAGTTATGCGATGTTCGCCTTGCATATCCTCGGCTGCAAACCAAGGGTGAGGGTTTCACGTCCCGTTAACAACGAGGCGATATAATATATCCTCAGAATGCATAAAGACGGGGAAGGAAATCATCTCCTCTTTAGAGGAACCATCTCGGCTTGTATCTGCTTGGAAGTGGATTCCCAGCCTGTTCCTCCTTTATGCAAAACCGTAGTACTACCTGCTCGGATGGTACATCGCGGATAATATGTCCGTTCCTTTTCGTACATCAGTGACTTTCCCTTAACTAATACTTGGGAGTCAGTGAAATTGTCAAATATTATAGCACAACTGTACAGACATAGTCAATTGGTGAACGGTATGCAAAGAGGCAATATGTTGCTAGTTCTGGACAGGCATTTCAGCCTGTGTCGTGAGGTGGCTGACACCTAACCACTATACGAGAATTACCAGAGAGCGAACGGTAAAGAATGGTATATTTTTTTCGGATGGCCAGTATCAAGGAATGCAATATAGCCAACAAAGAGATCATAGAGTGTACATCCATTACTGGGAGAGTCTTTTCACGAAAATAAAAATCAGCTCCACTTTTCCACTTTACCTGTTTCAAGAAAACTAATCTGTCATATGAAGTGTGATACGGGCTTAAGGAACAGGTAAGCCAATGTTAAAGAGTAATGAACTGTGTCACATGCAAAATGTATACGATACGTGCGGTGTTTATTGCTGTTCACAGCACGTATTACGTACTTATTGTGTATATTGTATAACATAGTTTATAGTTCTTTAACGAAGGACGTCCATATCGTCCGACTTCTACTTGACCTCGGCTACCTATCAGTTAAGTTTTTATCAAAATTCTGAAACTAAAGTATTAATTCGTTGAAACCGGTGAAGTGAAATTAAAACAAAAAAGGAAAAAAAAGGCTGTGCAGTCATTTTTATTTGATCTTTTGTAGTTTCGTCATGTCATCATCATCATAATCAGTTTTCCGCTATATTAGCAGGTCCTTTGCCTCTCCATTTTCTGCGATGTATTGCTTCCTTCTTAAGGCTGCTGTATGTTGTACCGTCCATCACGTCATCCAGTATCTGGAATCTCTTCCTTCTTCGCTTCCATTTCCCTTCTACATAACCTTCTTAAACTGTTTTTATCAGTCCGTCATTCTTTCTTAATATATGCAGAATCCAATTTCTTTCCTTCCTTTTCTTACATCTAGTAACTGTCTTTTCTCTCCCACTCTTCTCAGTACCTCTTCATTTTTTGCGCTATCCATCCAATTTATTCTTTCCATCCTTCGCCATGTCCACATCTCAAAAGCCTCCTGCCTTGCTCTGTCTCTCTTCCTCAAAGTCCATGTTTCAGCGCCATACAGAAGAACACTCCATACAAAACATTTTATGAGTCTTTTCCTCAGTTCTCTGTCCAGACTGCTGCAGAAAATTCTCCTTTTCTTATAAAATGCCTCTTTTTGCCCTTGCCATCCTTGTTTTAATTTCTGTGCTGTTCTCCCAGTCGGTGTCTATCCTGTTTCCAAGATACTTAAATTTTGCTCCTGTTCTAATATTTGTCCGTTCAGCATAATTCCTGATCTTTATTTCCTCCTAGTGCCAATACCTTTGTTTTCTTTGAGTTAATTTTCATTCAATAATTTTTCCCGTTAACTTCAATGGTGTTCACTAAATCCTGTATTCCTTTTTCTCCTGTGGCTAGAAGGACGATGTCACCAGTAAACATCAAACACCCTACTCTTCTTCCTACAATTTCTACTCCTTTGTCATCTAATGAGCATTGGTCAATCATGTTTTTCAAGTAGGTTGAAAAGGGTAGGTGATAGACAGCATCCTTGTCTTACTCCTTTTCCTAGTCCGATCCAGTTTGTACTTTCTCCTCTCACTTCAAATGAGGCTTTTTGATTCAGATATAATGAGTTTACAAGTCTTCTGGTTTACCAGTCCACTCTGTTTCCCTCATTATAGTCGCCAGCTTGTCCCAAGCCACATTGTTAAATGCCTTTTCTAGATCGATGAAGCACATCTAGAGGTCTCTTCCGTTTTCAGTAAACCTTTCTCCCAAGTTTCGTAGGAGCCCTATTGCATCTCTGGTGCCCGTATTCCGTCTGAAACCAAACTACTCCTCGGCAAGATGCTCCTCAATTACTTTTTCAAGTCTGTTATTAATTATTCTTAACATCACTCGGGCTGCATGTGAAATAAGGCTAATTGTCCTGTGCTCACTGAATTTCTTGGTTCCTTATTTTTTCGGTAATGGAATCATTACTGTTGTCAGGAAGTCCTCAGACTATTCACCACTATCATATATTTTATTAAATGACCTCAATATTTCTCTTATTCCATCTTGGTTCAAGCATTTTAACATTTCTCCCGGTATCGTATCTGTACCTACTGCTTTACCAGTTTCCATTGCAGCTATGGCAGACTTTATTTCTTCCATTATGATGGTTGGTCCTTTCTCGTCATCATTTACACTGCTGAGTGCTCCAAGTTCCAGAGTTTCTGGTTTGCGATCTGTGTCATATAGCTCTTTTAGATATTCTTCCCATCTCTGGAGAACATCGTCACGATCTTTCTACACTACCTCTTGGTCTTTACTCAAAATTTCCGTAGTAGCACTTCCTGCTCTGTTTTGATCCCACGTCATAGTCTTTACTCGGTTGTATAGGAAGTCGTATCTTCCCTTCCTGTCTAGTTCTTCAATTGCATCACATTCCTCTTTTAGCCATTTTTTACTAGCCTGCTGTTTCTCTTCGCAGTTCATTATTCAACATTCGGTACATCTTTCTTGCATCTTCAGTGTTTTTTTTTTTTAAATTTTTTTCTCTCCTCCATCTTGGAAATCATTTCTTATGTAACCCACGGTTTTTTTGTTCTTTTCCCTTTTACATATCCTATATTTTGCTGTCCTGCTTTCAGCATATTTCAGTACTCGTTGACATTATCAGGTGGTTCTTTGTCTCGTAATGTGTTTAGAAACTCAAGTGACAGCATTTCTGTAATTTGTTCCTTGTTGGATCTTATCTTCTCTAGATCCCACTGCTTCCCCATGGTTGTCTTCTTCGGTTTTTCCGTTGTTATTTCTATTTCTAGCATAAGTAAGTTGTGGTCGCTATTAATATCTGCACCTTGTAATGTGTGCACCTTCTTGATTCCATTCCTGTATCTTTTTTTTTTTTTTACCAATATAAAATCGATTTGGTTTCTGTATTTATCCTCTGGTAATTTTCAAGTGTAAAGCCTCCTCTTGTGGTTCTTGAAGCATGTATTTGCAACTATCAACTGCCTTTCCACGCAGAAGTCAATTAGCGATTCACCTCTGTCATTTCTCTTTCCAAGACGATGACTGCCTAGTATGTTTCCCTCTTTCCCTTTTCCCACAATGGCGTTCCAGTCTCCCATTACTGTTTTGCAGCATTTTTTTATTTTCGTCCATTATTCTGTCTATTACAGTGTACGTTTCCTCTACAATTTGGTCATCATGTTCTGAAGTTGGACGATCAGTAAATCTTTCTGTGTTCCTTGCAGCCTTACACCAATAACTCGGTCATTTGCATAGTCCACATACTCCACACACTTAGCCAATTCCTTTTACTTTCGTCATGTATTTCGTCAATAATTCCGATTCAAAGGTCCGTCGGCAGAGTCTAAATCTGTGCTCAGAGCTTAATTCCAAATCACTGGAAGTTACCAATGCACGCGAAGGAAGAAACTTTTTGCCGTTAGGTTGTTTGTCCCTCTCGATAGTCCCACGAGACATTATTTTTATATTACCTCTGCCTAGGTGCGATAGACAAAGCCATCACTATATCCTTTCTCGGTAATACCGTACATTCGACAGTAATATATCCTCAAAGACCTCTGTATTTGCCCCTACGTTATACACTGAAAATAATCTTCGTCTTGAGGAGGCAAAGAAGACATCATATCTGCAGATGACGATTCATTTAGGGGCCACTACTGGAAAAGTGATACCGATGGCAACTACATAACAGTGTCGCGCTTTAAAAAAAAATTAAATAAAAGCATCTAAGCATAAGACTCACAAGGAAAGGCACACGGCAATAAATGTCGCTAGTAACTTGCTCTCACATTTTTTCCCCCTCTGTGCTAGCGTGACGCAAACTCCCGGCCGCCTGCTCCACCACGTGACACGTAAACCCGGCACTGAATAGATTCCTATTTAAAGTTCCTAAAACCCACAATAAAATGCGGTGTTAAGTTCGCCCGAACCATATAACTGCCCTGGTATCTGTTCGCGCTAAAGAGTTATGCGCTGTAATCACAAAGTATTGCGCGGCGAAACGCCAAATTCTGTGGCAACAGAGTGGCGTGTGACCGGTTAATTCTGATAAAGTGAGCCACGTTCCGTGTATCCTGTACCTGCGCTGCGAGCGAGCGCCGGCGGTCGGCGGGAATTGAGACACAGAGCCGGCCGTCACGCACGCCGTATGCTGCAGCGGGCGGACCGTTCTTCTCCCTGACGACGAACTCACGTGGACAGCCCGAAACGTCGGACACCGCGGAACGAAATTTCCTAAGTCGCTGCATGTTTCGTTGGCTGTCTTTCGTGGACAGATGGGAAATTTCAATCCGTGGGAAGCTTTCCATGTTACGTGGACATCTAGGGACACAATGTCACAGCCTTCACCTAAGATTTCACTGTGTAGGAGGCTTAGGGAAGTTTGCATGCCATCATCCGTACGATCTGTTAGGGTTTGATGAACAGACCGGCACCGCGTTGTTGTACAACACTTTTTCGAAGATTATTGCCTAGGAAGAGCAGCCAGTACCAGAGCTCTGCTTCCTTGTGGAGTGTAAAGGGAGCAAAGTTACTGGTAGTTTATTCCACGGGTCATTAAGGGACAACATTGTGTGACAGTGTTTAAAGTGATTTGTGGAAACACTTGCAGAATTTGCTATATCTACGTTTCACAGAATCGTTGGTCGATCGGTCGCGTCAAATTTTTCGTTCATTTAAGTTACGCTAATTTTACAGGTATTAGTAGTCTCAGGCTTCTTAAAAGAAGCTGTTAAACGCTGAGGCGCAGGTACATGAGGAAACAACAAATAATGGAGAAATTGAGAGAAGTTGGGAAGCAGAATTAGGATAAATTACACCGGAAGAAATGGAAAAAGCTGTGAAGAAGATAAATGGGGGGAAAGCCCCAGGACCTGATGAAGTATCAGTGGACATGATAAGAGCAGCAGGTCCAGTGGGAATGCAGTGGCTGTATAGAGTACTATCAAGCTTGTGGAGAAATAGTACAATATCTGACGATTGGAGAACAGGAGACATTGTTCCTATCTTCAAGAAAGGCACTGGAGCAGACTGCAAGCAAGGGAAATGAAATTTCTCAGAGCAGTTAAGGGAAAAACAAAAATGGACAGAGTAAGGAATGTAGAGATTAGAAAGGACCTTAAACAAGACAGTATGAGAGAAGAAATTGAAAAAAAGAGATTAAGATGGCATGAGCATATTAAGAGGATGCATGGGCAGAGACTCCCCAAAATTATGGAAGAACTAAAGATGGATGGGAAAAGACGTAGAGGGCACCTAAGAACACGGTGGAAAATGGGAGTGAGAATATCTGTAGAAAGGAGAGGTGTGACCTGGCAACAAGTGGAGGAAGAAAAGTGGTGGGAGGACCGAGCCAAATGGAGAGGACTCGTCAGCACCCAAACCCGGCAGTAGCTAGAGCGGGATTCGGATATAGATAGAGTAGTCTCAGGTACTTTCACCCATTAACAGAAGCAACATATTATAATGACTTACAGTCAACTCAAAAATATTCTGACTTAAGCGATGGGGGGTGTAAAATATTGTTATGCTCATAAATGAGTGATAATACAGCTAAGTGTGTTTTTAGTGGCACAATTTTGTTGAAGAATCAGTTACAAACAGGAACCACGATTCTGTTAACTAGTTTCACGACTTGTTTGAGGAACTAATTTAAGGCACCCGATATCTTACGGTATACACCAACGGGACAACATTGGAATGCTCGTCACTGAGTAAATATAAACTAGTGAAATGTGTTTAAAGTGGCGCCAATTTTCTAATTATACAGTTACGAATATAAATTTGTGCTTGTAACTGAAAATTTTCAGAGAGTGGCGAATTATTTTAGAGACAAACTTGGTGTACTTTCTGTCAAGCTATTACGAGGTAGCGCACTTGTTTACGTAAGATGTTTAGCTGCAGTTATAGCCCGACTGACTGAAGTCTATTCGTTAAATGTGAGCGATGCATGTCGGATTTATCAGCGACCAATGCTTCATTTGTGATTTCACGGACTGTACCGCTGACGAATGAAAATCAAATGGTTCAAATAGCTCTGAGCACTATGGGGCTTAACATCTGAGGTCATCAGTCCCCTAGAACTTAGAACTACTTAAACTTAACTAACCTAAGGTCAACACACACATCCATGTCCGAGGCCGGATTCGAACCTGCGATCGTAGCGGTCGCGCGGTTCCAGACTGAAGCGACCGGCATAAAAATCAGAACCGCAGATTTTGAGATGTAGTACGACAGAACGTTATGGTAAAACGGTGCTGAGTCACTTTCTGTTAGCTTGCAGTTGAACAAACGAGGTAAGATTAAAGCATTTCGTGATTATGTCTTGACAGCTGTGAGAACTTTAGTGGGAATTGTGGAAACAAAACAAAGTATCCCACAAATTACTTTCCGTTGACAAATACCATCAAAATAATTCTAGTGCCATCTAGTGAACGTGAAAGAGAGTTTTCCCAAATTAATCTATTATTCACAGTAGAGAGTCTCTGTTAACAAAGACTGTTTCTTCACTACTTTTCCGAAGCTGAATGGCCCACCAGTGACTCGTTTTGACCTTTGAAAATAAGTGGAATTCTGGCTGCTTCGTGGACGGCACTCTGCTATGGACACCAACAGCAAGCGTACAAAGAGGGACATGCCACGAAAACCTTTCAAAGCTTTGGGCAGTTTTATAAACTGAAAGTAAAAACATTAAAATTTTCCCCCCTTTATAGTTTAAATTTGCGTGTGTTTACCTTACAGTAATTTCTTTTTGTAGAAAATCGTAAACTGAGAAACAGCTTTTAACCAATACTGATAAAAGATTGTTGATGCATATTGCAGTTTTATTTTTACAAGTACAAATTCACACTGTCAAAATAATCAGGAAAAGCACTAAAATAACGTTTAAGAAGCCTAAACCTCAAAAAACATCCCCTCCCCCCCGGAAGCCCACAGTACCGGAACCTTATTTTTTACAAATCAAGCCCTACCAGTAACCATGTACCCAAGAAGTCTGTGTTCCTCGTTTTTAGGTACGCCATGTCGGAAAATAATGCATGGTTCTTTTCTGCAGCTGAGTCACTTCGATGATAGATAGAAGCTGTAATTTCAGGGACTGGAGATCTGTACCCTCGTGCAGTAAAAGAAACTGAGGTCCTCGGGTGTCTATTTAGCGAGCCTGCGTGCATAATGTGCGACTTCATTTCATAAGGTGTGCTTCAAAGGAAAATAGTTTTATCTAAATAAAGGAAAGTTGCAGCCTTTTTCAAAGCTAGTTTTTCAGATGACTATTTTATGTGTGTAAACAAAAACGCCACTGTTTTTGGATTAGTACGACTTCTTAGCTATGCTGTCTTTCTCAAGAGATTTTAAGGATGCTATTTGGTAAAAAAAAAAAAAAAAACTGATTCTTTCGCTTATTGTGAAATGTGTGCAAGCCAAACCAGCATTGTTATTTTAAGTACATCTTTCAATGTTGCAGATGGACACGCGAAATTTATTTTCCGAATTCGTTAGTAAGAAGAACCTGGAAACAGACAGAAATAGATACGCATCCGAGAACCGAGAACTTTTGCGTGAACAGCCAACAAGTATTCTCGCTTTCGCGTCTCGACTGCCAAAACGTGAAACGAAAAGTTTTATTTTACGTTTGGGTTATATATTCCTAAATCCTTATATCCTCATTTATTTTGGAGGTCTTGTGCATGCCTTCACTCTTCTTAGAAACCCAACTTTTTGAGCCTTTATTTTACTTTCTTGATGTCTTCTTGTCACCCTCCCTTCATTTCCATAAGTACGGATTGGTACTGCTATGGTTTTATGAAACTTCAGCTGGGTTTCTTTGCTACCTTTATTCTTTATATTTTTTACTGTCGTGCGACACATGGAAGCAAATTTATTTAATTTTTGGTGCACATCATCGTTGTATTCATTTGTGATGTCGCATCCTATAATATTTAAACTGTTTAACTTGCTCCATAATTCCATTCATGAAGAGTACTTTTGATTTTACTGGTTGTATGCCATGAAATAACAAAACTTTCGTCGTATCAAAAGACAGTTTTAGGTTGAATTCTGAGGTCATCTGCAGCAGCTTCTAGACTGGCATCTGAAGGTCATCTTCATTATCTGCAGTCAATGTTAGATCATCTGCACACAGTATCGCATTTAGTCTAGTATCACGATCTCAAACTACTCTATCTAGTCATCATTTTCCATTTACTCATCACTTGATGTATATATTTAGTAAAGAGTGTCGGGGAAATACAGCTTCCTTGTCTTAAACCTAGGTTTGTGTTCAGCGGATTTGTGATTATGTTTCCCATGTATCTAACAAATTAGGTGTTTGTGTATTGACGGTTAGCAGCATTGATGAGATGATATGGATAACAGAATTCAGCCATTACATTCAATAGCACTTCTCTGTTCAGATTTTCAAATGTCTTTTAAAAATCTGTAAAAGCAATATGAGCTTCCCTGTTGAATTCTTCTCTAACTTGTTGTAGTATAAAAGCATTATCAGTAGTTGATCGTCCATTTCTAAAACCTGATTGTTCTTCGGATATACTTGTTTTTCCATGATATTATTTAGTCTTGCCTTCAGAATTTTGGCAAATAATTTATAGATTGAATCCAGGGACTTATACTTCTCTACTCATTACGGTTATTTTTGTCACCTTTTTTAGATATTGATATTACTTTGGGTTTTAGCCAGTCTTTTGGTACCTTCTCACTTCTCAACTATTTATCAAAACTGTGAAAAAGCTTTTGATGTAAGATAACACTCCATCTTTCCACAGTTCCATACTAACACCATCTAAAACAATAGCTTTCCTACTCTTTCTAGGTTTTAGAGTTTCCGTATGCATATCAAGGAGAGAAGGAATGGGTAGAGCATTATAAAAAGTTGGTATGATGATAGTTTATTCAGACATTAGTTTAACTAAATGACACAAATGGCCTGGACGATACTGATAAGGGAGAACTGACGGAATGTTAGCTACTTTTCTGTCCTATTCCATTTTGCATGTTGAGCGTGAGGCAAGTAATTGCGTATATTACACCGTACAAACCCCAATCTCTCATATGATCGCGTTCACTACGCAAGATATACGATGATTGCTGAAAGCAGGTGATCACACAGTGTTCTTGAAATAGATGCTCTCTAAATTTATCCAACAGGCTTTCGTGAAAACTACGTCTTCTTACAAGAATTCCCATTTAAGTTCCCCGTGCATTTCTGTCATACTTCAGCACAATCTATTCTGCCCTGTTACGAACCTAGAAGCGAGTTTCTAAATTCGTTCGACATCTGTCGTCATACTTATTCTAATCAGTTTTCGGAAACACCGAGTTCTCAGATATCGGATTGTCCAAAACTAGCCAATAGCATGAAGAAACACAAAACACGCCATCTAGCGCTCTGTAAAATTGGCACAATACTGCGTAGCTCCTCACAGATTTGGGAACACAGATGACATAAACGTTTCTATAACCACCAGAGCAGCGGTGGTGCAACCATCTGGTTATCTGGAGACTTGTGAGGCGGCGGGGCCGTTCTCCGGCAGAAGGGCGCCGCCGCTGTATTGATCACGTAATCTGGCCGGACGGCAGCACTAAGCCGGGAACAGCCCCCCTAAATAGAACACGAAATGGTGCCGCCGCTCCTGCCACTTTCCCCTTTCTTTCCTTCCGTCTCCTCTTCCATCGGCCCGCCTCTCTTCTTTCGATTTCACTCAGGGGCCAGCCTCCTGCCGAAAGAGCGAGAAGGCGATGAATCGACTGTGAGGGGCATACAGGCTGGATTGTCATTCGTGTCCGTAAGTCAGCGGGCTCCAACCTCGTAGCCCGTGAGGAGGGACAGCCGAGAGACCGTGGCAAGACGCTCAGCACCTAGCGGCTGTGGCTGTGCCACGGCTGACTCCTCCAGTACTCCTCTCTGTACTCCAAAGTGAGGAGTGCGCCTGAAGAGAAAGTTTAGTTTGTCCTCCTCCCTCATTCCTTCAGGGTCATCATTACAATAAACCATTATCTGTGCGCGTCTTTGAGTTTACCTACCTTATATCCAGCGGAACCAACGGAAGAAGAAACTGCACAGTAAACGAATTTGCTCCGGTATTCTACACTATTTCTCACGGCGATATTAAGCAAGTAAACACTTCTCGATAGCGATGACTGTGGATATGTTCATGCTGAACATTACTATCACAATGTGCAACGCGCTGAGGCAATGGTTGACAATACGGAAGTTCACTGTACAATCTGCCAACGACCTCGCGGCAGTGGTAACGCCGGTTCTCGTCAGATCACCGAGGTTAAGCGCTGTCGGGCTGGGCTAGCACTCGGATGAGTGACCGTCCGGTCTGCCGACCGCTGTTGGCAAGCGGGGTGCACTCAGCCCTTGTGAAACCAACTAAGGAGCTATTTGATTGAGACGTAGCGGCTCCGGTCTCGTAAACTGACATACGGCTGGGAAAGCGGTGTGCTGACCACATGCCTCTCCATATCCGCATCCAGTGACGCCTGTGGTCTGAGGATGACACGGCGGCCGGTCGGTACCGTGGGGGCCTTCCAAGGTCTGTTCGGACGGAGCTTTTACGGTACAATCTACGTTACTATATTCACAGTGGCAGCCGAACACTGTTTCCCCTTCATTCCACCGACCGCTTGGGACTAAACAGAAGATTATCTGGAAGAAAATGAATGAAATCAACGTTGGAAAGCGCACTGTTAAAAGATTTAATTTTACGGAGAATAGAAAAATTTCGAGCAACAGATGGGTAGGACCGCTTCAGCTGTTCACAGAATGAAATTAGAAGACGTAAGGTCCTCATAGATAAATAATTATAGTATAATTAACATATCAGCTAATGACACAATTGATTTAATTACATCATAAAGATCAAAGAACAAAATATACCGATACGATGGTACTGGTAGACTATTTGTAGATACTTTTTCTTTGCACTGAAACGATACAGCCTATCAATACAAGGGGGATTCCATAATTAGTGCACCACATTTTTTTATTCAGGATTCCAATAGACCATGTTATTCCCCAGTCCTTTGGCTACAAAACCCTATTTTTCAACATAGTCTCCGTACAGTGCGAGGTCCTTACGCCATCTTACTGAGAAGGCCCGTATGTTCGCATGGTAGCACTACACTGGTCGACGTCGGAGGCAACGTCGTGCTGCATCAATAACCTCCCCATCATCTGCGTACTGCTTCCAGCGGAGTGTATCCTTCGTTGGTTCAAACAGACGGAAGACGTAAGGTGCAAGATCCGTGCCTTAGCGTCGATGAGGAAGAACACTAAAATGAAGTTTTAAGAGCTCGTCTCGGGTGCGCAGACTTGTGTGAGGCTTTTCGTTGTTGTGGACAAGAAGAAGCTGGTTTGAATTTTTGTGGCGACGAACACGGTGAAGTCGTTTTTTCAGTCTCACAGCTGTGAGCAGCCGGCCCGCGTGCGGGAGATCGGACAGGTTTGCGATGATAATAGACGCCTTGTCCAACGATTCACCGTGCTTTTGTTCACTGTCAGGTCTCCGTACACTTTCTGCAAACGCCTATGGATGTCTGCCATGTTCTGGTTTTCTGCCAAAAGAAACTCAGTGATAGCTCTTTGCCTGGAACTTACCTCCGTTATAGGCGACGTTTTCAAGGCTACGAATAGTGCCGCGACCTGTCGGAACATCATGAAACTTTTCGGGCTGAAGCGGGTGTATTCCACGATGTTCCACAACCTTTTCTGCGTATTTGCAACCAAAACTGTCCGAGAAATAAATGTTGTATTACTTCTTGAATGCCCACGTATAACTTACCGTTACTACATAGTAAGGTGTAGGTGACGTTTATCTATTTAAAATACCTAAAGATATTAAATAATTTATAAAATGCCTAAAATTACTGAAAATTTTGAGATGTGTACAATAGGAGGGAAGGGAAAGGCAGTCACTGTTATCGAAGAATTCATGCCAAGACAACGGATTAAGACACGAGATCGACAGAGTTTGACGAAGAGTTACACTGTATAGGTCTCTGTCATTTACTAATATCGCACCCATGGACTGCTTTGATGTGTCGTACTTCGAGTTTGTTAACCAATGCTTGTAGACAGATTTCTACCAAATAGAAACCACAAAAAATTATGTCCTTAGTCATCGGTTTGAATTTTCCTTTTCTAATAGTATGGTGTGAGTATATAGATGTATCATATAGATGACTGCAAGACTGCTTGTACAGCGTAGTCTTATATGGATAGTGGACTGGGGAGTGATGAAGAGGTTTCAGCACATGACCTATTACTTTCGAATATCACTACAGTGGGACACAACCTCAACAACCACAGCCGACGACAGGAGGTCGCCACCAGTCTCCAATTTTCTGACATCGTACAACCTTGTGGGAGTGTAACTTCTACTCCTGGCTGAGACAGAGCGAAAAGAATGGCAGAATTAAGACTTGTTCGGCCAAATTTCTAAGAATACCCCATGACGGTATTCACAGATCAGGAAGTCGAGAAGCACGGCAACAAATACTGAACTAGTTTCTCGTGCAGTTCACACGACATAAAATCCACAATTCCACAACTAATGGTAAATCATTACGATCACGTACCGACGTCGGAATGTTCAGTGCTACTTCTACACATTATGAAGCCAGAGCAGCTTACATTACAAAACCTGATTATCGTATTATTTATTGCCGAATTGTGGTCTTCAGTCTGAAGGTTGGTCTGATGCAGCTCTTCTTGTAAAAGGCTCTTCATTTCTACGTAGCTACTGCAACAATCGTCCTAAACACGCCCTGATCTTCCTGTACAGTTTTTAACGGCCACACCTTTCCCACTTCCCTTCGCTTTCAAATTGGCTGTTTCTTAATGATCATGATGTGTCCTCAACCAGTTTCTTTTCCAAGTGGTTCCGTAAATTGTTTCCTCCCCGTCGATTCAGTACATCCTTATTACTTCTCCTATTTACTCGTCTGATCCTGCGCACTCTTATTTAAAGTTTCGCACCTTAAAGATAGATCGAGGTGCACATACTTCAGAAGAGGTTTCGGATTTAGCTCTCTACAGTGGCATACAGACTGCTGGATATGAACTCCATGTTGCCTCTGCCCTCACATTGCCGGGAAAATACCGTTGCCACAAATTTCTTTCATCGTTGGGATTCGAGCGTCTCCGCACCAGCGCACACTTAAGAGACCTCAACTATAGCCATCCTCACACGGGACGCGTTTCTCATAGGAAAGCACGCAAGACGCGGTGTCCGTCGTGCTTCCTGCGATGACCTGCTACGTCTCACGGAACGTGCTCGTCATCTGCCCGCATCTCGTGGTCGTGCTGTAGCGTTCTCGCTTCCCACGCCCGGGTTCCCGGGTTCGATTCCCGGCGGGGTCAGGGATTTTCTCTGCCTCGTGATGGCTGGGTGTTGTGTGCTGTCCTTAGGTTAGTTAGGTTTAAGTAGTTCTAAGTTCTAGGGGACTTATGACCATAGCAGTTAAGTCCCATAGTGCTCAGAACCATTTGAACCATTTTTGCTCGTCATCGTGGTTTCCGACCGCCTCGCTCTCCAGCGGTAGTTCTTGGCAGCATCTGGCAGACAAATCACACAGTCGGAGAAGAGTAGAGGAAATCGCGGAAAAGATTCTGAATTCGTCGATAGCTTGAACAGCGAATTGTTGGTAGAAGAACACTATATAATGCTGCAGAACGATCTTAGATACATACTAGCTAAAGTTATTCGTTAACTCAACTGAATCTCATCTCATTTTCGGTTTTAAATTGAATATAGTTAAAGTATAGTGTCAAATATTAGTTTGCTCCTTCCTCTCCAATCACCCATCTTATTTCATTGTTAACAACACCAATTCCCGTATCTTCCACAACACTGCAGGAGTGCCCCCAAGTTGTATTCTCTCCCCTCTCCTTTACCTCATTTACACTTCCTATATGCCCAAACCGGCTCTTCTCACCCACCTTCTTCAGTATGCTGATGACACCGCTTTCCTCGCCAATAATCCTCCGAATCCACCTCAGTCTGTTTACCTCCTGGTGTAACCAATGGCTCCTTAAGATTAATCCCTCCAAAACCGAGGCACTAACTGTAGGACGCACCCCCCCGCCCCCCCACATACCGTCTGCATGACTTCTACCTCACCATTTACAACCGTTCCATCCAGCCAACTAGCACATTAAAATATCTTGTATTAACCTTCGACTGGCAACTAATGTGCAGATGTAACCCACTGACCGTCCAACAAAAATCCCACAATCCTGATCCGTCTCATTCTTTGCTATGCAAATGCTGCATGGATACCCGCCCTCCTAGGTTCTGTGAGTCCTTCCATATCCACGAACGCCATGCTCTCCATCTAGCTTTCCGCATCCGCTTACCTTCCACCACAAGGATCCTTTACCAACTCACAAAATGCACACATCTCCTTATTCACATTGAACGTCTCCAAATAACCTACACCATCTGTAAACTCGACTCCAACAATCCTATTGTGTCCCCTCTCCCTTCCAATCCAAGTGCGCTGCCCCTCCTCTACCTACACATCCCACCTACCCTTTACCTGCACACCCCCCACGTCCTCTCCCGAAGAAATTTCAAACGTCTGCCTCTCCCGGGCCACAAACTTTGACCCGACATCTGCCCGTCCTATCAACTCTGAATCCACCCTACCCTAACCACCAATCCAAGCACTCCCTTCTCGTCCTCTCCCCTTTCTTGTCGGCCCTTTCAACCCTTTTTTCTCTCGAATCTATAGAAACAAATACTAGTTACCGGTTTCTCCTTGTCTCCTACAGCCCCCACTGCGTCTTCACCACCCTTTACCAGTCCTCAGCCCTCATCACCACCACTCTATCTACCTCCGTGACTACCCCTCTTTTCATATGTATACTATCCCAGGGCATGTCCTTCTCCAGTTTTAGGAAAGGTGCAGGATTCTCCATTTGAATGGTCAGTCTATCTACTGTCTCTCTCAGTGTTTTTCAAGTGTATTTTTTCAGGTATTTAGTGTTCTTTTGGTGTTTCTCGTCCACATGTGATAAAGGAGGATGAAATAAGAACAAAGAAAAAATCAGTTTGCACATGCATAATATCCATGTTCTCGAATGTTGTATTGACTACCATCACTCTAAAGGACCGTAGTTCACGCAGGTATCAAGGTCGGGATTCATTTCTTCATTTTATTCGAATGGTAGAGCAGATGTTTCCGAAACTGGTCACCATCATTGAAAAAGATATTTACTGGCAAGATACAAACATGAGGCAGTCCATAAAACTAAGAGATTCCTGTATACAGGATGTTTGGGGAGGAAAGGATAATATTTTAAACAGTGGTAGTATAAGTAATTATGAACAGAAAATGTTATATGAACTTTGGTCCGCAAATGCTTCTTTAGGAAGGTGTCGGTATTGAAAGGAACTTTAATTCTGCAAAATTTATGTGGACAATGTCAGCGTATACGCAATACAACTGGACCGTAACGTCATTTTCTTGCAAACAATGCACGGGTACATGCCACGTTTATGCTATATAACCTACCACGTATTATGGTCAAGTGACGTATGTAGCACGTAGTACAGTCCCCCTTTGTTTGTGCAGTTGTGCCGTGTAAGCCGCATTGTGTAGTGTTCCGGCAACGGATCAGTTAGCTGTGTAGTGTATGGTGTTAACTGTGTTCGTACAAGCGCTGCTAAAAATGCAACACATCTACAGTAATGAGGAATACGCAGATATGGTGTATATTTATGGCTTCTGCGACGGTAGTATTACCGCTGCAAGAGAAGTATACCACAGGCGTTTTCCTACAAGACGATTACCTGATCGCATGGTGTTCACCAAAGTGTATATAATTTTGCGTGCAACAAATGGTTCAAATGGCTCTGAAAACTATGGGACATAACATATGAGGTCATCAGTCCCCCAAAACTTAAAACTACTGAAACCTAACTAACCTAAGGACATCACATACATCCATGCCCGAGGCAGGATTCGAGCCTGCGACCGTAGCGTCACGCGGTTCCAGATTGAAGCGCCTAGAACCGCTCGGTCAAACCGGCCGGCTGCGTGCAACAGGCTGTCTTCCAAGTAGACATTTTTCGTCCAAGCGTGCACGTCGACAAACTTTGCAAGAACAGGAAGAAATTAGCGCAAGTCCCGGTACGAACATACGAAGAATGTCCCTACGTATCCATGTCCCACAGTCACGTGTTTGGGAAACATTACATACGGAAAACCTGTAACCATTTCACATACAGCGTGTCCAAAATCTCTACGTTGGCGAAAGTGCCAAACGACTTCAATTCTGTCACTGGGTAATTGAGAATAGTCATTAGCTTCCATGCATACTATTTACTGGCGAAGCCTAGTTTTCACGACATGGAATAAACAACACACGCAATAATCATCGATGGTCACGGGAAAATACACACGCTTCAGTGGATAATGTTTTGTGCATGATCGGTACCTTTACATAGGTCTAATATCAGCGATTGACGGGAGAAAGGTACCTACATGTTTTGGAAAATTCATTTTTGGAACTATTTCTCTTTCAGAAAACAGAAGGTGAAGAAAAAAAATCGAAATAGCTAAACGCAAACTTGCTACCTCGCTCTTTACTGTTCTCGGCCCTATCAGCAACTCCACAGTTTTGACATGGCTGGATTGTCTCAGTTATATGGTATACACTGTGTGAAACATGTATCTAAAAATGTCATTATTTGATATTTAAATGCGACAAATGGTTCCTAAAATGACAGCGTTAGCATAGATGATTGTTCCGTAGCATCGAATCGATATACTTTCATGGCACACGTTATAACACTAAAAGCATCAAACACGGGAAGGTTTTAACTCCTGATATGTAGTTTACTTTCATTTTGCTATAACAAATTTTACGTAGAAAGACGCGTTTTCGAGAGATCCTCAATGTGCTGATACTTTGAAACATTCATAACAACTACTCTGTAGCAAAAGAAGCCACCAAATACTGAGTTTATCTTCATACAATATTGCGGGTCCTGGTTCTGCTAGTGACGTAAAACCGACGCCGCATTTAATTGGCCACGTTCCTCTCCACGAAGCAAAAATATGACATGGTAGATTCTTAATTCCACGCTTCGCAAAGTGGTGAAACGTGGAATAGCTCTCTGGGACGTGGCACGCTTCTCGTCCACGTACGATTTCACGTCCCGTGAGAGGACGGCTTAAGCCAGAGGACATCTAGCTCGTTTGACCAGCTATGTCCAACCATCAGTGTGGGAACGTCTGTAAGGATGTGCAGGAACTGCCAGGCTCAGTACTCGCAGTCCAACATGTCCCCTTTCCACGGACAGTAACCCGCCAGCACTAATAAGCGCGGCAAACCACCCGCTACCATTGCCTCGTAATGCGGCGTCGCGGCGGCGCGGCCGGATGCGGCGAGCGCGCCTTCCCTCGTCTTGCACTCCTCTCCCGCAATTAACTAACTCCACAATATTAATTCGCGGGGCACCGTAAAACACGGCCTTACGGCTCGCCACGTCTGTGTCATTACGGCCACGCTACAGCGGCTTCACGGCCGGCCAGTAGGCGGACAGCGCCGCGGCGCGGCTGCCTCGGTGGGACGCCGAGCTGGAGTTAAGGGTGACGGCTCGGCTCCTAATTGCGAGCGATGGGCCGGCGCCGAGAATCGCCGCTCGCTTCATCGACGCCGACGCCTTCACCGCGGCACGCAATCACAGCCGTATCGCGTCGGACGTTACTCTTCTCACGCTCAACACTACCACTATCTGCATTTCAGGTGCGGATTTTGTCCCAACGAATGTTGTACCAAGAACAACAAAATCATTGATAGTATGCTGTTAGATATTAGAACCGCAACGCCAGGAAGGCTAGCAAGTAATGAAATTTTATAGTTTTTGCGTATACAGGGTGTTACAAAAAGGTACGGCCAAACTTTCAGGAAACATTCCTCACACACAAAGAAAGAAAATATGTTATGTAGACATGTGTCTGGAAACGCTTACTTTCCATGTTAGAGCTCATTTTATTACTTCTCTTCAAATCACATTAATCATGGAATGGAAACACACAGCAACAGAACGTACCGGCCTGACTTCAAACACTTTGTTACAGGAAATGTTCAAAATGTCCTCCGTTAGCGAGGATACATGCATCCACCCTCCGTCGCAAGGAATCACTGATGCGCTGATGCAGCCCTGGAGAATGGTGTATTGTATCACAGCCGTCCACAATACTAGCACGAAGAGTCTCTACATTTGGTACCGGGGTTGCGTAGACAAGAGCTTTCAAATACCCCCATTAATGAAAGTCAAGAGGGTTGAGGTCAGGAGAGCGTGGAGGCCATGGAATTGGTCCGCTTCTACAAATCCATCGGTCTCCGAATCTGTTGTTGAGAAGCGTACGAACACTTCGACTGAAATGTGCAGGAGCCCATCGTGCATGAACCACATGTTGTGTCGTACATGTAAAGGCACATGTTCTAGCAGCACAGGTAGAGTATCCCGTATTAAATCATGATAACGTGCTCCATTGAGCGTAGGTGGAAGAACGTGGGGCCCAATAAAGACATCACCAACAATGCCTGCCCAAACGTTCACAGAAAATCTGTGTTGATGACGTGATTGCACAATTGCGTGCGGATTCTCGTCAGCCCACACATGTTGATTGTAAAAATTTACAATTTGATCTCGTTGGAATGAAGCCTCATCCGTAAAGGGAACATTTGCACTGAAATGAGGATTGACACACTGTTGGATGAACCGTTCGCACAAGTGTACCCGTGGAGGCCAATCAGCTGCTAATAGTGCCTGCACACGCTGTACATGGTACGGAAACAACTGGTTCTCTCGTAGCACTCTCCATACAGTGACGTGGTCAACGTTACCTTGTACAGCAGCAACTTCTCTGACGCTGACATTAGGGTTATCGTCAACTGCACGAAGAATTGCCTCGTCCATTGCAGGTGTCCTCGTCGTTCTAGGTCTTCCCCAGTCGCGAGTCATAGGCTGGAATGTTCCGTGCTCCCTAAGACGCCGATCAATTGCTTCGAACGTCTTCCTGTCGGGACACCTTCGTTCTGGAAATCTGTCTCGATACAAACGTACCGCGCCGCGGCTATTCCCCCGTGCTAATCCATACATCAAATGGGCATCTCCCAACACCGCATTTGTAAACATTGCACTGACTGCAAAACCACGTTTGTGATGAACACTAACCTGTTGATGCTACGTACTGATGTGCTTGATGGTAGTACTGTAGAGCAATGAGTCACATGCCAACACAAGCACCGAAGTCAACATTACCTTCCTTCAATTGGGCCAACTGGCGGTGAATCGAGGGAGTACAGTACATACTGACGAAACTAAAATGAGCTCTAACATGGAAATTAAGCGTTTCCGGACACATGTCTACATAACATCTTTTCTTTACTTGTGTGTGAGGAATGTTTCCTGAAAGTTTGGCCGTACCTTTTTGTAACACCCTGTATAGTATGGAGGGCACATAATTAAATTTGTAGCTGATTTGGGAATGTGTGATGCCATTCTCTCAAGATGTGGTGATAATACATTGTGCAGCACAGTTAAAGAGTCACTTTTTTGAAACCCCGTAATTGTCTCCCATTGTGACGCAGAATGTGAAATTTGGTTCAAAAGTCGCTACACTCTTCCTCTGTAAAAGCGTTGCACCCTGCGATGTCACGCTCACGCTCGGCAACGCTTCATACACCGAGGCGTCGACACGTCGGAAGGTAAGGCCAGAGTCCTTCATTTGACGCCTCTGCGATGAAGGTCAGCACCGCGACCCCCAGCTTTGGAAGCACATGTGTCTCTTGTGGAAACCAAGGAAAACATTTCAGACACACAGTCACTTAGAATCGGTACGAAAGGCATCAGGGCGTGGCATAAATGTTGTCAATGAGACGATCCCTATCCTTGGGTCGTTGAATTCCATAAATTTCGCGGGCGGAAACGACAGTTTGCAGTGAGATGAGCAACAGGATGACGTTCTTGACAACTTCCGGCTCTGCTGACGCATACTGGGTGATTCAACCCATAAGGACATCGTGAGCTAGCAACCCCTCTGAACGTGATCGCCCCCCCCCCCCCCCTTTTGGTCTAGAGTGTGACCGCAATTTTTGCTCTGATGTATAGCATGAAACGGTAGGGATCGTTCAAAACTATTCTACGAAATTTGACTGTGAACCTATTTTAGTCCTCCTGTGGCGCAATAACGTAGGTGTAAAACACTCACACATGCATGAATAAAACAGCAAAGGATCGCTCTAAGACCACTGTGTTGTACAGGGCGACACAGAAAATCGTGAACATTTCCACAACCCAATAAAACTAGAAGTGATGAAGGAAAGAAATTGCATTCATAGTAATTAAAATCTTACAACTTTGCCATTTACGGAACGTTGATGGTATTTATCGTTTTTGAAAAATTACGAACTTCGGTGGCGTCCTCCTGTACGAAAGCATTCGTGAGATCTGCTGTTGTGACTTCTCATTGACCGCTGCAACATCTCAGCTGGGATGCTGTGAATTGCATCCCGAATTCTCTGTTTTAACTGATTCAGGGTTCTTTGGTAAGCGTGTGATCTGACGATTCGGTAACATTCCGTGGACCCCTAGATCGCCAGATTTATCCATTTGTGTTTTTCCTTGTGGGGCTACCTAAAGAACAGTCTGCACGACTCGACCAACAGTTCTCGCACATATGCCACTGATTGCCGTGTAGTGTGTGATTTCGCTCCGTCCTGTTGAAGCCAGGCCTCATGAACGTTTGTAAAGTTGTTTAATGCAGGTGTAACGAAAGTTCGTAACATCTCCATGTAACGATCGGCATTGACAGTTATGTTTCCCTGTTCATGTGCGCAAAAATACTGTCCGATAATCCCATGCGATGAAACATCACACCATACTGTCACTTTAATAGCCGATAAACGTCATTAGGATTTTTGTTTGACAAGTAACGGCAGTTCTGTTTATTCAGATAACCTTTGAGATGACATTGTGCCTCATCCGACATCCACAACTTGTTTAGAAATTCATCGTCATTGTTTACTTTTGTTATCAGTTGTTGACAGAATCCTAATCGTAATCGCTAATCGTTGTCCTTCAATTCTGCCACCATCTGTAGTTTGTACGGATGGAATTTTAAATCAAGGTTAAGAATTCTGCGAACACGCCCCCTCCTCCCCTCCAGGACAATCCAACCATTGCTGCTTGCTTACGAATTGAAGACCGTGGGCTCTGTAACACAGACTTGCGTACAACATCAATCTCCGCTGGAGAACCCACACTTCTTGGTCGTCCTGTTGGTTTCGAGGGCAGATCCAGTCTCTTCAAAGTTGTTAATCCAACATTTTATCGCGTGTTTCGAAGGAACGGCATCAGGGCATCCTAAATTACAAATACGTCGAAACTCCCTCTGCACCGCTACCAAACTGTCATTGCTTTTGTAAAACATCTTTGTGGCTAACGCACGTTGTTGTTAGTTCCACTGATCCATGATTACTGTCACAAACCCGCAGTGCCGCCACCTACCCATGGCTGCCACTACTCATTTCAAACATTCCTGTTATTCTGTGTCATCCTATACCTGTACCTGCACCGAGACAACCAGTGACGGGGTCCTAAGGCCCTGCAGGCGGCTACCCCTTGTACCCATCCGATTCTGCAGAGTAACAGAGTAGCCTGCCTGAGACCGCCACCCCCCTTCCCCATCCCCCAACAGTGAATACGCCACAGGAGGGTTGAAGATACATAGGCACCCTTTTCGGCATTGGACTGCTTTTAAATTTCCTCGAATGGCTTCGAAAGTCCCTAGTGCATCCACCTTGTACATCACGACATAATAGCCGCGTATATTTAAGTAAGTGTAACATTCGCGGTCGTGGAAACTTACAGTTTACACTGTTATCTTATTCAAGAGAAAGAGATATTTTCATTCAAGGTATCAGAACTGAAACCTTACTACTTTTATGTCATAATTTGCTACGACGTCATTTACATTTTTTGTCCAGATCCCGAAATCTAGTGGTCAGCGGCACCGCCTCTAGATCGTGGCGTCCGGTGGTCATCTGCTTCTACATACATACCACGTCAGGTACTATGGAGTTCGTGGCGGAGGGTGCCCTGTACCACAACTAGTCGTTTCCTTTCCTGTTCGACTCGCGAATAAAGTGAGGGAAAAACGACTGCCCATATGCCTTCGAATTTGCCGTAATTTCCGTATCTTCGTGATCCCTACGCGAAATGTATGTTGGCGGCAGTAGGATCGTTCTGTATTCAACTTCAAATGAATGGCTCTGAGCACTATGGGACTTAACTGCTACGGTCATCAGTCCCCTAGAACTTAGAACTACTTAAACCTAACTAACCTAAGGACAGCACACAACACCCAGCCATCACGAGGCAGAGAAAATCCCTGACCCCGCCGGGAATCGAACCCGGGAACCCGGGCGTGGGAAGCGAGAACGCTACCGCACGACCACGAGATGCGGGCATTCAACTTCAAATGCTGGTTCTCTAAACCTTCTCAGTAGTGTTCTTCGAAATGAATGTCTTCCTGCCTCCAGCCACTTGAGGTGCCGAAGCATATCCGTAACACTTGCATACTGGCTGGACCTACCGGTAACAAATCTAGTTGCGCCTGGTCCCGGCGGAGGTTCGAGTCCACCCTCGGGCATGGGTGTGTGTGTTTGTCCTTTGGACAATTTAGGTTAATTAGTGTGTCAGCTTAGGGACTGATGACCTTAGCAGTTAAGTCCCATAAGATTTCACTAACATTTGAACATTTGATCCCTCGTGATACTGTGCCCACAGATGCCACTCAACTTCAACACCATACTGTATAGCACAGCATCATCAGCAAACAACCGCAGATTGCTGTGCGTCCTGTCACACAGATCATTTACGTATGTAGAAAATAACAGCGGGCCTGTCACACTTCTCAGGGGCACTCCTGACGATACCTTTGCCTCTGATGGACACTCGGCATCGAGGACAACATACTGGATTCTATTACCTAAGAAGTCTTCGAGGCACTCACAGCCGGCCGGAGTGGCCGAGCGTTTCTAGGCGCTTCAGTCTGGAACCGCGCTACCACTACGGTCGCAGGTTCGAATCCTGCCTCGGGCATGGATGTGTGTGATGTCCTTAGGTTAGTTAGGTTTAAGTAGTTCTAAGTTCTAGGGGACTGATGGCCTCCGATGTTAAGCCACATAGTGCTCAGAGCCATTTGAACCATTAGAAGGCACTCACATATCGGGAAACGTTTCCCGTATGTCCGTATCTCTCTTAACAAGCTGCAGTGAGATACCGTGTCAAATTCTTTTCGGAAATCTAGAAATATCGAATCTGCTTATTACCTTTCATACATAGTATACCACGTGAGAAAAGGGCAAGCACCCTTCCCGGACCAGTCGGAGATTTTCTTTCTGTGGGGAACTGGCTGTTTGAGTTGCCCTCATCATTTCTACTCATCTTCGTCGATGGGCAAGTCGGCTGAAGTGGCGTCTAAAAGGAAGACCAGCGCCAGACTGTCGAACAACCCTAGAAGAGGTCTCCCGGCCACCACCCAATAATAGCAAACGATCATTTCGTTTTCTGCGTTTTCCTGCCATATCGCTCAAGATGGCCCACTATTGTGATACTGGAGAGTGTGGGTTGGTTTAGGGCTCGCGGCTGTAAGTGTTAAGAGAGAGAGTAGCAGACGGCGGCAGCTGGCGCGGCGTGTCGGCCGGTGGCGGCAGCTGCGGTTGGTCCCGGGGCCGCAGCTCCTCCTCTCCTCTGCCCGCCGCGGGTTTTTGCCGCCTACAGGCCTCCCGCGGGCCGCCGCCCGCCCATCAATCATAACTCGTAGCGGCGTGTAAACAAAGGAGCCGGGCCCGCTAGACCTAATGAAATCGCACTGGCCGGCGCTTCCTGCCCGCTAATGACATTATCCGCCGATGACGGACCTGCGCCACTGCCGACTGGAAAAAAGAAAAAAAAAAAACATCGAGGAGGAAGTGCTGAAGGAACTCACAGAAAAACAACAGGGGCAGGGACCTACCCCACGGAGTACTCTTGTCGTCGGCCCTCAGGCAACCGCAACGAAAAAGAAAGGAAGCCTAGACTTAAAAGACGTGTCGACGTCGAACTCATTAATGGCAAAACACTACACCAGTAGGAACAGGGCATGGCGCTCCTTGAACGGATTTTGAGAAATTGTGGCAAACATAAAACAGGAAACCGAAAAGATTGATTTGAACCTAGTTTGTCAGAGTTACCATAGAAAATATACGGGTTACCAGATGTCTAAAACATAGACTTTAATATTTGTGATTACCAGAACATGGTTTATGAACTCTGGATTGAAGTTCGATGGTATCCCACGTGTCCTTCATATGGCTGAATTGTCGCATCACTACTGATACTAAAATTGTCGCAGCAATGAGATCAGCAAAAATCACTTCGCACGTTTCTGGTCTCCTAACATTCGCCAATATGGACGCATAAAAAATGAAAAAGTAACACCGAAATAATAAGGAGAATGGAAATAAAAGAAAGAATATATGACGTAATGGATGGGAATAAATTACAGTGGTACAAGCATGTACGACGAATGGAGAAAACCAGAATACAAAAATTGATACTGGAGTGGGAACCGGAGGGGAGAAGAAGAAGAGGACGACCTATGACCATCTCGGTTCAAAATGTACAGCACACAATGAGGAGAACGGGCGCAGAGGAAGAGGACACACAAGATCGAAACACCTGGACGAATATTTTGAAAATATAGTTTAAGAACGTTTATTGTTTGTATTGTAATTTCCAAGTAAATTATTATGTTGGAGATAAGCCTCTGTAATGAGGAAAAACTCAAAATAATAAAAAAAACAAAATCTCAGTCGAAGACATCTATCAGCAGCAAAACAGCAGACGAGCGCAATATATTCAGTGAACTATGGTCACAGAGATACGTTTTAGGACAATGTGAGAATATCCCACTACGTTTGCCTAACGGAGAAAGTGTCTCTGTCTTAAAGAAACGCTGTTTGAAGCGACATTACGAATGTTTGCAAATGAACAAGTATTGTCTCTTACAATACTGCCACTCTTTCTTAGCGTTTATTCCAACGTTAAGGGTACTTTGCTTCTCATGACTTGACAAATTTATCTTAATTTTGTGACCAGATGCTAATCCTGTCGCCACAGGCGACAGTTAATCTAAGGACAGGAAATTTGTAAGCACCATTTCCTTACAAACTGTATTGTGTGTCTAATCGTGGCGGGGGGAGGGGGGGAGGGGGGGGAGGGGGGGGGGGCTGCACCACACTCGAACTCTACCGACACCTCTTACCAACTGAAATCTGAACTCACTGAAAAGCCACGGCTTTCCAGTCATCTAGGGTCCAACCGATATGGTCACGAGCCCAGGGGCGGCACTGCAGGCGCTGTCGTGGTTTTAGCAAAGGCACTCGCGTCGGTCGTCTGCTGCAATACCTCATTAACGCCAAATTTCGCCGTATTGTACTAACGGACACGTTCGTCACGCACAGTACATTAATTTCTGCGGTTATTTAAAGCACTGTTGCTTGTCCGTTAGCACCGACAACTTTGCGCAAACGTCACTGTTCTGGTTCAAATGGCTCTGAGCACTATGGGACTTAACATCTGTGGTCAGAACTACTTAAACCTAACTAACCTAAGGACATCACACACATCCATGCCCGAGGCAGGATTCGAACCTGCGACCGTAGCGGTCACGCGGCTCCAGACTGTAGCGCCCAGAACCGCACGGCCACTCCGGCCGGCGTCACTGTTCTCAGCCGTTTAGTGAAGGTCATCGGCCGTTGTTTGTCCGTAGTGAGAGGTCATGTCTGAAATTCGGCATTCTCGGCACGCTCTTGACACTGTGAATCGCGGAATGTTGAATTCCCTAACGTTTTCCGAAATGGAATCTCCCATGTGTCTATATCCAACTGCCATTCTGCGTTAAAAGTCTGTTAATTCCCGTCGTGCGGCCCTTTTATTCCTTGTGTAAGCGATACTACCGCATATCGTTACGCAATGACTTCATCACCTCTGTGTATATCATCTCTCGATGGGACCATGAAGATAAAATTAGAGATATTCGGGCCCTCACGGAAGCTTACTGGCAATCGTTCTTCCCGCCAATTTTTCATGACTGGAAGAAAGGGTGACACACAATGCAAGATGGCTTGCGGAATGTAGATAGCAAACCTGTAGGGGTGTCGTAAGCCACATAAAGAGTCAGTGACGGACAGTGTTGTGCGGCCGCGACCGTATTCGCCTTGGGTCCGCCGCCGTTCGTCACCCTTCGGCATGCGCATCGGCCCTCTGGATATCAATTACGGTCCGCAGCTAATCCAGCCGCAGCGCCGCGGAAGACGCGCCGCGCTGTTCTGTTCTCCGCACGGTAGTAAAACAGTGCGCGCCCGCGTTCCGCCGGTAATGACGCCCTAAAGCACCTGCGGGCGTAATTAAACAGCCGAAACGCGGCACGATCTGCGTGCGCGTGAAATCCGCTTCCGCCGCGGAAGTGGCGTGTGGGCAGGCCAGCCAGCGAGGCCCGCGGCTCGTCTCGGCGCGGCCATCGCCGACGCTACAAGCGGCAGCCGCTACCGCGCTTCACTGGAACTAATGGCTACACGTTTACTCCGCGCCGCTCGTGCCCACCACCTGCCACGGCACCTGCTGCAGCCGCCCGCTTTGGGAAACAAGGAGCCACCTCCCAGGATCGCACAGCAGCTGGAAGACGAAGGCCTCAGCTGTCATAAACACTCACTAACTCTCCGATGAAGAGAACACTGCCTCCTTACTCAAAGCCAGAAAGCTTCAGGCGCGGCGTACCCCGAACTAGGCTAGATCATGTGTTGAGTACTGCGTGATGGACTAAGCTAATGTGAAAGGTTCATGTCCTTTCTAAGAGATTACATTACATTAGCACTTGTTATGAATACGACTTATCGTAATGATATTGAAAGTGTCAGTTTAACACAAGTTTTCTTTGCGCGATATGATCTTTTTTCCTACAACTACTATTTCATAGTAAAAATTCATCGATTGAGTAGAAGGAGTAGCGATTAAGAAATTTCTTAAATTTATTTTTAAATGGTGAGTGGCTATGTGCAAGACTTCTAATGCTGAAACTTCCTGGTGAATTAAAACTGTTTATCGCACCGAGACTCGAACTCGGGACCTTTGCTTTTCGAGCACGACTTACGACCTGTCCTCACAGCTTTAATTCCGCCAGTATCTCGTCTCCTACCTTCCAAACTTCACAGAAGCTCTCCTGCGAACCTTGCAGAACTAGCATTCCTGGAAGAAAGGATACTGCAGAGACGTGGTTTAGTCACAGTCTGCGGGATGTTTCCAGAATGGAATTTTCGCTCTGCAGCGGAGTGTGCGCTGATATTAAACGATAGGAGACGAGGTATTGGCGCAATTAAAGCGGTGAAGACGAGTCGTGAGTCTTGTCCATGAAATATAAAGGCCCGAGTTCAAGTCTCGGTCTAACACACAGTTTTAGTCCGCCAGGACTCCACTGCAGAGTGATAATTTCTTTCTGGACTTTTAATGCTATTTGGTAAATGAACAAAGATATTTGTGGCTCCATAATGGACTCCTTTCTATGCCAAAGTCAGGTTTAACCCAGAACAGTGAAGATATTCCTTTCTGCCAGTGTTGTTACTATGCACTTTGCTGTTATTTTTTAATCGGGATAGGTTATTAATAACAAATTTCGTAAGTGAATATGTGTATTGCGAAGATACTGCGAATATCCCGAGTTCCTTAAATAAATATCTTCAAGGTGAACTTGCGCAGGTTCCAGCTATTATTCTGATTACACGCTTTTGCACAATCAAAATTTTTCTCTTAATGATGAATTACTCCAAAAATAAGATGCCATATGAAAGCAGTGAATGAAAATAGGCATAGTACGCTAATTTACTGTTATGTTTATCACAAAAATGTGCAATAACACCAATAGCGTAAGTAATGAACCTAAATGTTTCAGCCGCGCTGAGGGCCGCGCGGTTTGAGGCGCCATGTCACGGACTGCGCGGCCCCTCCCGTCAGAGGTTCGTGTCTTTCCTTGGGCGTGGGTGTGTGTGCTGTTCTTAGCATAAGTTAGTTTAAGTTAGTTTACGTAATGTGTAATTCTAGGGACCGATGACCTCAGCAGTTTGGTCCCATAGGAATCCACGCGTATTTCAACATTTTCTAAATGTTTCAGCAGATCATCAATGCCTTTCTTTCTCATCAATGCAAACACCCAGAAATTTTGAATATTCTGCCTCAGCCACAGACTACTGTTCAAAATCTATATTTATCAATGGCGTTAGGCCATTTGTTGTACAGAACTGTATATACCACGTTTTCTCAAAATTTAGTGAGAGTCCGTTTGCAGAGAACCACTTTATAATTATGTGAAAGATGCTATTTAAAATTTCCTCAATTAATTCTTGTTCGTTGGATGTAATTACTATATTTACATCATCAGCAAAAAGAACTAGCTTTGCATCTTCTTGAATATAGAGTGGCAAGTCATTAATATATACTAAGAACAATAGATGACACAAGACTGAACCCTGTGGGACACCATTCTCGATACCTCCCCGATTAGAAGACTCTGCTGATTCTTGCAGACTATCTGTACTGTTAATTTGTTAATATTATTATATTTCTTTCATGTTGGTACACTTTCTTAACTGTGTGTTCTCAGCACTTCATGCATATTATAGCTCCATAAATGAAATACAGCAGCATGGCTGTACTTATGCTCAATACCAAAAATCTTTCTCCATCTTCTTCTCCATTTCAGATGTACCACTCTGTCTTATCCGAAAGAATTCTGCATTCCAGAACAAATTATAGGCTCAGCTGTTAGCATTGGTGTGGACTCCACCGCGTCATACCCCAGCTGGCTTCTTCCTTCTGCGCAACAGTGAACCAGTATATCTGTTACACCGTCAACACTCCACATACCTTCATTACCTCTGCACCTGTTTTCTCGCATCTGAACCTCCAACCTTACCCTATTACTTCTAGTTCTTTTCCGGGCACATCAACTTTACATTTCATTCCTTCTGTAATGATGTCACACATTTCTGTTTCAAGAAATTATCCACATTTGACAAAAAATTATGAGGCATTTACTTAATATTGTCAATTAGACAGATTTTTGGAGTGCTATTTATTCTTTACTACATCTATTATTACTATTATTTTTATTATTATACCCAGTTCGTGTACTACGCATATATAAATGCAAATAACATAAGAGTAATGATAATAATTATTAAAGTATTTCTTGTCATATGTAAGAGAGGACCTGAAGACCATAATATTGTCAGATGAAATACGTGTATAAATAAATGAATTTATACATAAACTTGACCCCACTAACGGTTTTCTGTGTGCTGCCATTTACTTCAGTCATGTTGTGTGATTTTCTTTCGAATTGATGAACAAGACTATCTAACCACCATAAAAATTATTTTTTCAGGGACGCTTTCGGCAACGAAAAATTGATCCTAATTTGGTGATGATTTATAAGGAGTATCATCCTTTAATTACGTTAGTTAAGGAATGGGCGGCTAAATTCAACCTTGGCCGTCATTCACTTGAAAAAAGATCCATTCGGAGGACTTTTCAAATACGTACACACAAATTGAAACTTTGTAAAAGAACATCACATAGGTTCGAATGAAATCCAATTAAAAGTGCGTGCAATAGATAATTTCAGGTGCATTTTACAAGAAAACATCAGCTGTGCGAAACGTATCTACAAGGTGGGTGGCGCCAAAAGCAAATGCAAAAATGCAGATGTGAATACGCAGTTGTCAGACGTAGAAGTCGCAATCTTGCTCTAGTTTTAATTTCTTTTATTCATTTACGTACTTGAACACATTTCGGCTATTCAATCATCAGATCCCATAAAGGCAGGGTGACAGACGTCGAGTGATCGTTAAGGACTGCGTGTCCTGTCTGTGGCTGACTTTATAAGATCTGACGATGGCTATATAGCCGAAACGGTTAATCTGTTCAAGAAATCAAAAGGTGTCCATGACCACGAGCTCAACATTTTATTTGGATATCATAATCACAGATCGTCTCCAAAGGGGATCACATTTCTCTAAACTGTCAGCATTGCTTGGTGAATTTTGTAAAGAATCTGACTCATTTCGTGCACTACTTTGTTTCTGTAGACGAAAACTGAGTCACTCTTTTCACGGCAGACACGGAAGAGCGGGCAAAGCCATGGCCGTTATATGCTCGCTCTGCACCAGAAAGAGTAAAAACATTTCCATATACGTTAAGGATTTCCATATACCTTGTTGATTACTCTGCAAGGGTAAAACAATAACAGACCAATATCTCTTCAGTATCAACTATATGAGAAAAATACCTGAGACCTGAGTGCAAAAGAGAGATAATTATGTTCCATCAGGAATTGCGAAACTAAGGTGTATCAAGCACGGACAGAGCGAACATCAGCTCCACTCGCCAGATTTGGCACATTCAGACAAACATATATTCCCTCTACTAAATAACGTTATAGCTACAAAAAATGAAATGATCGTGTGGCATTGTTGGCAGGAAGGCCCCAGTTCGGGGAAGTTCGGCCGCCGAGTGCAAGTCTTATTTCAGGTGGTACCACATTGGGCGACTTGCGTGTCGGTGATGAGGACTACACAACACCCAGTCCACGGGGGAGAAAATCTACAACCCGGCGAGGAATCGAACTCGGGTCCGCTGCATGGGAGGCAAACGCGTAACCACTGAGCTAAGCACGCGAACTACAGCGACAACACATATTGTGTAAAATGAAAAGGGTATGCTAACGATATTTGTATTTTTGGGAGAAAAATGTCGAACATAGTGGACTAAAAATGTCCCAAAATAGATTAATTTTTAACAGTCTTTCACTGCCAAGTGGAGAACTTTCTTGTGGCGCTCGTACTCAAAATACAGCAGAAGAGCGATATAAAAGTAGAAGAAGACACTAAACAATGAGTCTGCAATAAAATGCATGTGACCTCCCTGATATTTTATTAAGACGGAGCAGACAACGACCAAAGTTCAAAGTACTGATCCAGGTACACAGAAGCTCGAAAATTAGAATAATGCCGGATATCGCTAGAGTCGAATTTAATAGGATATAAGATGCTGAGGAGCTTATGTGTTGGCAGTACGATGCTACAGAGCGGGAAGTACCTTAGTGCTGTAAAAACATGTTGTGTGAGAGTAGAATAAAAATTGCAAAATAGGCCAAAGTTCAAGATTTGTTTCAGAGAGCATTCTTTACTAACGATCGACTGAAAAAGAATTATTTCCCTTGAGAGTAAGCCAAACACTCTTTTTAATAGCGTTAACAAACCTTTTCACGCTAATGGGATTAGTATTACTTGAAATCTTTAACTGCGTGACATGAACAATAGCGCGTTTCTTACGTTAGGCGTTCGCTTCAACCTGTTAATCGCTGCAAATGCAGTCCATTACGATCGATAACTAATGGAATTAGGGAAAAGTTTTCAAAACAGTTCGAATGTAGGGAAAAATGCTCCAGGAGACAGAAGAAACGAGATGTGCACACCATTCTCGATGCTCTTTTACGCGTTTATCAGCCGCTCAGTTCCATCTAGGATCCGTTCAGGCTCTTAGCGCACGTCAAACTGATTACTGCACTATATGCTTTAGAACACGATCTGTTTCGAATAAAATATTTTCTCGTTTCCAGCCGTGTCAAGTGATGAAAATTACACGAGATTTTCGCCAAGCACTCCTTGGCCATAGTCAAGTAGTATACTTTTTATTAAATGTTACCGCCTTGAGACTCTGCATTCTTACGAGGTGTTGACATTTGCATATCTCTGTATTTCCTTTCACGGCTACTCGCTACTCGTAGGCGTATTAATGAGCTACTCTTCTCATCATTTATGGTAATTAACGTGGCTACAAGCGCTCATTTCTGTGTAGATAAGGAGAAAACATAAATGTGTTGTTTATGTACCCATACTTCAATAATGCGACATATATGATAAGATGTCAAAGAGCTAAAGTTATCAATTTTTTATTCATTTTAGGCGTAGCTGAGAAAAAATGGTCTTGAGCCTACAACACGTGGACGAGTAGTGCCGCTGGTTACAAGAATTGCATAACAACACAAGAATAGATGTTCTACACATGCAGCGCGATCTGCGTATTTCTACAAACCAATTGTGAAGTCTCGGCAAGAAGGGAAAAAATACTCGTATACAGTGATGCATGATGGCGTGTTAAGTGTAAAAAAAAGAACAGTACTTGCTTTACCGATGAGTTTTTACTAGTATCACCATTGTGGCCTTTACTGTTGATTTCTTCTTGTTTACTATTGAAAACTTCGACAGTAAAAATACGATTATTCGCGAAGAAAATAGCTGTCTTAGATATTAGGAGATGGAAATTATTATGAGCTCTTTCACTTCCTAAAGAGGAAGACGGCCATTATGTGTCAGTTTCGCTTTGTTTGCAAGCTATGTGTTCGAACCTTCAAAGCACATGGCTCAGATTATGGCATTATCATTTTTGTTTTTTACTTCGCGTACTACGTAAACATAAGCAGGAAAGAGTGTAGCCCCGAAGGTATTTTGAGTTTGAGAAGAATGGTGACCGGGAACAGGTCACCAAATCTGCATGTTAAAAGGTCAAGCTGTGCTGCGGATTTTCCTTAGTAACAACAGAATAATGAAGAATCATTGGGAATCCACTGAATGGGATCATAAGCGCAGAATGGGATTATAAGCGCAGGCAAACAAGTATCACATGCCGTTTAGTTGGACCTCATATCTGTGCCGCCAAACATTCTTAAAACTTATTCGGATTTGTAGCAGGTAGTACACCTTGCTGCAAGTCAGTCTTGAACCGGAGGCCGTTTTTGTGTATTATTATACGATAAAAGGCAGTTAGCCGGTCCAGTGCTCGATGTACACGTTACCAGTCATTTATAATTCCAGTACATAACCAGTCGAAGCGTTTCATGGGTGTTATTATCCCTTGATTGACGCAAATGATTGTTCTATTTGCTTTTATATAGTAACGTAGGCGTTTCATTACGTGCCTTCATCACAGCTTCCACGATTCTTTTTATTTATTTATCTGTTTTTTAATGTTCCCTGGGTTTTGCTAAATTTTAAGTACCATTTACGGTTAAGTTATCAGACTCAACACGTAGCTGTCATCTATAACTGCGTAAACCAGCTCTTACTGGTACTAGAAATTGTGTTTCTCACTGTGGGACTGCGCACGTATTCATACTTTCCTTCATATGGCGGCGCCGCGAGTGGTAGTCGTGCGGTCTAAGGCGCCATGTCACGGATAGCGCGGCTCCTCCGACCGGCGGTTTGAGTCCTCCCTCGGGCATGGGGTGTGTGTTGTTCTTAGCATAAGTTAAAGTTAGTTTAAATAGTGTGTAAGTCTAGCGGCCGATGACCTTATCCGTTTGGTCCCTTAGTAATTCATACACATTTGAACATCTTACTTAAATCTTTGGACTTGGTTGAGACTCAAGACATGTGTCTAAGTACAGAATAGCCGATACGGCAATTGGACACCAACAAAGCAAAATTTCTCTGGCATTGTATCGAGACATCGGCCATCCAAGGCATAGTCCCGTAGTTATTTCGAAATTTCCATAAAAATATATTAATTTATTCCTATTTAATTGTGTTCTTTATATGACAGCAATATTTTACGTATTTTACTCAAAACCCTTGCTAGAGATTAGATCCTTATTTCATATGTAATTTTCATTCCACCAAAAACTGTAGCTTCCATACGCTTCTGGTGTTGTGATTCTTTAGAAAATGGTAATTAAAAGTCTTTACGTTTGTTTAATTGTTGATTTAACTGACGTCTTAAGCGAAATGCTTCAAGCAGCGGTAATGTAACAGCAGAAAACTTTAATTATTGTCGTAATTGTTGAGATAACAACTGTGGGGGATATTCAACTCATAATTTAAAAATATTTTTTTCTTCAGGCATACTGAATTAATGTTTTCAGGTGTCACTGGTATGATTTGGTCAGTTTTCATTGGATAAGAATTCTCATACCAGTTGTTCCAGAAAACATAATTACACGCTAGGTTCACAAACCAAATCAGCCTTTCAACAATACATGAAAGAAGGAAAGTAAATAAGAAACTAAAGAATATAATTTAGTCTGGTCGCTCTTATTAGCGTCAAACTGATGATCACGTGGTAGCTTTTATTAGTGAGGCAACTGAAATTTTCTTCAGTCTTATCAATTATTTTATCAGCTACACATTTTCCATTTAGGTTCACGGCATTGAAAACTGCTTAGCATTAATCTATAATTAACATTGAATTAGCTGCTATAAGTTGGTAATTATTCGTTATCCAGCAAACAAAATTTCCGAGTAAAGCAAATGAACTTCTCAATCCAGATCTGCTACTCTTTAATCAAGCGTCATATATTACATTTTAACTTACGGTCACCACTCACATACATAAAATGATCTCCTTGTAAATTTCATGCTATCTGTATCTGTATCTGTCCATCTAGGAGTAATATTTTTATGAACTAATATTTTATTCAATATTTATACAGAAACCTGCCGCCAATAGGATCCATTATAAGGTACTATCAGTAAAGTATTTACGCTGATACTAACCCAAAGATGTGAACGCAGGAGCCAAATTCCCAATATTTTATGCGCATATATCAGTGTGTCGGAAAAATGACATTTCTATAAAATGTTCTGCAGGAAATTTCTATGTCATACATCTTTCCTTAGGTAGAATTAATCTGACCAAGATGCCATATTTGTTTACGTAAAATACATATCTTCATACGATATCTGTTTGAATAAATATTCGAAATGTCGCCTGTTGTAGCACGTCTCAAATATTGCTTCTTCTCGCTATACTGCTTCTATTTATTTGTTAACATCAAATTACATTCACTCGTTTCCTATCTTTCTACGGTGTGCATTACTGAAGTTCCCAGAATAAAACTTTCTGGTAGATTAAAACTTAATGTCGAGCTGGAGTTGGAATCTGGACAAAGGTATAACATGAGTATTCGACTATCAGTGAGGAACGAAATTCGTATTTGCGAGGAACGTTGATTCAATTGTCCTTAACGTTTCAGGCATTGCATTATATCTCATAGCTGCATACTATACGCATTGTAAATAAAAGAACCGAATACCGAGTTCCGGTGTCTACAAATAAACGCTAAAAGACAGAAGAAAAAATAATTTGGTTCGCTTGTTTCTAATTACCAAAAACATTAGTGGAACATTGTAGCATCATCTATATTTCAGTGGTTGGTCTGAAGATGATGATAATCGATTGAAACCTCTTACCATTTTAATAAATATTTAATAATGCCAGCAAGACTGTTTGAATTTCTGTTTTTAATCGTTTCTTTCTGTTGGAGAAAAGGTTAACAGTGAGTCATGAGAGGGTTTCACCTGCGTCCACAGGTTGGTAGATTTATAGTTCACGTACGTGCACGAATTGAGAAACTGTTAGAGGGGCTTAATTTCTTATCTTCACTAATTTCAGCGTACTGGCTACACAAGTAAATAATTTACAGCCCTGCTTTAAATGTCCAGAAATTAAAATTGTGGTCTTCAGAAAACGAAAAACTGAAGTATCCTATGAATACAATATCAATGAGTTACAGATGGAATCGGCCCGGTCATACAAATACCTGGATGTAACAGTTTTTAGGGATATGAAATGGAACGATCACATAGACACGGTCGTACATAAAGCAGGTGAGAGATTGCGGTTCATTGGTAGAATACAGAAAGGCAGTCCATCTACTGAGGAGATTGCCTACAAAAGTCGTGCAACCCATTGCTCAAGTGTGTAGAGTCGATACTAAATAGCAGTAACAGGGGATACTTAACGGCTACAAAGAAGGGCAACACGAATGGTGACGAGTGTGTGGTGCATGGGAAACTGCCACAAAGACACTGAACTAATTGAACAAGCATATTCTTGAAGATAGGCAGAGACTGTGCTGTGAAAGCCCGATTAGAAATTTACTAGATCCAGCGTTAAGTGATAAATTAAATGGCTCTGAGCACTAGGGGACTTAACATCTGAGGTCTTCAGTTCCTTAGAACTTAGAACTACTTAAACGTAACTAACCTAAGTACATCACAGACATCCATGCCCGAGGCAGTATTCGAACCTGCGACCGTAGCGGTCACGCGGATTCGGACTGAAGCGCCTAGAACCGCTCGGTCACAGCGGCCGGCAAGTATTAAGTTAAGGAATACACCAAAACCTCTTGTGTATCACACCCAGAGGGATCACGAATACAGATTAGACTATCTACAGGGCGCACATAGGCCTTCGATCGATCATTCTTTCCGCGCTCCATACATGAATGGAACGGGAAAATGCCCTAAAAATTGGTCCAATGGGGCGTACCCTCAGCCATCCACTTCAAAGATGTTTGCAGAGTATACGTATAAATACAGAATCCACACACGTAAATTAGATATTAAAAATGTAAGGAGCTCGAATTCAAAGTACGTACTTGAGCACTTTTATTTATTTTACTGAATAGCTGATTCCGTTGTGTTTCGGATAGAAACAATAAATTACGCGTCTTAGAAAAATGTTTGGAAGTATTTCGCTATCTTTAGATTCCAGGTCTATACGTAGCGTTTCACCTCTACCAGAGGTGAGAGAAGGAGCGGAGAGCACCGTCAGGTGGACATGGGCCGCACTCAGTTACTTCTCAGCCATTAGCGAAACATTCCTGATAAATTATATCTTACTGCGCTGACGTCGTGCGAGCGGTGTTCATCAGAAAGGGCAACCGACAAAACGAACCGGACGCGCCAATTTACATTTATCAGCGCCGTGCTCCGGAAACGACCATTTCGGTCTCCCACTGCCGTTCTTTTAAAAATAGGAAGAGTGGCAGCAGATCATCAGAAACTGCAGCATGCAAATCCCACCGATGTTTGCGTTTAGAGTGCCGTAATCCCGCAGCGGCGGCGCCCCCTGGACGGCAGTCGCTTTAATGGGCTGAAAACGCCATTAGAATGACAATGCGGGCCGGCGCAGATTAGCGGCCGTCGCCGTATTAATTGATACGAGGCGGCGGGCGGCCGGATCACGGGGGCGGATCTCGGCCCAAATTGGATCGCATCTGGCGCCACCTCACACCCTCCCCCGGTGCCCGCCGCCACCCCTCGCCGAGGAGAGTGCAGCCGCGTCGGCGTGACTTCCATCGGTCCACGTGGCGTCACATCTGCCTCACCAGTGTGCGCCGTTTCGCGAACGAAACTTGTTCTCATTGTGGGAGAGGCTTGTTTGTCTTCTATCAGCCGAGCCGTTCTGAAGTGATCCTGAGCTCCTGGCAGAAACATCTGATTTATTTCCCTCCCTCACCCAGCCGCCTTTCCATATAGTCTCCCCCACCATCGTGCTTTTCACAATATATGTTACATTTTTACAGAAAGACGAATTCCGTCGCAAGGAAAATAACAGCGCTCTTACAAATAACCTTACAGGTAGGGTAAACACAGCTAAAGAACTTGTACCTAATGTGAATTAGGTTCGAGTCCTCCCTCAGGCATGGGAGTGTGTGTTGTCTATAGCGTAAGGTAGTTTAAGTTAGATTAAGTAGTGTGTAGGCTTAGGGATCGATAACCTCAGCAGTTTGGTCCCATAAGACCATACCACAAATTTCCAAATTTCCTAATGTGAAGGGCTGTCAAACAATTTAAAATCGAGGATAGTAAAATAGTGTTACACACACTCCGTCTTCAGGCCACAAGTGGCCCATAGGGACCAACCGACCCCCGTGTCATCCTCAGTTGAGGATGCGGATAGGAGGGGCTTGTGGTCAGCACACCGCCCTCCCGGTCGTTATGATGGTTTTCTCTAACCGGAGCTGCTACTATTCGGTCGAGCAGCTCCTCAATTGGCATCACGAGGCTGAGTGCACCCCGAAAAGTTATTAAAGTGAGTCCAAATTCGCAATAGCTGTTTATTGTGTTTTTCCCTGTGTGACGACGGGCTTCGTACTTTAGAGGTATATCTTCAGGTTATATATAACTAATACTTCATGTTCCATGACTTCCAAGGTCCAAGTGCACCATAAAAACGTGTCACTCCTCGCTAAAACCATAGATGAATCGGCATATTGGCATCCGATCCAAACCGTGCATGATAAGTAAAACATCTCCATAACTCTGTCAAAAGACGATCCCGGACAGCACATGACAATCCACGTCTGACAGGATAAAACCTTCGTCAAAATCCGCATTTAGGATCGGATGCCGGTTCATGTATGGTTTTACCGAGGAGTGACATGTTTTTATGCGCTTTTACATCTTGTAAGTCGTGGCACATGAAGTACTAGTTTTATATCACCTGAAGACATAACTCCAGGGTGTGAAACCGGTCGTCACACCGGAAAAAACAATAAACAGCTATTGCGGATTTGGACTTTCACTCAGTTTAATATAGACTGTTTTACCATATTTGATTTTGAATTGTTTGATTGTCCTCCACTTTGGGGACAGTGATCTTGTTCTATAAAATTTCGAGAAAACTGCCGAATATCTGTAATTTGCTGATACGACATTTCGGCTCAGGGTCTTCTGCCCGTCTTCAGGTGAGGCTGAGGAGCTGTACCCTAAGCTCCACTATTTAAGATGCCGCCGGCGTGTGCGTTGTGTCCTAGTTGTCATCTTGCACGCGTTGCTTGAGCTGATGCTCTTCTGCGCCCTTCGCGATGAAAACTCGCTTCTTCAATATTGAAACGGTTGTCTTCACACAGTAAGATCGCAGGACGACGCCGGTTACGCAGTGCACGAAGTTCTTCTACAATCGGGTTACATGCAGAATTTTACTGGAAACCACCGTATCGATTCGTAAATAGTTCAGACAGTCTTATATCCACTGATTCATTGATGACTGAGCTCCAGATGGGCTGCAATTTTTGTTTCATTATATTTCTTCGAATCATCAGCGCAAATTCAAAAAATGGTTCAAATGGCTCTAAGCACAATGGGACTTAACATCTGAGGTCATCAGTCCCCTAGACTTAGAACTACTTAAACCTAATTAGCCTAAGGACATCACACACATCCATGCCCGAGGCAGGATTCGAACCTGCGACCGCAGCAGCAGCGCGCTTCTGGACTGAAGCGTCTAGAACCGTTCGGCCACAACGGCCGGCAGCGCAAATTCAGTGTTCACCGACAGCAGACTTATTTACCTGCACAAGGTAAGTATGCTGCTGATGTTCTAGAATACGATGCTATAAAGTGCGCGTCGTTTACCCTATAAAAGATTTGCCACATTCACACGGAATCGTGTAAACACCTGCTTTGTATAACTCTAAGTCGTCTTCAACACAGCCCAACAGCGCTGATATTTTGGAAAGAGACCGAAAGATTACTTTAACTTTATATCTTCTTAATATTCTGGCTATTTTACCTGAAACATTTCCAATATATATGCTTTTGACGTCCTTCCAAAATATCAGCGTTTTTAGGATCTGTTAAAGACGACTTAGCGTTGCGCAAGGCAGGTGTTTACACGATTCCGTGTGAATGCGGCAAATTTTATATAGGGCAAACGATGAGCACTGTGAAGGATCGCAATATAGACCATCAGCGGCATACTCGTCTTCTCCATGCAAATAATTCCGCTATCGCTGGACACTGTATTTCCGCTAGTCATCTGATGAAATGTAACGAAACAGACTGTGGCCCTTAAGTCAAACTTCTAGAGGTCAATCACGAATGGCTCAATGGAAATATGACTGTCTCAATCCCTTATGAACCGAGACGGCGGTTTCCAGTTAAATTCTGCATGGTACACGATTATAGGAAAACTTCGTGCTGTGTGTAACTGGCGTCGTCCTGCGATCTTACCGTGGTAGGGCAATCACTTAGATATTGAAAAGACGAGCTATCACCGCTGAAGGCGCGAAGAGCAGTGCACAGACTTACAGCAGAAACGCGTGCGCTCAAGCGACGCATGCGCTCAAGCAACGCATGCGCAATGCCAACTTGGAAAACCATGCGTGTGCGGGCGGGATCTAAAATAGGGGAGCTTAGTGTACTGCTCGTCGCTATTCACCTGAAGATGGACGGAGGACTCTGAGCCGAAATAACGTACCAGCAAGTTACAGACATCCGGCAGTCTTTCCGAAATCTTATAGAACAATCTGTACGCCGGGAAAGTTTTAAATGACGCTAGAGTGATCATGTTCTATAATTTTAGTGTCGATTCGACCCGCATTCGGATAGGCAACGCTAAATGTATGCGGACGAAAGCTTACCTGGAGTAACAGTAATAAATTATGTACACCTTTCTCGTGAATCAGTCAGTACATAGGTGAAAACCGTATCAAAATTTTTCAGTAATTGCTAACGTAAGCCTTCACATACACACAAAAAATATCGCGGCGGTGGACTTTAATTTATGTATAGAAGATGAAGATACGTACAGATGTACAGATGGTAATAATAATTTCGTGTGGCTAAATGACATGGACGCCACTTCAGCTACTTCCTTGTTCCTAGCCGACCCCTCTTATCCAGCTGTGGAAATGGGACATATAGTTTGCCCCGGCGTGGTTAATGAGACACATATGTCTACTGTAGTAACACGTAGTTTTGAGTGTTGGGAAAATACTAAGAACCACGGGATGGATATGTAGAAGGCTGTGAACGATCAAATGGGGCGGCATTTGTTTATACGTGGTACAGTGCGTCTGCTTCACGCGAATAAGATAAAATCACATCTTCTCCATTCCACAAATATCTGAAGTAAATAACTGTGTTTTCTCGTACGTCATAGATATTGTTTTTGCCGCCAGGGGTGGCCGGGTAGGCCGGGGTGGCGGTTCTAGGCGCTACAGTCTGGAACCGCGCGACCGCTACGGTCACAGGTTCGAATCCTGCCTCGGGTATGGATGTGTGTGCTGTCCTTAGGTTAGTTAGGTTTAAGTAGTTCTAAGTTCTAGGGGACTGATGACCTCAGAAGTTAAGTCCCATAGTGCTCACAGCCATTTGAACCATTTTTTTATATTGTTTTTAAACATCACTACAAACCTCAGTCATTATGCTGGTTTGTAGATAATTTGTATGTAGTGCGACGTATATACCCCATAAAATTTCGAAGTATGTAGAAGACATTGGCGTGTGGTATGTCAAAGCCATCTTCTAGTGTTACGTTGAAAAATTGTGTGCGATATTTCATTATTTCATTGTCAGGCGAACAAATGTATTTGGTACTGATTTCGTATACTACTTTTTCACGTTTGCCGTCATGATAGAATCATTCTAAAATTAAAAATTTAACCCCAAAAATCCTAGGTTCCCGTGAAAACATGGATCTAATTAGGTTCGTGCGATACATGTGACCCACATCAACGATTTTCAAAATCGGCCATCTTACAATTTTTTGTTAGTGAAATTGTATTATTTATCACAAAGGAAGACCAGTATTTGACCGTCTATTTTTCAAATATATGCAATATGGATTTTAACCATGAAAAGGTGAACGTGGAATGCGAACCACTTTTTTTGTTTCTGCCGAATACCCCCATCAGTGAGAGATAAATATTAAGGAAAAAAAAAGAACTGTGGCCCTACCCGTATTCTATCACGTACTTTATCACAAAACCACCACTTTCGACCAATATTCTCGGTAAACTTCACTACTCTCTGGATTTGCGAAAGCTGTTACTAATTACTGCTTTTCCCACCAGATACCGCCTCTTAGTTACGTGGCTAGCTCGTGACTAGTTAGTAAATGTGCAATTGCTTCGAAACGTGACTCCAGACACTAATTAAATTCGGAACAGAAAAAATACAAATAATAAACAATCATCATTACTTAGAGGTAATACATTGTACATACAAATCTTTCTCGTGGATCAGTCTGTACATTAGTGATACAATATTAAAATCTCTACAGTAGTTCCTGATGTTAGCCCGAGGAAACAGTAAAAAACTGCGGCGAAGGACTTGATAATATTTGTAGCTATGCAAGCTACATAGAAGATGAAGACTGTACATATACTGTAGCAACAAGTTTCGGGGGAATGAGGCTATATTCAGATACAAAATGTGCAATTATGAAATCTACCACGACATTAGCTTTTGCAAGTCGTCAAAGTTTTTCTCTCCATATTTCAGACCTGGAGATGGCCTAATTCAGTCGAAACCGATCAATACAATGAAAATTCTTTATCTAGACTTTGACTTGTTCATAATATGCTAAGTTTTATTAATCTTTCATTCTCTATACTAATTCACCCACTCGTCCTCCCCTCCTCCTCCTCACCCCCCCCCCCCCCCCCGACCGACACCTACCGCTACTCAGCAGGATATATAAGTGATGTATTGTTAAAAAGTAATACGTTAATGAACTATAGTAGTGGTAAATACTGCACACACGAAATTAACTGGATCACTGGAGCAAACAGATTTCAGACTGCAAATATTTTCTAAAAGATTGAAAATAAAACAATTCTTTGAGCTCACTGTGTGCCTGTGCCCTCACGTGCCCTCAGCAGAGGTGAATCTTGTCACCCCATTGGTGCTGCTCTCTGCCCCAGGACCCACTTCGACGCGAGTGTGGAAGCATGACTTGAAGACCGACAGAGAAGAGAAATCAAAGATTACACAAAGATTACTCATGCAATAGGTGAACCAAAGCCTAGCCACATTATGGAGAAAACAAAGACAGTCCACTCATCCACAAACATCAGTATTCACAGCGTCTTAAAAACGTACTGTAAAAGATACAAATAAAAAGAAGAAAAATTTGTCTTCTTCTACAGCATTCATAAGCACAGCTCATAACACTTGTATATAGTAGTTATGGCGCACCTTGTTAGTGTTTATATCACAAAGTCTCTATTACCATTATTTTTTGTGAAAATTACCTGTGTTTCATTTTGTCTGCTGTTGAAGGAAGGTTATTATTTCAAGGCATGAGATGTTAACGCAAAAAATTGACGTAGTTTGAACTTGAACGTCTGCGTTTGCTTCCTCAAAATTTGTTGTATGTGTTGGACACAGCTTTATGGCAAGAATTTCCACAGTGCAACAGATATAATCAAGTTTTATCTGCTAATTTTAGCTACGTACCATGGTCATCTACCTTATGAAATTTAATGTGAAAACAGCCTTTGTACTGTTGTCCTGCCAAAAATAAATTTCAGTTCCTTTACAAAGAGGGAGTGGAGCCTGGTGTTTTCATCACCCATCTGCTTGCGTCTGAGGAGATTTGTCACTACCGAATAAAACGTAATTCTACAAATTCGATACAAACTCTTTATAGCCGTTATAAAAAAATCTTGTTTCACGCTATCGAAACAGGAGAAGCAAATAACTGGAAAAATATTTGATCAGAAAATGGTTCAAATGGCTCTGAGCACTATGGGACTCAACATCTTAGGTCATAAGTCCCCTAGAACTTAGAACTACTTAAACCTAACTAACCTAAGGACATCACACACACCCATGCCCGAGGCAGGATTCGAACCTGCGACCGTAGCAGTCCCGCGGTTCCGGACTGCAGCGCCAGAACCGCTAGACCACCGCGGCCGGCATTTGATCAGACATTCTGTAATACCACCTGATAAAGATCTGTATTCAAAAATTACTAGGACGAACATTTTCCTGTTAGAGAGCAAATAATCATTTATAAGGGGGCTAAATGATGTTCCCGCGTATATCGCTGCATAGATATCTGACTGTTCTACAATGTGAGGTGTGGGAGATAGAAAAGTACATTGTTTTATCTTCGAGGTCTCCAGTGACCGTACTCAAAGGTCGGAGATGGAATAAATTACACGTGGGCCCTGGTTCGATTCCCAGCCGAGTCGGAGCTTTTGTCAGCTCGGGGACTGAGTGTTGTCTTCATCTTCATTTCATCATCATCAACACGCGATTCGGCGACTGAATTTCCCCATGTACGGTCTCCCGGTCATCAGAGCCATACGATCATTTCTTTTTTTCTGTGCGTATTCTTTGTTTCTCCTCATTTCGTTACTGCCTGTTCAGTCCAGTCATAAGATTAACAACTGTACGATATAAATATAGAGAGTAATTCCATATCTTCCTGCCACCACGAAAGACTAACGCGTTGGTCATTTTTCTCTGATAAGTAGTTTACAAACTCATACTTATCTTAGCGGCTCCTAGCCACGTTGGGTAGTTCATTGCCGGAACAGTGCCCGTTAACAAGACGACTCCCGGCATTCTGTCTTTCTTGCACGAAGAATTTAACTTTACTTGCAATTTTTAACATTCTGAAAACAGTGGGAGCGCTTTAGGCTGAACGCCAGTCGTATTCAGACAGGTGAACAACGTGTATTTTCAGAAATAAGTAGCAAATACTGGAAAACCGGATCAGAACTTTTTGACTAAATTGGAACCCGATTCCATCCCATCAACTCCAGTACTCTGCGCAGTATGGCGTCACTCGTCCGAATTCCTTTTTCAGAACTACGAGAAGTTCGTGTCAGTTGATGACGTTTCTCGTTGCTAAGTTCTAGTTGTAGCAGATGTGGATGTATGTTTAATGCTGCATGAACGTTACCATAAGGCTTGCGCAATCAATTAAGAAATATTATACGCGACTAGCAATCTTTTGCGTTTGCAACCGCAATGTATGGAAAAAAATATACCAACATTTCGGCAAATTTTGGATTTAGCACATTTAGAATACCGTTAGAGCAGATTGTCATTAATTTCGAATCACTAAATGAGGTGGCGCAGTAATTACAACAATTGACTCGTATTTGGTAGGAGCACAGTCAAACTCACGTGGGACCATCCAAACGTAGATTTTCCTTGGTTCACCTGAAATCAGTAAAATCACGTCATGATAATTTATTTGAAAAAGACACAGCCGATTTGCTTCTACAAGCTTTCCTCCGTTTAGGCTCATCTCTAATGATCTTGTCGCTGACAGTGCCTTAAACCATTATGTTCCTTTCTCACCTTTTCATCCAAAGCGGTGGCGTCGTACACACAGGTCAACCATACTGCCAATGACTACTGCTGTGGAGGTCAGCGCTGATACAAAATATTTGTTTCCGTCCAATATTTGAAAGTGTAAAAAGAAAAAGATACACAGGGCTTTATCTTCTATACAGTGTTTCGAGTTCAAGACGTTTCTAAGCAAGAGGAGATAGATTAGTTTCACACAGGGAAGTAATTTCGGTCAACGTTTCTTCAATGAAAAGTGTAATGGAGCGAAATTCGTCTTCGTATTAATCAGTGCAACAGATACTTAGTTTATTTCGTCAGCTGCTTCACTAAAATAGCGGATAAAATCCGCAGAAGCCGTGGGGCTACTTTCTCGGTCCTCCCGAGGAGGCAGGGCGTTTCCCGCAGTCTCTCACCTGACCAAACAGCGAAGTGAAAGCGGGAAATCTTGTCATCAACACTTCTGCGCAAAGCGATATAATCTGAAACGGGCAGGATTACGCAACATGTAGTTCTCGCCGACATTTCTATCAACGCGCAGCAGCCATACACGTCCATTTGATGTTTCTCGTATAATCTAGTGTCTAGTAAGGTTTGTCGAAGCTCCAACCGTGAATTCTAATTGGATAACCATGCTTGGTAAACTTGTTGCTCTTTCTCTCACTGAAGAAAGTAAACCTTTACCGGAATATTTTTTTATTTCCCCTAACGTTCATTCCGCCTAGTACGGCGTGCACTTTTCCAAGATTTCTCAAATTCTATTGTTACGAAATTTTGTGGAAGCTACGAATAGTCTTGACAGCAGTTATATGAAGCATGGAAATCATACCTACCGCTGACACATCAAAATTTGTGTCGAACGAGGACTCGAACCTCGGATTTCCCGCTTATCGCGAGCAATCGCCTTAACCATATCGACTATGTGTGCACGCTTCCAGGGCCGATCTAAACCTTTATACTCCACAGTGTCTACGTCTTGCACGACTAGAAAAGTATATATATATATATATATATATATATATATATATATATATATATATATATGTGTGTGTGTGTGTGTGTGTGTGTGTGTGTGTGTGTGTGAGTGAGTGTGGGGAGGGGCGGGGAGAAATAGAAAAAGAGAGAGGCAGGAAAGAAGAGATGGGGCAGAAAGAGAGAGGGAGAATGTGTAACATGGTGCTATAGTGTGAAACATTATGTGGTCAAAGGATGAAATGAAGATATGTTAGACGAGATTAGCCGTGAAATTATAAATTATACTAGCAGAGGGTAGACGTCAACGGCGTGTTAGTTGTGGCATCTGGTAGTCGCTGATTTGGCAGTAAAGAGGAACTAGAGAGTAAATTTTTGGAAGAGAGAAAAACTAAACACGTATTATTACACATATTATTGATTACATGAAACATAAATGCGGAGATTAATAGTTTCCTACATTATAGCAACGAGGAGCTTTATAAAACGCTAAAGCTAGTTGACTGCTCGATTACAAAAATAATACAGAAGGAAAAACATACTACTGCATTCAATACTCAGAGCGATACTGCACCAGTTTTATCACAGCTATGTGCAACCGTAGCTTAATGCTTTTGCTTTCATAGTACAACTGCGGATTCTAAATACGCCAAAATACACTTTAGATGTGTTGGATTGGTGGATAACTTCCTACGATTTTTCTGTAAGTTTAATAAACAAAACAGGTACACATAACAGAGACTTTAGTCATCAATCATATATTCTCCTTCATTATTTACAAAAGTCTGACAATGCTGGGGTATCTTCTAGATTCCACGATTGTAGAAATCACGTCGTTCTGAGGTGAAGAACTCGTCGAGCTATGTTCGGAACGCATTTCCATCGGAAAGGGACTTCCTTGAAGGTTATTCAATAGAGAACACTGAAGGTGAAAATCTGAGGGCGCAAGATCAGGTGAATAAGGTGGCTGCGGAATGGCATCTAGTCTAACTCCTGCATATTGTTTTTTTGTGAGCCTAGCAGGGCAGGAGTTATCGTAGAGTAATCACTTCACGGAATCTTCCAGATAGTCGTTCATGGATCCCGTTTGTAACACGTCTCAGTTGTTCAATAAATGTCGGCAGTAATGGTTAAACCTCGGTGGGGCAGATCGATGTGCACCATACAGTCGCTGTCCCACCATCCCACCAGGTGCATAACTTTGTTTTATGTGAACGCGTGCAGGTCTTTGACTGGGGAGTTGCTGCTTTGTTTGGGTTCAACCATTCCTTGCTTTTCCTTGTGTTAGCATAATGACTCAATTGTTCGTCAACGGTAACGTTACAGGATGAGTATCGTCGGTGTTGTTATGAGCCAACTGATGACGAACATGCAGAAATGCACATACAGCCACCAGCTGATGTTTTTGCCTTTGATTTAGAGCAACCGGTACACATATAACCGATTTTTGAAACTTTCCCATTGCTCACAAATGTCGCAAGTTGGTGGAATGATCACAGTGCATCACATATGCCAGTTCTCTAGTACACTGCTGTGGAACATCGTCGATTAATGCGTTTATAGCACCTTCATAAACATCGAAAAGTTTCCTGAACGTTGTGAGTCACTAATGTCAGTACTATCCTCCTTAAAACACGAAAACCTTTTTCTTGTCATGCTCTGTCCAATGGCGTTATCCTCATACACGGCGCAAAAGCTTCTGGCTGCCTCCGCTGCTGTCACCCCTCTACTGAACTGAAACAGAGGAATGTGTCGGGAATATTCCGAATTCTCCACACGGTATTCCATTTTCTAGTGTCCACAGCTCCACTCACTATCACCAAACGACAAAATTACAACATGTTAAAACTCAGATAGTAAGGGTGAACGGCAAATAATAAATGACAATCGATAAACAAACCCATAGCAACCGGTACATCTACAAAAAGGTTACGAACTTACGCACAAGCCTAACAGTTATCTCCGTGTTCTTAGAGAAGATAGAATTCTTTCTGTTCACTCCAACACTACTTCGACAGCCTATTTATCCATTGAGTCAAATGTTAGCACACAAATGAGACAAGTATGTGGATATCGTGGTAACCTGACTTTCTCTTACGAATAATCTGTTTTGTATGTATTACACCCCAAAGCGTTTACTCTGTCCTTTCTGTCTAAAAACATTCGACAGCCAAGATCGCATAAATGTTTCTTTGTTTAAAACAACCGGTTCCGACAGATTTTACTGTCACCTTCAGGTCTTAAAAATATTTTTGTTATGAAACGTGTTCATTTTACGTTGGACCTCACGCAAAGTTGTCGTGTGGATAAAAATCAGCACCTCATAAAAAGTTTGTCATAATTTTTATCCACACGACAACTTGTCATGAGGTCCAACGTAAAATGAACACCTTTCATAACAAAAATATTTTTATGACCTGAAGATCACAGCAAAGTCTGTCGGAACGGATTGTTTCAAACAAAGAAATATGTATGCGATCCTGGCTGTTGAAAGTTTTTACCAAGTAAAACAGATCGCTCCTTCTCAAAATGAGAAATTTTTTTCCTTTCTTGTTTGTGGTCTTAATAGGCATATTTTTATTGCCATAAAGCATGATTTCGTGGGGCCTTCAAAAAAAAAAAAAAAAAAAAAAGCTGCCAGTGGCATAGTTTGCCTCAGTCGTGTATTAGGTGACCACAATATTATTGGGCCTGGGAGTGAGCGCGCTTCGATCGGCTTATCGTGATACTTCACGAGAAGCGCTTGATAGTATATGCACAACTGTCTTGAAATCACAGTGCGATCCGTTTTCCTTAGTCACCACTGTACTTGTTTACTGTAAAGTCACCACCCGTCCCCGATAATGGCCACGGGAGGCAAAAGTGCAATAATATCGTGGTCGGGTAACAGCCAGTCAGAGCAGTCAGCTCACGAGGCGGTCGGCCGTTGCAGCCCGCACCACTGCCCGTATTTCCCCGGCCCCTCAACAGCCCCTCCGTTTACGTATCCTACAACACCCGTGTTGCAGCGACTAGAAAAACAAATTCGTATCCATCGACTGTCATTAACCGCTTCAGCGGGCGTTTCCGCGCTCTGTCGGCGGATGAAGTATTTGGAACCGCTATGCATGGAAAATCTCCCGCAACTTCACATCGCCAAGTGTTGACAGTGTGATTATTTAGCTGTACACCGCCATTTGCTTGCTCTGTAGTCCAATGTTTACGTCCCTATGTTCCTGTTTCATCACGGAGTGCATCTGAAAAGCTGTTCCGATTCTCATGCATATACCACAGAAATGGAAACCATCAACAAAAAAAAGATTTTCGGATGATTATTGACTTACCGAGTCACTGAAATTAGAGAGTATATTCTGTTGGTTTTAGGCCTTTGTTGCTACAGGCACTCTGATTTCTGAGTAAACCACAACTGATATGGTTTAAATGTGTAACAACAACTTTTATTATCATAGCATCATCTCAAGAATAATTAGATTAGGTTGATGTTTAAGTTCATAGCGTTTTTGTTTTGCAGTCTGGAATTCCGATTGCTATGGGTTTATTTTTCGATTTTTGTTTTTATTTGCTATTTGAACTTACATTTGGAGATATTCTGTGGAGCTGTAGACGCTAGAAAATAGAGCGCTATGTGGAGAAATCGGAACATTTCCGACAGATTCTCCTATTTGTGTTCGACAGATGCGTGACAGCAACGGAGGCAGCCAGAAACTTTTGTGCCGTGTACGTGGATAACGCCATTGGACAGAGCACGGCAAGAAAACGGTTTTCTTGTTTTCAGCAGGATAGTGTTGACATTAGTGATTCTCCACGTTCACGAAGCCCTTCGGGATTTAATGAATATCCTATAAACGCATTAATCGACGATGATTCAAAACAGTGTACTGAAGAACTGGCGTATGTGATGAACTGTGATCATCCCACCATCTTGCGACATTAGTGATCAATGGGAAAGGTTCAAAAATTGTGTGTATGGGTACCGCTTGTTCAAAAATCGGGTGTATGGGTACCGCTTGCTCTAAGCTAAAGGCGCAAAAATAAGCCGGTGGTTATATGTGCATTTCTGCTTGCTCGTCGTCAACTGGTTAGTCAACAACACCGACCATTCCCATCCTATATCGTTACTGGCGACGAAAAATCAAAAAAACAAGGAATGGTTGAAGCCAAACAAAGAAGCAACTCCCCGCTCAAAGACCTGCGCGCATCCACAAAAGATAATGTTATGCACCTGATGCAGCAGCGGCTGTGTGAAGTGCTACGAATTGCTTCCCCGAGGTAACCCTTACTGCCGACGTTTACTGTCGACAAATTCGATGTCTTGCACACGTGATCCACGAACAACGACAAGGAAAACTGAGCGAAGCGATGCTAATCCACGATAAGAGCCGCCCTCATTCTGCTGACAAAAAGCACTATACAAGAGTTGGGTGGAAAGCCATTCCGCACCCACCTTATTCTCCTGATCTTGCGCCCTCAGATTTTCACTTTTAGCGATCTCTATCGAATAACCTTCAAAGAGCTTCCCATCCTGATGAAAATGCGTTCCGAAAATGGCTCCACGAGTTCTTCACCTCAAAACAACGTGATTTCTACAGTCGCGGAATCGAGAAGTTACCCCAGCGTTGTCAGACTTTAGTAAATACTGAAGGAGAATATATGATTGTTGACTTAAGTCTCTGTTATATGTATTTTCTGTGTTTATTAAACGCTTATGGTTCAAATGGCTCTGAGAACTATGGGACTTAACATCTGTGATCATCAGTCCCCTAGAACTTAGAACTACCTAAACCTAACTAACCTAAGGACATCACACACATCCATGCCCGAGGCAGGATTCGAACCTGCAACCGTAGCGGTCGCGCGGTTCCAGACTGAGGCGCCTAGAACCGCTCGGCCACATCGGCCGGCAAACGCTTATGGATAAACGCTACGAACTTATGCAGCAACCCACTATTTATAATTAAAGTTTTACGGTACTGATATATACGGATCATTGTATGGAAGATACAACGAATACTGGTTGTTAATTCCGCAAAAAGTAATTACTGCTATCTGAAAAACTAATTTTATGATCACGCAGCTGCACCCATTTAAATCGTGTTTTATAATTTTACTTAAATTATTTGTTATATTTTAACTAAAGTTCAGTCTTGATCACAACACTTATGTCTCAATAACATAGGTGACCGGTTTCGGTTATATTTATATAACCATCTTCAGACCCATGGCTTCCTTGGAGGATGGTCAGTGACTTCGTAGCAGCTGAGGGGAGCTCCGCCTACCATCCTCCTAGGAAGCTATGGGTCTGAAGATGGTTATATAAATATAACCGAAACCGGTCACCTACGTTATTGAGACATAAGTGTTGTGATCAAGACTGAACTTTAGTTAAAATGTAATACTTTATTGATCACTGTTCCAAAAATGTTTACCAAAAATGTATAAAATATTTGTAATTTCAGAGGTTGTCTATCATTTTAAATGTACGACCTGAAAAACTAAGGTCGGATATCCGCCGTCAGCGCCACGCATCGAAAAGCACTTGTATTTCCGCAAACGTTCGTGCACTGTTGGTAGTTGACACCCTGCCTAGTTAAAACTGACACTGAACATTTTTTTACAAGTTCAAATTGCCGACTGAATTTTATAATTTTTAGTTTTTTTCTTTTGTCGACTCATAATGAACGTTCTTTTGAATCTTAAAAGCACAGCGGATGATAGCAATAGACGAAACGTCTGAATAAATGAAGAAAAATATATCAAACGATGTAGTTACCTTTATTCACAAACAGCCACTACTTTCCTTTATTAATATAGTAACCCATCGACAATCTCATTTTTTGTTTTGTTTATATGAAATTTATTTCCTGAAGTGCGTGCAGCGTACTTATAAACATCTGAGAAAACATCGGTCAGCTGTTTGTGAGTCATCAGAAAATCTTTTATGTAAAATCAAAACGATCTTAACATTGAACTGAAAGTCGTTAACATCTGGTCACAATACGGTTAACGTTTACAGTTGCGTGTAACCTAGAGTTGCAGATCTGAAGATGGTTCTGTAGACACTGCGCTGTTCAAGACTAAGTGAAAACGTACCCCAGTTCAAAATTTAACTACAATTAGTTTCCCACATAAGGGTCTCGTTCATTTTTTTCTATAGGACTAATAGTCTGCGCGTAGCGAGCGAGGGAACATGACAACTTCGCATGTGGGTTTTTAATCGTATGGCAAGGGCCCAGCGTCGGGCAGACCGTTCGCCGGGTGCCGGTCTTTCAATTTGACGCCACTTCGGCGACCTGCAGTCGAAGAGGATGATAGGATGATGATAAGAACAACACAACACCCAGTCCCTGGGCAGAGAAAATTCCCCGGCCTAGCCGAGAATCGAACCCGGACCCAGAGGACTGACAATCCGTCACGCTGACCATTCAGCTACCGGGGGCGGACAACATTTCAGCAAACAGCCTTGACTGTTAATTAATTAATTAATTATCGAATGCGTCTCCTCTGTCTCATAATGCGCTAACTTCCTGTAGAACGTCTTTAAAACAAAGAAACCAGATTGTTTGTGGGAAAAACGTTAAAAGTTACACTTCTTCACTGAACTCTTACAGCAGGACGACGACGAATTGGCTGTTGTCAGTCGCTGAAAAGATTAATTCAGCCGGAGCAGCTGCAAGCCAAGACTGAGCTAGCAGTCCACCGTGCGACAGACATCATTTGTTTGGCTTTTATACGCAAAATGTGAAGAAAAATATTCAGAGACATAATTATTTTAAAATTCGTACGATGTCCGTTATAAATCATAACACAGAGTGCCCTTAGTCGCAAGTCCTGTACATTCGCAACATGTCAGAAACGCCTTTAGCGCCACCTTTTATCACAATTACCTTAAAAAATAAAATCTCACAGAATGGATATATTCCTTCGCAGTATTATCTTTCGCAATAACGTCTTGTAAAAAGAACGTATGTGTAACGGAAATCAGTATATATATAAAAAAAATACTTTACTTGTCGGGAAAAACGAGTGGAACATGTAACTGTGACTCTTCAGTACCTGCAGCTTAGCCCCCTTCCAATACTTAGATGAGCTCTGTTTCACACATAACGCACTGTTTGTAAAATATCATCTGTTGAAGAGCCTACAGTAATTCGAAAGCTGGAAACGGAGCCTCAAACCTATACACCAGCGGGATCTAAGAGCGAGGTGCCATCTTACCCGTTATTGTCTGTTTCTCATTGCTTTTCCTACCTTCCAAAGGATATTCGGTGTCACCCTACGCTTCTTGTGACTCAACATTCTGTCGATTTTCGACAAAGGCAACGCCTACATTGTTGTCCTCATCCCGCTGTTACTTTGGGGTCAGAACCTGCCCACCACCTGGCGCGGGTTCGAGGTAATGCTGACGATTCGTTTGCAACAGTTCACTCACATAACTGTATCTTTCTTTGTGCTGTAAAATTTTATCAACCGTAGGTATTTGATATTTCTGAGTCCCTGCTTTCCCTGCACTTCACTGTAGAGTGAAGAATTATTAGAGCTACCTGGAACTATCTAGAATAACCGGCCAATGTGAATTACACAAGAATTACATGAACCGGAGATGAGTCTGTGCATTACTGGTAAGTTTCCTTTGTTACTGAGTCCTGGGTGTCTGCAGTGGTAACGTCAGCTGTTGAAAGTAGCATGACGAAAGACTGACGTAGCGAATACGACTGTAGTGTTGTTCCATAGATGTTGGCAGGCACAGGAGTACTCTGCAGCCTTCTATGTCTACTGGTTTAATTCTGTTTATTAAAAGGCGCCTACAACGGTAACATTAAGTTCTGAACCTTTTCACGTTTGATGATGCACTGTATTTTGCTACACCTTACTTGAAAATGGCTACTCGGCCAAAACTGCTACAGTGGGTAAACAGTTGTAACATTTATAGAACTCGATGAACGCCAGTCATGAAAAATTAATTCTTTTCCTCCTGCACCTATTCCTTCTTCCCGTGACGGTCGTCAGTGACAGTGTCGGTGCCATTTCGTTGGCAGATACCTTTCCCCCAGGAAGGAATCTGTGTACTACATCTAGCTGCGTCTAGTAAACATCTACTGTGCCAAGTCTGTTAACGTTTTCGTGGTGTTTGCGTAGCGTCTGAGGTAGACGTGGGAGTCAGCTCAGTATTTATCTAGTTTCATGTGGAAGGCGCTAAAAATCACATCCAAGCTGGCCAGCTTACCAGCCCTCGCAGACGTAGGTACGTCATGGATAATGCGATTTGGAAAATGTATTTGTAGGACATAAAGGTTTTAATGACATTCGCTGCCAGCGGGCGTTGATTTAAATCAATGGGGAAAGTGAAAATTTGTGGCGGACCAGGGTTCGAACCTTAATAGGCGGATGCGCTAACTATGGGGCCACCTAGACATAGTGTTTATCACAACTGTGCGTAGTATCATGGTACGCCCTTGGCCGACTCACATTTCAGCCTAGCGCCATCTATTTACAGCCGCCGTCAATGTCCTCCATGCTCCGTACTTTGAAATTCCCACAGGAGATCGAAAATGATTGTGCGTTCGCACCAAAGCTGGTGGATTCACAGTCCATCGACGCGACTCAATTATATGATTGTGTGGTGTTTGTTCTTTCGGACATGTCTGACAGAACAGACACCAGAACAGACACTATGAATCGGGTCACAAAGGAATTAATGACAGCAGCTACCACTGCATGCTAATTTAATTCAATAGGGAAAGTTCAAATTTTGTGCTGGACCGGAATTTGAACCCAGCTCTCCTGCTTTCTAGGCAGCTGCGCTGACCACGTGCCATTCCGACACAGCGGTCTCCGACAAATGCACTACCTACCCTACCGCGCTGCCTGTTCGATTCAGATTCTCAACTTATCCACACACTACTAATGTAGTTTCCCTTGCCCATTACCTTCATTAGTCGCATCATTTCACTAATTTCCGTACGAGTTGGAGCTTGAGGTGCATCCGCACTGAAATGATGTCCTAAATAACAGACACCACATATGTAATATCCATATTCCGCAGTTCCCACAGGATTGACACAAGTACTAGTCAATGTTCAGTACTCGCCATTAAAACTGCTACATCAAGAAGAAATGCAGATGATAAACGGATATTCATTGGACAAATATATTATACCAGAACTGACATGTGATTACATTTTCACGCAATCTGGGTGCGAAGATCTTGAGAAATCAGTACCCACAACAACAACCTCTGGCCGTAATAACGGCCTTGATACGCCTGGGCATTGAGTCAACAGAGCTTGGATGGCGTGTACTGGTACGGCTGCCCATGCAGCTTCAACACGACACCACAGTTCAAAAATGGCTCTGAGCACTATGGGACTCAACACCTTAAGTCATCAGTCCCCTAGAACTTACAACTACTTAAACCTAACTAACCTAAGGACATCACACACATCCATGCCCGAGGCAGGATTCGAACCTGCGACCGTAGCGGCCGCGCGGTTCCAGACTGTAGCGCCTAGAACCGCATGGCCACACCGGCCGGCGATACCAAAGTTCATCTAGAGTACTAACTGGCGTATTGTGACGAGCCAGTTGCTCGGCCACCATTGACCAGACGTTTTCAGTTGCTGAGAGATCTGGAGAATGTGCTGGTCAGGGCAGCAGTAGAACATTTTCTGTGTCCAGAAAAGCCCGTACGGGACCTGCAACATGCGGTCGTGCATTATCATGCTGAAATGTAGGGTTTCGCAGGGATCGAATGAAGGGTAGAGCCACGGGTCGTAACACATCTGAAATGTAACGTCCACTGTTCAAAGCGCCGTTAATGCGAACAAGAGGTGACCGAGACGTGTAACCAATGGCACCCAATATCATCACGCCGGGTGATACGCCAGTATGGCGATGACGAATACACGCTTCCAATGTGCGTTCACCGCGATGTCGTCAAACACGGATGCGACCATCACGATGCTGTAAACAGAACCTGGATTCTTCCGAAAAAATGACGTTTTGCCATTCGTGCACCCAGGTACGTCGTTGAGTACACCATCGCAGCCGCTCCTGTCTGTGATGCAGCATCAAGGGTAACCGCAGCCACGGTCTCCGAGCTGATAGTCCATGCTACTGTCAACGTCGTCGAACTGTTCGTGCAGATGGTTGTTGCCTTGCAAACGTCCCCATCTGTTGACTCAGGGATCGAGACGTGGCTGCACGACCCTTTACAGCCATGCGGATAAGATGCCTGTCATCTCGACTGCTAGTGATACGAGGCCGTTGGGATCCAGCACGGCGTTGCGTATTACCCTGCTGAACCCACCGATTCCATATTCTGCTAACAGTCTTTGGATCTCGACCAACGTGAGCAGCAATGTCGCGATACGATAAACCGCAATCGCAATAGGCTACAATCCGACCTCTATCAAAGACGGAAACGTGACGTTACGCATTTCTGTTCCTTACACGAGGCATCACAACAACCTTTCACCAGGCAACGCCGGTCAAGTGCTGTTTGTGTATGAAAAATCGGTTGGAAACTTTCCTCATGTCAGCACGTTGTAGGTGTCGCCATCGGCACCAACCTTGTGTGAATGCTCTGAAAAGCTAATCATTTGCATCTTCGTGGTGTAGCAATTTTAATGGACAGTAGTGTGTCACGCGTACCTATCTTCGTTCGGAAAGTCTCTTGGGGTCATTGCACTTTTGTACATTTGCTCTCACGCCATCTTTCCCTGTGTTTTTGCATTAGTACTGCGAAGCGCGTTTGCATGATGTTGGAGAAGCAGTGAATAAGAGTTAGAGAGAGGGAGAGAGAGAAGTGAGAGCAGTATGAGCGTGGGTTAACTGAAATAAATACGCAAACAAAGTGCAGGGGTGGGAGAGAGGCCGGGCGGCTCGTTAACGCGGCTGGCCGCAGAGCGGCGCTCGCGGCGACAAATGAGAGCGCAAGGCGGGCCCGGTGGCGCAGCTGCGCGGCCGCGGCTTCTGCTCGGCTATTCATGCCGCGATGGCTAATTATGAGCGCCGCCGTTGCTGGCCGCTGCAAACGCAGGCATGAAAGGAAAACGTTCAATTACCAGTCGCGCGCGGGATTCCTCCGCGAGGGCCGGCCAGGCAGCCGCGTGCGTGCAGATGCCGCAGCCGCAGCCACGCGGCCCGTCCGCAAATGTCGCCTCCGTAATTATCCCTTGCGGCCGCAGACGTCCAGTACGGATGACATTAGTTACAGGTGTCGAGGTTTTCTGACAGATTACTCTCCGTGATGATATGACGTCTCTTTATAACCGGCATCCGATGCCGTTCTTTGCTCAGAACCGGATGAACCTTCCTAACTGGTCAATACTGGCACAGTATTGCTTCCACAACATCGACTATACTTTGCCCCGGTCGCACTTTCGTCTGAACTATATTGAAGACCATCCCAGTTCAGTACGCGCTTTGTTAATGAAACAATTACATTATTTACAGTTCAAACCTCAACGAAGATTGTAGAAGGAGTATCACTTAAACACTCCTGACTGTATGTAGTCATTGTCACACCTGTCCCATAACTATTCCGCTAAGGATGTCATTTCCTTCTTTTACCTCGTTCTCCTAGCTTGCTGACAGCGGCTTATAATAATATTCTTAATATTTGTAGCCATTCTTCCGTAGTTACAACTTCTTACATAAGAACAAATATTATCATTTCTTTCTCCAGGAAGAGTGCGTAATCTCTAGTCAGAGGTTGTATAAAGGAATTGACGAAAAGCCATCAAGTAAAACAGAAGTTATGTCTGACGTTACCCAAGGAAGTGTTATAGACCCTCTGCTGATCCTGACCTAGCCGGCCGGTTTGGCCGAGTGGTTCTAGGCGCTTCAGTCTGGAATCGCGCGACCGCTACGGTCACAGGTTCGAATCCTGCCTCGGGCATGAATGTGTGTGATGTCCTTAGGTTAGCTAGGTTTAAGTAGTTCTAAGTTCTAGGGGACTGATGACCTCAGCAGTTAAGTCCCATAGTTCTCAGAGCCATTTTGAACCATTTGATCCTGATCTACTCAAACAAAAATCGAGAAGACCTCTTATAAAGTTTGCAGATCATACAGTCATTTACCTTCATGTAAAGTTATCAGGTGATCAAAATCAGTTGCAAAATGGTTTAGACAAGGTACATTTATGGTGCGAAAAGTGGCAATTGATTCCAAATTATGAAAAATATGAGGTCAACCCACAGGAGTACTGAAGGAAATTCGCTAAATTTCTGTTACACGCTAAATCACACAATTTTTAAAGGCCGCCAATTCCACTAAACTCTTAGCGATTAACTGGAACGATCACAAACATAATGTTAAGGGTATAGCAAACCAAAGAACTGCAATTTATTGGCAAAACACAGTGAAAGCCCAACAGATCTACCAAACAGATTACTCCTACCAGGCTTGTCCACCATCTTCTGGAATACTGCTTCTCAACAGAGGGGATGCTAAATCGTTTCGCTTTATTGCGAAATAGGAGAGCGAGTGCAACGGACATCATAATGAATTGGGCTCGCATTCATTAAAGCAAAGGCGTTGTTTGTTGCAGAAGGACCTTCACATGAAATTCCAGTCACCAAATTTCTCATCCGACTGTGAAAATCTTCTTCTGGCGTCCACCTGCATAGGGAGAAACGAACATCATCATAAAAGAAGAGAAATCAGAGCTCACACAGAAAGATTTAACTATCCGATTTTCCCGAGCACCGTTAGAGAGTGGAACGATAGACAAATAGCTTGATGGTGATTCGATAAATCGTCTACCAGGCACTTACTTGTGAACTGCAGAGTAATCATGTGGATGAAGACGTAGATGAAGATGAACGAGTCGCTAAGTATTAATGTCTGTGTAAGGAAAGACAGAATAGTAGCCTAAACGTTCTGTCAGCGATCTGCCTTTCCAACGATTCTCTGTGTACAGGAAGAAGTGGAAAATAATTTATTTATTTGTGGATGTTCATTTTTCGTTTTTCCGACGCGTAGGCCACTAGAGACTGATGAACGCTTCAAATTTACGTTGACGATAAATGTTCACACCTGAGGATGGTCTCGTTGAACGAACCATATCAACAAACCGCTCACAAAGTACGTAAACCATAGAGAACTAATTTCAGCTGTGTTAATGGGAAACCGATCTGATCCACATTCGTTTTGTCTAGTTTCTTGAATAATGCGACGACTCACGGATACTTGAGGAAGCTGGAAGGAAACCAGTTCCTTCAGGTATAAACAGAGCAGCAACAGCGACATGAAACTGTATAGTCGCTTAATGAGAAAGTTGGCACAAGAAGTCTGCCACTAATATTACGCTGATTGGAAGCTCTCTTTTTTCGTTAGAAAGGATTCACATGGAGCTGCTGACTCGTTACCGCGGCAGGGTTTAGAACGGTCAATAACGTAATCATGGAACGAGTTACACCACTTGTCTGACGTAGTTAGTAAAAAGGAAACTATCCATAAATATTTCTTAGGGCCTGGAATGCTTGTAAACAGAAACTGAGCCATTTTACAGATCTCAAAATTTTCAGAAGTAGAAACTAAAAGTGCTGCAAACATCGACCAATCAGTGAAACTGATGTACGATGAGAAACTCTGAAGGATGTAGCGAAACGGTTTCTCTTGGTACTGAGTAATTTATTATCTCCAGACGTTCTAATACTACAGTTAACGACTGCGCGTTGTGCGGCACCAGCACAATGAAAGGTCGTTAAGACGAATCGAAACGTGAAGTCCATATTTAATGCACAGAAGTCATACTCGGAACTGGCTAAAACGTTGCACATTTGAAATAACAGTTTCAAACAGGTGGGTGCAAGATGGTATTTAAAAAGCAGCACGCAAGAAGAAGCTCAAAGAATGGCAGATCGTTTTGTTTTATTGCGAAATAGGGGAGAGAGTGCCACGGATATTATATGCGAATTGCGTTGGTAATCATTGAAGCAAAGGTGATTTTCGTTGCGGCAGGATCTTCTCAAGAAATATCAACCACCTACTTTGTCCTCAGAATGTGAAAATGTTTTGCTGGTGCCAACCTACGTATGGAGAGATGATCATGATGCTGAAATAAGAGAAATTAGAGGTGGCTCAGAAAGATTTAAGTGCTCGTTTCCCCCCGTGCCGTTCGAGAGTAAAACGGTAGAGACATAGCTTGAATGTGGTTCGATGAACGCTCTGCCTAGCACTTAATTTTGAACTGCAGAGTAATCATGTCGATGTAGATTTAGAGTGAAAGTATCAACACACGCCTCAAGAAACACAAGAGCAGTTGCCATCCAGTACAGGTAAAGCCCGGTAAGCCAGACCATACACGACGATGGGAATATGAAACATCAAAGTTAACTATGAAACATCAAAACTTTGTCCACATAAGGTTGTTGCTATGAAACATCGCAATATTGTCCGTTTAAGAATATTATTGCCTTGAAATATACGCAGAGGTTATGGAAATTGATAAATCAAGAGAGCAAGTTCTACGGGGAAGAAAACCTCAGACAAATAACGCTTATTGGTGTTAAATAAAAAAAGATAGTGCCCCAGGAGATGGTTAGATCGAACTGACAATCTCTGGCTGGTTTAAAATGATGTCATGTTGCCACTTTACGTATCAACCATTAATCTGTTGTTGCAATTGCCATCCGTGAAGTTGTTGAGTTTCCGCTTCTCGAAGCAGTTGCGGTCGGGGGACTAATCTCTAAAGACATCTCCCGCAGTAGAAGTCGAAATACTAGGCATAAAATTATGAACAAGACCACGATTTATGTATCAGAACCTTAACATCGCCGTAACTGTAAACATCGACCGTAAAAGCTCATATTGTACGATCAGTTACATTTAACGCACTAGAAGAAAAGGCGACAAAGCACGCGAAGAGATGTAAGTTTCCCAGTTAGACGGCTGTAGTTTAGCCGGTTAACCGTTAAAGATCTCGTCAGCTGACCTGCTTGTCCTTTTTTTTTTTTCAAAAAATAAAAATAAAAAAGAAGGAAAACAAAAGAAGAAGAAGTTTTGTAGAAAAATAATTCCAGATGTACTTTACAATTGTTGTGCGAGTGAATTATTTATTACAAAGACTCTAGTCTATGCCTCCACAGACAATCTGATGAACAGTTAATCACGATAAGGAACTCACTCACAGCTGGAAGTGCTTATAAAACCCTTCAAGTCAGAGCGGACATGCGGCTGAACCGCGGATGTAAACAGTCGACAGTCAGCGGCGGAGTGCCTTCCGTCCGGCGGCGAACGCTTGTACGCTGTGCGCCGCGGCCCGGAAGTGGACAGTTATTGCGCCCCAGTGGCCAATAAACACCGCATTAGGGCACGCGTGCTGTTTGCTTGACGAGCCGAGCCTCGCGAACAGAACAACGAAACAAACACGCGGCCTGCCCGCACCAGATAGTATCGCATCCACCGCGCCGCGCCGACACATCGACCGCCGCCATCGACCACGGCCGTAGGACGCCTCAGGCCGTCGCCACCACGCCATGGCGTGCTTTCTCAGTTTTATCCACCGGCAGAGGTGACGCGCTGGCTACGGACCTCGTCTCACATACAGGAGAAGACGGTTCTCTCCGGCTGCTCTCATTTTAAAAAGAGATGAAGGGAGCAAGCGTGTAGGGCGGGGGGCCGCACTGTCCCATCGACGTGTGTGTCATTAAGCTTGTTTCGCACACGAGCAGTCCACTCAAAAAGTTCCAAGTCTGATCTTATTCCTGGCGTGTAAGTGACATCAGCGCAGTGAGTACGGTGGCAGCTTGAACTAACAACTGCAAACAACAGATGTGCATTTGACCAGTCAGTTGTGAGCAGGCAGCGCTAAGTAATGGACGTGTAGGTGCAATGTGGCAATGGTGTTTTGACACAAATCGCAATGGAGCAGCATCTGTAAGTCAACCATTGAAGACATTTTCTACAGTATTTTGGAAAAGAGAAAAGTTTGTTCAAAGCTTGTGCCGCCCACCCTGAATCCCGAACAAACACGACGTCGCGTGGACACAGGTCGCGACTTGACTGAAATGCAAGCCGCTGACAGATTTTTTTCTGCAAAAAAATCGTCACGGGTGACGAGACTTGGTGTTACCAATACAAAACTACCACAAAACGTCAAAATTCAGAAATTCTTATGAATAGTCAACGTTTCCACAATGTAACCGACATTCATGCCAATGTGAGACGCGAGTTGAATAATATCTCAAACAAGGACTTTTCTCACAGTTTCACATGGCTGTATGAACGTTCTGTCCGTTACACTCGGGCGAGGAGAGGGGTGGAGACTACCCCTTCGAAACCACCATCTTCACTTTTCTCTAGTTTTCATTAATCCAGTCTCGAAACATACTATACCGAAGGGGTATTCCGACTTTTTGTAAATTTGGTCCACATCACTTTTACAGCAGAAATAAGAACAAGCGTAGTTTCGCTCCCGACGTGTAAATACAGACGAGCATTCGTGAAAAATGAGCTTCAGTGCAGGTGAGCTGGCAGAGGACTCATTTCCTGCGAGTAGTTTGTTGAGGCAAGAAGGTGGCACTTGTTCGAATTTGAAACGAGAGGGTAATAACTAGTTTGTGGTCTTTCCGAACGAATCACCCGGTATTCGGCTTAACTGAGAGTATTGATAATTTGAAGTGCAATGGCCAGACGTGGATTTGAACCCCAACATAACCAAATACGATTCCAATGCCATCATCACTACTCCATCCTGTTCGGTTATTCTGATTTGTTTTATCTAACGTTAACAGTATGTTACGATATTAGCTACTTAGATCCGTATGGAGTTACCATAAGCACAGCTATTGCTTACAAGTACGTCTACGAGTGTAAATTATCATTAGCAGTAATAGAATGAAAGGAAGAACTGGTTTTAACGCCTCATCGACGACGACATTATCGAAGTCCCGGCACAAGCTTGGCCTGGATGAGGATTGGACCCGAAAGTGCCGTGTTCTTCTCAAAAGGAGCGTCGCAGCATTCGTCTTTATTTATTTAGGAAAAAAACGTAAAAAAATAGACGGCTGGACGGGGATTTGAACCCAATTACAATAGGTTAACCACTGTGCGGCTTCACTCCAGTACCGACAGAAGGATTGTAGTAATAAATAGAAAAGATGATAATTACTGGTACGTGTAACATGATACCGGAGATGCAGGTACGTGGGCACTACAGAGGCAGTTGCGCTGTTCCGGCGGATGTAGCCGCAGGGATGTGTGTTGAGCCTTATACTGCGCATGCTATTTACTGCAGGTGTTCCACGGCAAACGTGGGTACGGCTGGTGCTGTGTGCACACGTGGGCCCAGCGAGCTGCCGCCTTGGTCAAGAGCGTGGAATCAAATTCAGTTTTGCAACTGTTAGCCACAACTGAAACAAAGTTCCGCATTAACGCATTAACATATCTAGCAAGTTTCGCTGCCATGCGATGATTACAGTTTACCCTCGCCCTTCGAGAGCAGCTTTTATTTAATTACAACCACCCGATACGTACATACGTCTCAACCGATTTGGAGGTTCGGCAGAAAACTGAAATCACGATGGCCGTCTGTTGATTCGAATGGTGGCTCTTCTGTGGAGTGACGAGGCACATTTTACACTCGAGACCTTGTTCTATAGTATGTGAATCCCGCTTTGGAAGAGCGCAACTGTGTGGAAACCACTGCTTTAATACAAGATGGGAGCAACACTTTCATGCCGCTAGCCCACCAGTGAAATGAAATCGTACGGCATTGTTGGCCGGGAGACCCCAAGCGGGGTGTTCGGCCGCCGGAATATCAAGTCCTTTTAGCTGACGCCACTGCGGCGACTTGCAAGTGAATAATGATGAAATGATGATGAAAGACACACAACACCCAATCATCTCGAGGCTGAGAAAATCCCTGACCCCACCGGGAATCGAACCCGGAACCCCGTGCGCTACCGCAAGACCACTAGCCGCGGACTCCCCCAGTGAAAGATCTGCTTAACACAACCTTCCACGAGAGTTTTATCTCCAGAGGTTTTCCAGATGCATGGCTTTTGTAGATGAGTGGCCTGGAAGACCAGCTGTTCTGAATCCATGTGACCTTTGGCTGTGGGACCGTCTAAAAGAGTGCGTTTCCCAGGGAAACTTTCGGTCTCTAGTTGATGTGGAGGCCAGTATACAGGAACACGTCGCTCAGATTCCACCGGAACTGCTGCGACCAACTGTTGATCACGTCGCTTTACCGATGCAGCATCTCGTCAACGTATCCGGTGCTCATACTGAACATATTGTGTAAGCGGCGGTTAATAATAAAGTCAACATTAAACTTTTCTCACTTGTTTGACCTTTTCCTCCCAAGTCCCGTTCCTAAACCATCACGTATAAAAAAAATGTTACTTGTTGTGTTATTGTTTAGAGACCATACGTTGGTATTGACAGGATGCATGTGTCATAAAACTTCCTTCTTAAATTTTCAGACATCGTTGGTTTACGGGCAATGGAATAAAGTTTCCCGAATACCATACAGTTGAGGCCAATTCGCGATATTATTGTGATTTAACATCAATTTATTTTCCACAAACCATAAATTTACGCCTCGAAATGACATATCATCTACGTCGCACTCAATATCTGTTACTACCAAGGTAGTGTCATCAGCAAACAGAAATATTGAAGAATCGCTTGTCATACTTATACATGTACGAAACGGTAGTGGTATCAGCAATGCCACCTCTCAGCCGTTTTCATTATTGAGGAGAATGATCTTCTGCTGTTTGTTCTTCGTATGAGAGGATAAAGTTATGAGCTACTCCTCTTTTTCCCTAATGGTCAAACCTCCGTATCACATGTATCTGGGCATGATGTTTTATTCCGGCGTAAAAAGTGTTTAGGAATTATGAGAAAACTACGTTGGAAGGCTGCGTGTCAAGGACAAATTGACACTGGAACTGGATTATGCAGGGCCCATGTGGTACATCACAGTAAAATCGTCGGCTGAGGCTGGTCCAAATTCGCGTGGCCCTCTTTGGGTCCCGCCAAGCGATGGACGTGACCTACTATGGGATTCCACATCACCACGAACGTCTCTCCATTCAACAGCTTTTAGTAATCTATTGTACACACGCAGGACGAGAGTAACCGGAAACAGGAAAGGGGAACCATTCTACATCCCAAGACGAACTACCTTGAGTTACTTCTTAATGAACAAGAAAACTGTTTGGAGAAAAAAAAATTCTAAATACTGTTATTTTTTTGAAAATTAATGTGATGACATCGTGTCTGTGTAAAAATTTCAATTAGTTCATAGAATAAAATAAAAGCATCAACCAGCCCGCGTTATTAATACTGTCTATTAAGAGTAAATAGCGTTTTTACCGGTTTCAAGATGACAAATTCACCATCAGACGCCTGTTCATGTTTAATCTGTGCCATGTTAGCAGATTTTTATTCTGGCGGAAATTCTACAAAAAGAGATTGCTTTACTGTAAATGGACTTAACAGAGATCTAAAAACAACACAAATATCTTAATTCACTACTACGTCTATTTGCAGAAAATCAGTCATTTTTAATAAACAGTCTTTTGCTCATGGTACCACCAACCGAAGGAACTTTAGCCACAAAGAAAATTCCATAACATCCTAAGAAAAACAAGAGCAACATGCAGTTTTAAAAATAAACAGTCATGTGATGATGAACCTGTAAGTAATGGTGCTATTTATTCTTAATAAGTAATATTGTTAACAGTAACAGCTTTCTATTTTATACTTGATTGTGAGAATTAACCTGTATTCCAGATATTGCTCCACACAGATGCTAGGAATTCACATCAGATCGGTTATCGTCAAGTTCATTCTATGGCCGGGGAAATTAGCCATGCTGCTACAGGAAAAAGAGAGAGAGGGAGAGAGAGACGCGGCCAGAATGATCTTGCCGATGGAACTATCTCTGGATTCATGCTCATCTTACTTACAAAAACTACGGTAAACCTCAATGAATATGTCTTAATGAGGATGTGAACGTCAATGTCTCAAACTCTGTCACTCTTTCCAGGTGTATCTGCAGACATACTGTGGACATTTTCAGTTCTTATTCTTTTCGTGTTTTGGACTAGTGATTATTCATTGCATATATGCACAAGGACCAACATACAAAATACTAACAAAAGACGGCGTAGAGTGCAAATATCACAGGCCAGCGATGACAAAGCTGTTTTTAATGAAAGTGCCTTACTCTTGCGGTAGAATTGCAGGATAAAAACAGAATAGCTGTATGAACCTACCTGTTATATCAATTACACTCATTTTTTAAGAAAATCTCCTTTTATGATTCCAATGATTTTTCCAGAATACTTGTGGTGATTTTATGTTTAAGATACATCAAAGGAACGTAACAGATTTCGTAAAGAAAGTAGACTCATATCTTCGATTTAAACATGCCGATAAGGGTAGGTCATAAGCTACGTTACGTGCGTGAAGAAGATATCAGAAAATGACAAAATATCTTTACGTTTGCTGTTCCAGTCGTATACACGATATTTCAAACTTCTCTGCGAGCAGTTTCCTCTTCTATCAAAAGTGAACGCCAAAGGAGATGTGTTTGATGGACTTGACATTCAAGAAATGACGTTCGATTCCAGCTCTGAATAAAAAATAATACTGATCCAGGCTTGTATTATGTGGCAATCAAGAATATTTTACTAAATCCTCAGGCAGCAGAAAGGACCGTAGTTATTTTGCTGTCGTACTTAACATACTGAGAAATTTGAAGAGTGTAGCCTGGTTACTGAACCTTAAGTTTTGCATTTTGAACTCTGAGGTTTGTTTCCATATCACGGTCGCCCGCATACCGATATGATAGGCCGTCACTGTCGGCAACTTCACCGAGACGCAAAATAGGCATTTCGTCGGAGACGTATCTACATAAGGTGGTTTAAGGCAAAGCCAGAAACAAAATATAATCCAATAGGCACTTAATTCCTATGTAATGAGTAAGTGCTTTGTGACTGAATTTCAATTAAACTTCTGATCGTGTGGAATAACTATTTTTCACTCCAATTTTATGAGTTTTTCTTAATTTCTAGTTCATAGTGGGGTCACATCCGACAAAACCATATAGAAGAAACTGAAGTCAAGGTTGGAATCAGTATTCAAAACACCATGTGACTGAGCTATTACGTAACAATTCAATTTTTCTTTGGCCTCTGTCGGTTTTTCCCCAGATCGCCCATAGCACCCTGTAGCTAGCTCCTTGCTTAACATCTCGAACTCACTTTCAGGTACATCTCTACATCTGTATTCTGTGGGAGCTATGAGATGACTGGATAGGTTTCGTCTTTCTCTTGTGTTTGAGCCGTTCGGCTTCATATGATAACTTGATTCATTAACCAGTACCCGCTACGTGCAGATGAACACTTGTCTCTCAGCGAGTATTCGCGAGACGGTTACTGTTGACGCATACGTGAGATAAGCCCCGAACATTTCATCTGGTATGTTTATTCGCAGTGCCAGAATGAAATGCAAATACACATCAATAAGTTAGTGAGCGATGACTTGACCTTTCCGTCAGCTCACACCAACGGTATTTTCACCACTCGCTTATATTACTAAAATGTGAATTGTTTCCTCGTCTGTCGATGTCAGTTATTGTCATCTCCCAATTGAAACTGAGTTCTTCGACACTTTGGTATTATTTATTACCCTTATTTATTCACTGCTGAAATGTAACTAAATTTGGATGACGTAAGCATTATCTAATAAAAATTCTTTTAAGACGAATACTGTGGATTTGGTAACCTAAACGTGATAGGAAACTTAGCACTGTGGCTAGTTGGAAGTCAGTCACACAGCATTCAGGAATACTACTGCCATAATATACCAAAACAGGCTAGTAGCCGCATTGTTTTAAGATTATTTACTCTTGGGCATTATTTACTTTTTGAATTTTGCTAGCAACCTTGGCACATTTAACTCACACTCTTCCCGCCGAAAAGGAATATTCTCTTAAGCGTGGTTGTCGACGATGAATCAACAAGGACTTGAAAAAATGGGGCTAATAAAAATTCTATCACTTTCTTATATTACAACTGTATCGAACTGAAGCGCTCTTTGTGAAACAGGGAAGACCTGGATTTTCAGCTGCCTGATTATCAAGATAGGTATTTCTGTTTGAGAAAGTTCGAAATGCTGATATGTCACAGATCCGTCATTACAAATCAAGACCAAAGCATCGTATTTATTACTCCGGAAATGAACCTGTTTTACATCAATCTTTCCAGGAACAGAATGTGTGCTGAGTATCAGTCTCCAATGCTCTGCAGATATTCCGTTGCCATACTGACTGCCCGCTAGCTCAAGAATTTCAAATCGGTATGGTGTATTCATAAAGGCAAATACAGTGTGTAACGTAAATTAAATTTGCAAGGCATTAAATTAATAAGATCATTGCACTGTTTCCGTTTTTACCGACAAAGATGTTCTCTATATATACCAAAATGCTTAGGTAATGCAATGATTAGTATCGGCTGTTCGACTAGAAATTATTTTAGACCAACGCACGGAAAAGCAAAATTAGTTTTCATTCATATATCTCCAAAATACCGTAAATTACGAGCAATCTCAGCGTAAACTATTGTCTTCGCTGACCACGGGCTTCGGGGCCATAAAAACAGGGGTGAAAATCTAGATTAGCAAAACTATCTGAATTTTGACTCTGAGTCAATATCGAGCAGTAGTTTAGACGGGAAACTGTAAATCTTTCTAAAGCAACCCTCCTTTCAGCTACAGCTACTTCGTCCTTGAACGCACATTTTCTAGAGCTCTTGTCCTGCAGACTTCCCAACGATGTTATCACAGTGTCTTTAAACCCTGAAAGTTCTGCTGTGCGCCCCGAAGTAAATGGAAAGTAATGCATAACATATCTGGCTACTTGGTAAGTAGTGGAAGACGGAACTCGGAACACTGTGCACCAGCTGAAGTATAATTTAATGCGTAGAGTGTACGAGAATTCAAGTTTGGCCGCGCGGGGTAACTGAGCGGTCTCGGGCTTCTTGCACGGTCCACGCGGCTTCCCTCCGTCGGAGGTTCGAGTCCTCCCTCGGGCATGGGTGTGTGTGTGTCGTCCTTAGCGAAATTTAGTTTAAATTAGATTAAGTAGTATGTAAGCTTAGGGACCGAAGACCTCAGCAGTTTGGTCTCCTAAGACCTTATCCCAAATTTCCAATTAAAGTTTTCGAAGTATTTCCACAATCAATAATTTAGAAGTTGTTCCATTTTTTCCTTCGTCGGTCGATATTATTAACTGTGAATATGAAGAAATTCAGCTTTAAGAGCAATCAATCAGTGCCGTAATAAAGATAAGACCTAGATAAAAAATCTTTTAACCACTCCATATTTTTAAGAACCAAAACTGTTAGTATCTTTCGTATTGACTCTAGAAGAGGACCTCAGAAAATTTTCCTGTGCTACGACTCTATACTTGCGAGTTCTCAAAGAAAATGGGCAACATGGCAACTACAGTTTAAAAAAAAAATCTTCGTTGCAGGGCGTGCTCTGGAAATGCCACTCCTTATCGCGGCTCCTCTAAGTGTTGCAGTTTCCTGTTGCAATTATGCGCCTTTGTTCTGAGTCTGCCTGAAGACGGTACCACCGCACGGGGATCAGCATATGCGATTAGACGTTCCAGTGGCTGAATCATCCGGTAGCTTCCTTCGTCAAAGGTGTGATTATTGTTGCGGAATTGTTACTTTGATTTTCTTCACTCTCTTTCTTTTCGGCGAATGCTTGCACTAAACACTTGTCAGTCCTCTGCGGCTTAACAATTTACCAGAACTTCAGCGTTTCGGTTAAAATAGATGTGAGTGTAGAATCAAACAGAATACCTCAAACAGAGATAACATACAGTGTGCGAATTAATGAGACGATCCTTGAAATATTTACATGGAAACGGAGGTGGAATAATTGCATGGCATCTGTCCTCTTCCACTTTTTGTTTTAATAGTGAGTTACCTAAAGCTGGAACCGAAAGATTAGTCTGTGAACTAATTATTCCCGGCGTTCTCTTCGGTGCGAAAATTAAAAGAAGGGAATAAAGCAGTGTAAATAATAGGTGTGCCATTAAAGAAAAACAGAAGCTATGAAGATGAATGAATTGTCTAAGAAACTGACTGAATATTACACTTTATAAATTTCTTATCAAGATACGTAGGTTTTACTGGCAGAAGATATATAAAATAAAGCATGTCGCTGTAAGCCCGGTAGTTGAAAACGCATAGAAGTACAGAGGAACAGTTACTTTATTTTACTCTCCGGCACACTAAAAACTATTTTTACAGATGACAAGTTCTGACGGTGTCAAAAAAAATGTTCAAATGTGTGTGAAATCTTATGGGACGTAACTGCTAAGGTCATCAGTCCCTAAGGTTACACACCACTTAACCTAAATTATCCTAAGGACAAGCACACACATCCATGCCCGAGGGAGGGCTCGAACCTCCGCCGGGACCAGCCGCACAGTCCACGACTGCAGCGCCTTAAACCGCTCGGCTAATCCCGCGCGGCTTGACGGTATCAAACGGCCTTCTTCAGATGTAGTTGCTGTACGGGAGCATCGTGCATGAGTGACAACGCAGGTTCTCCCTGCATCTGAAGATGGCCGTTTGAGAACGTCGAAAGCTTTCATCCGTAAAAATAATTGTAACTGCGTCTGAAAATCAAAAAAATAATAAGAAACGCTTTAATTACTTATAATCACTACAGTCTGCAGACGATATAAAAATAGGGCAATATCGTACTTCGTAGAACAGAAAGAAAAACTCGCGTGGCATATATGGTATGCAGTTCGTGAAAACATGAGCTGTTGCCGAGTAATCGTTCTATCGCAGCCAGTGTGTCGGCATTTTTCGCCAAAATTTGCTCAACTTAGATGTTTCTCAGAGCACAGTGACCTTCCGGCTCGAATGAAGGTTACCACGGCTGCTACACGGTAGAAAGACAGGAAGATCAGCTCTGTAACAATGCTGTGATCAGCTCTGTAACAATTTCGGCATGCAAGCACTATTAACTAAACCCCGAAGACTCATCCACTCAAGCCGTTGAATTGATAACGCGCATGGACACAAATAATGCGTTAGATTCGACGAGGCAGCATTATTTGAACGATTTCACAATGGCTTTGTCTGGAAAAAGAGAGACATTGGAAGATATAGTACAGTGTACCACGCGCACTAATACGTCACCATAAGTAGTAATACAAGCGGTCTTATTTAGTTTGTATAAAGATAGCAGACAACAAAACTAAAAAATATGTGCATGAAATATAATATAAAAATATTAGTTGGAAAGACATTACGCCTATTGCAAGTAAAAATGATGCTAATAACAAAACATGAAACATCCTAATTATCTTTGTTGTGACGTCTTTTATTAATAAGATAATAAAGTGGGCGATACTTAACACGATTTGTAGAGCACTCAGCAAATGTTTAAACATGAAAATACAGAAAAACATACATTTAAAATTTCTAATGATGGTAGCTACCTATCGCAGCACAGTACTGAGTCTTGGTTTTTAAACAGAAAACGAGGATCTATTCAGAGTTCAGGGATTATAGTTTGAACAATGTAAAAGGACATAGACCATAATAAATGTCGATGTTAAAGGAACACTTTGTATTAACAGCACATAATTAAAGCTGGAAGAAAACAGAACGAAATAGGGATTCCATAAAGGTAGGAACAAACAAAAAAATTTGAATGAAAGTGGGGAATGGAAACTCAGCAAAGCAAGACAAACGTGGAATTCGCAAGAGGCAATAAACTGTATAACATGCAACACAAAGATGAAATGAAAAAATCCATCCTCCGTAATATCGATTTTCGAGAGATAACGTTTGAACAATTTTCTAGTGTGAGCAAGTCGCAAAACGGAATTTGGAAGTAATATACTACGCAGTAAATGGCATAGTATTTAGTGCTATGTAAAGTGGCTGTCTTTTTTTAACCGTACATAAATTTACAACTGAAAAAAATAATCGAAGCAAACTGTGAAAAATTCTAAAAATTATACGAACTGACAAAAAAATCTTCCATTGAATCAGAGAGGATAGAAATACAGTCGTCTCTTTCTAATTCAAACCTCGGTGAATTTAGTTTCTCAATAAATCTAATTAATTGCTCTGTATTCTGGAAAGAAACTAGATAAATCGAAGAAATCCTCCGTGTTTCGGTACAACTGTCAGCATACACTCTATATTGCGTACCTAACGGCTTCTAGCACTCGGTAATTCGAGTGTTTCATCTGTTATTTCCGTAATTGTTCGAACAGTAACTGTTTCTTGGTTTAATCAAGAATGAATATCGTCCTCCAGAACATAAATCAGTTGCAAAAATGTGCGTATGTTTGACTCACGCTAGGCACTCTTCCTGATTTAGGAGCAAATGTGAAATTTTAGGATTTTGTACATTCTAACGATTATGTGGAAAGCAGAAGAGGAAACAGCGTTGATTCCAGTCGTGACTCCAGACCAGGGAAAGTCGTCATTGGAATGTTGCGCATATACATCTTTCGAAAGAAAGTGAACGATTTTCTTCCCTGACTTTTGGCCATAATAGAACATACGCTTGGTTAAGCACGTTGGAAGTCACTGAAGCAGGAATGAATCATCTGCTTCAAATTTTGTTCTTTATACGCTCATCAGTCAGGCTTTTGTTAAATAGAATTCTCAATTACTAGATCCTTTTCTGAGGTCCCTTGGACAATGAATATCGAGAGTCCACTGTATGACAACACTGACTAGAATTAGGGAAAGAGTTATACGATACGTGTAAGACATCACTGAAAAACTTCCACGATAAGAGAGATATGTAGAGGGTAAATACTGTAGGGGAAAACAGAGGCTGGAATACGTCCAACAAATTACTAATGACGCTGGGTGCACGTGCTACTCAGAGATGAAGAGGTTGGCATAGGAAGTCGTTGAGTGCCACACTACATCAAACCAGTCAGAAGGCTGATGACAAGGAAACAAGAATGTGTTCAGACGCAACCGCCAATCCAAAACAGTATGAACGTACTCAACAAAGAGCTTCAAATTCTTGTGGGGGAAGCATTCGGCTCGAAACTCGTATAAGTAGTAACAGCCAGTTTATTTCAAAACGTTCTTTCCGTATCGTCTGTAT